>NW_027412088.1:113541069-114121069 GCF_047663935.1 Musca autumnalis | reverse complement strand
TGTAAATTTTTGAAATTTTGAGAATGTATGTGCGACTTTTTCAAGACTGATGAAAATCAAAATAGTTTTGATTTCAAAATGAACCCTCATCAGTCTGGGTGAATTGTGTTTATTTTCAAATTGTCAATAAACAATTTTGAAAAACAGAAAATAATGTTCGTGTAGGAACACAAAAAACGTAGAAATCATTCATTTGTGGAGGAGAAATTCAAGATTTTTAGACTCGACTGATGGTTGGTGCTACACACTTGTCAGTCTTGAAAAAAAAAATATATTTTTAGAACAGTTGATGTAGAGATTTTTTTTAATTTCATCGCACTTCTTACTTTTATTTTACTTTATTTTATTTCGCTCGCTGTGCGAGTTGAACACACGAACCCTCTGATTTCAAGCCAAAGACACTACATACTATGCCACGCACGCGAACATTAAGGGTTGCTTAAGAACTTAAATGTGCAGTGCACATGTGCACCACGAACTGTTATTTTTTAATTAAAAAAAAAAACTCGCGTGCCGACAGTGAGCGTTGAACACACAACCCTAGGATTTATAGTCGGACACACACTCACTGTGCCACCGTCCTCATTACTTAGTGAGGAGCAAAGTAAGTAGGTTTGCCTTGTAATTTTTTTAAGAAGTATCCCATTAGTTTTCAGATTACATGTAATGGGAAAAGAAGCTTGTTTACATTACTTTGTAATGGGTTACGTGATGACTAATGGATCCGAATTTTTGCTGGGCTATTAAATCCAAAAGACACAATTCGCCAAAAAAAAACTATTTTATTAAAATTATAAGTTCAGTGGAATTATTTTTTGATGATTAATGATTACTTTGTAATGGGTTACGTGATGACTAATGGATCCGAATTTTTGCTGGGCTATTAAATCCAAAAGACACAATTCGCCAAAAAAAACTATTTTATTAAAATTATAAGTTCAGTGGAATTATTTTTTGATGATTAAGAAAATGTAAAGGACATGACATCTATTAGAAGAAATTTGAGGGACAAGTCGAATCCATTGAAATTGCCATATGTACTGTAAGTTGAAGCTCATGATGGAAAGATCTGTATAATCAGTAAATTATTATAGGTTTAATGCGTATTTTCGATTGCCAAAGAATACCGTAGTTTACATTGTGGAAACGTTAAAGGATGACTTCAAAGTAAGTTACAGATCATCAGCAATACTCCCACATTTAAGAGTGTGCGCTGCGTTGAGATTTTTTGCGGAGGTAAGTTTTCAAAAGTCCCATGGCAATGATTACAACAATTGCATGGCTCAATCTACATTATCGAACGTATTGAAGGAAGTTATCCACTTGATAGAGAACAAATTGGATCGTTTCGAAGTTGACGGAGGAGGAAAAAATACAAAAAATCATTTTTATTCAAAAACGAAATTCCCTGGTGTAGTCGGCTGTATAGATGGAACCCATGTGCACATTGGATTTGAACTCAACTTATCAATTAATATTTCAAACTGTTGTTGTTATTTTCACTATATTTTTGATACACAAAATTAATTAATCATGCAAATAATCAACAATTGTTTCTTCGAAAATATTCACTCCAACTGAAAATAACTGGTTGCTGAAAAATAGCAGGTTAGTCAACTGAGATTCGCAACTTCAGTTGAAGGTTGCCTTACATAAAGTAATTTTGACAACTGGCATCTCCACTCAACGATAATTGTTATCGATAATCGACTCCTAAATGACAGGAGTAACAAGAATTGGAACAAAACAAGGCAGAAAAGGTTATAAGAAAAGTTAAAAGACTAGTTCACAAGAGCCTTTTGTGCCGAATTCAGACAATAAGAATTGAAGGAAAAGAAGCATAAAGGAAATAGATTCGCAAATCCTAAATTTTCAGGTATTTTTATTTTATTTTCAGCCCTATTCTGAACATTCCCATGGGAGCTGTTTCCCATGGGAGCGAAATTTCCCATTCCCACGTTTTACATATTCTAAACGACGTGGGAAGAGCAAACCATGGGAGCTGAAATTTCGAAATTCGAAATTAGTTACACCAAATTATTATAGCATACTTTTGGGAGCTGTAATTTTGTTTTGTAATACAAAATGCCTATTTGCATTGAATTCACGGTTTTTGAATTAGATTAGCAAAAGCACAACTCACTTAATTCAACAACCGTGCATTGATTTATGGATTTTTAAGTGAATGGAGTCAACGATGTGTGATGTTGTTCTAATAAGCACATTTTCTTCAGAATGTGCGAATTGGTGTAAGCATTTTTTAATTATTAGGCAAAAATAATTTTTGTGTATAAAGTAATCGGAACTTTTTAAGTTTGCAACGAATTTAAAAATTGTATGTTGATAGGAGTAATTTTAGTTAGGGGTTTAACGAGTATATCGCTAGTTTTACTTATTCCTAATGATCGCTAGAACTCGTATTTTGCATATTTTAAAAAAAAATTCAAAAAGATAAATTCGGATATTTTTCTCAATTATTACATATTTTTGCGTGTTATTACATATCGTCACCATAAATTTCCGGAGAGGTATCTCAAAAAAAAATAAATAAATAAAATACGTTTTTGATTGAATCTAAAACTAAAACCCGTGCCCTTGAAAAATTTCAAGCTTCTACGTTCAAAAATGACGATCCTATTCAAGAAAAGGCATTTCGGAAAATGGAATAGCATTGCAATAATTTGGCATATACGTATGTACGTTTGTGTGATCGTTGTCGTGTCGTTGAGCAGACTAACACGTTTTCAATAGAACGTTAGTCTTCTGATTTAAAAAAAACCCGAAGGTTATATTACGAAAATGAATAAAAGTTGTAAAGATTGTATATATTATGGTTATTTTCCAATATATTTTAATAATTATTGCCAAAAATTCTTTTGAAATTGATTTGTTTTTACTTGCTGTGCTGCGTTAACAGAATCAACCATGACTCTTTTTCTCGTATTTCAATACATATGGTGTGTTCCAGAATTGCAAAAATCTACTAATTTTTACTACTTTTTTTTTGTTTTGTTCGATAACATAAAGGAAAATTTTGTATCGGTGTAAAACATGTTAGAATCTTGCAGGTTGTTGTATCATATAAGAATATGCAAAATCCGAAGTATACTAATGACATATTTTACAGTACATTTTGTATGCTTTTATTAAGCAAACACATGGCGATTATAAATATTTGCAATAATTTTGTCGTGTAGAATCTACACTGTAGATGTCTTAAAATATGAAATTTCATAAAAATATGACATTTCTTAAAATTTTTTTCAAACTCCCACACTGTTTGCTGGGGAGATTTTTCCCACAAAAAGACACAAAATTCTCCCACAATTCAAGATAGAGAATGTATACTTTTTTCCCATGGGAACAAATTCCCAATTCGAACTTCATTCAGAATGAGGGGAGATGGGAAATCGGAAAAAACTCCCACAAAATTTTGTTCAGAATACGAAAATGTGGGAATGGGAAAAAATTCCCAACTCCCATGCGTTCAGAATAGGGCTGTTTATTTTATTTTTTTTTTTTTTGAAGAGCCAAAATGTCTGTTTTTGAACAACATAATGGTCTGTTCCCGTATTTTATTAAATGGCCAGAGTAGTAAAAGTGGTGTGTTGGTATAAGGGTACAGAAATGTGAAAAAACGATACAAAATTGTAAAAACTTTGTAGTCCTGACAGGTGTATAAAAAATTCTAATTTTAATCTATCTATTCGAATCAGAAAAACGATTTCTACTGTATATTCCGTATCTGTTCCTGAAATGAAGCTCAACCATTCAGGCTCATCAAAGAATAATTTTTTATATGAATCTTTTGTGAGCATTATAGGATGAATTAGCCTAAATAATGCTGTATCGTGATTCAAAAGGTGGGTATTAGAATACATTAGACTGAAAAGTGAACTTGAATATATTCATATTGCGCCTATAATAAACTTACCTGCATCAGCAAAAATGTTGTAAATATTAATTACATCAGGTTGATTAGTTGACCAAGTTATATGCATATTAGACAATGTACCCAAGACCATTGGAGATAAATCAGGAGTACCTAAATGTAAAAAGTTCTTACATATAAAAATCATTATTTTTACTACTGTAAGAAATAAGAAAATTACCCCATATATAAGCTGGCATGACTGCTCCACTACGAATTCGAACTAGTGGTGTTTTTATTTGTATGTTAACCAACGGTACGACGTGTACGTCGACAGTGTCCTCAGAAACAACAACTTCTTTGCCATTTACAGGATTTGTCATAATACATTTTCCAGTAATCTTTGTATCGCCCAATTTAAATGCAGTAACGACGGCCGATTCCATAGCTGAATAAAAAATAAGATTTTTAAACTGTACGATTAGCTAGACTATAATACTTACATATAACCTTCTGATCATGTACATGGTAGACTATATTTACATCTGGATGTGGGCCACCATGGTAATAAATTTGTACACTTGAACCTACCACCAATGTACTGTTGCGGGGATACAAACGCAAAGGTGGGAATACCTTAATATTGATAATTGTTATTTTTTGTGTTTTTAATTTTGAAAAATGTAGCTTACTTGAACATTAGCAGGTTCACTAGATACCAGCATCTCTCCACTGCCGGAACTGAAAACTATTTTCGTTTCGCCCAAATGGTTACCTGTTATGATGTATCTGAAATTCGGTGTAAAATCCATAACAGTTGAAAATATCCAACAAAAAACCATACAACTCATTAAAATTCACATCACAAATGTCAAAAATCTAAATGATCTCTAATGTAATGTTTATATATCGCTTACCTAATTTCCCCAATGCCCAAATCAACTTGGTCACCCAATTGAATACTTAAAATATTTGAATTGAAAACTTCTTCCGACAATTCATAAATTTGCAAATTAAATGGATCGATATGCAGTAGATTATCGTGCGAATCATATAATTTAACAATTGCCTCAATAGACTTTGTACGTTCAACTCTATCGGCTACCTCCACACGTATAGCTCCAATGCTTACCACCGATATAGACAAATGAGCTGGTTCATTCATTAAGCAACGATCAATCAATTCGAGGCGAGTCTGTAATAATATAGGAAATATTTATGTTACAAATCGACATAATTCGATGCGAAGAAACATACATGACCAATACGAAGTGGTGAAACAATCAATTCTTTTTCTTTATTATCAAATTCCACTTTCACTATGCCAGATTCCGATAATTGAAAGTCATAGAAACCACTTCCTTGAGACATTGGTATGCGTTCACGACGACCCTTGGCTAAGAAAATGCTTATGTGGTCTGAAGGGAAGAAGGTACTATTAACCGTCATAAATCTGATTTCATTTTCAATAATGGGTGTAGAAACATCTCCGGTTTTGGGCTAAAGACAAAAAAAAACCAAGTTATTATTCTGCCAATAATTGTTATAATAGTACCTTACATTTTTGATGCCAAATGGAGGTTCTTCTGGATGTATATTTTGTTTTCTCAACACTAAGTCATCATATTTTGTTACAACACCCTTGATGCGGAAATTTTGGGCCACTTCATTGAGCTGCGTCACCAATATATCCTTTCCCGGTAAACGAATTCCCTCCAAATATTCTTCTTCGGTTTGACGGTGATGCATAATGGCACCGCTGTGATAACGCTGTTCCCCAGCTGCAAATTCCCAATCGATAAAAAGTGAAGTAATATTCATCAGTTTCCGATTTTTAGCATCCTGAACTTCGATTTCAATTTCAAATTTATCATCTTGATCTTTAAGCTGCAGCAAGGCATTTCTCATTTCTAGTGGACAGGATGATCGCAATTGTTCTCTTGTGTACAAATTAAGAAACCGTGGTTTGACACAAGAGATGGTGGTGGTTATTTTAGAGTGATAGGGTTGGAAATTGGGTGTGAGTAATGCGTTAAAAACAGTAAATTCAAGAGATGTTTCGCCAACTTCACGGCACAGTATTGTAAAGGCATAAACATTGTTTTGTGTGTCAAATTCTATTTCGAAAACTCTGGCAATATTTTGATTGTAATCAACGCCCTTAGTCAATTCAGCTTCAAGTGTGTATATTCTCTGGGGACCATTTGTATAGATGACATTACGTGACGAACCAATCGGCAGAACAACATGATTCTCTAATGGATTCAGAATTGTTAGAGGTTCAAAAACACTTAGGGTGACTTCGTCTTTCAAAAGCTTCTCCCGGAATTTATAAGACAATTTTAGGTTGGTAAGTCCAACTGCAGTGCTGCGCAAATGAACTACTTGACAAGCTTCTGGGGCCATGTCAAGATTAGCAGCTGAAGCAGCATTATAATCAACTTGGAATATCTGGTTAGAAAACTCAAAATCAAAAACAAGATTTTCGCATTTTGTTAAAGGCATTAGAGTGTTGTTAACATATGCATAGACTGCCACGTGCAATTGAACGTAGTCCTTTAGAGCTGTCTCAAAGTTATATTTGACAATTTGCAATTTCACAGGTGGTACAAAGTAAATATCGGCATGCCGAGAGATTTTTTGATTCTTTGCCAATGCTACTTTCACATGTGCGTGAGCAGTTAGTAATGTTCCAGTGGTACCATCATATGTATCATGACCACCCTTGGCATTTGAATCGCGTATTACAGTAGTGGCTAGGCCGTTTTGATTTATGTGCAAGAAACGCGGCTGATGTGACACCCAAACATAGGATCCATCACCACCCCTCGCTTGGAACTGAATTCTTTGTGTTTTAATTATGTTGGGATCATATGGTAGTATAACTTTAGCTGGCGATAATGTTAATTCGCTGTAGATTTGTAATTCAGCTTGTGCGGTTAACTGTAAAAACATAAATTAATTATTTACGTCTATAAACTTATAAAACATCTGTATTATACATACATCTTTGAAAGATCCGTAAACTGGTGTAACGCCTTCCCTAATGGCTTCACCATACAGACGTGATCCGTTCTTGCTACGTTTTTGAACAAAAAACAGCGACTCGTCTATTTCCGAACTAACAGAGTACCGGGAACCCAAAGTAATTTTATGGTCATCACTGAAATGGTATAAATAGAGATTTGAATTTAGATCATGGGAAATTATACATTTACATATTGCTTATTTACTCAAAGAGTGACACATCTCAAAAAATCAAGTTTCAAGAAAAACGTGTTTTAAGCTGCCGATTGAGATTTGACCAATATAAAAAGGATATTACAAAACAAAATACATGAACTATCTTTTGTAAAGAGCTAGCCATATATCAGTGCTAAATTTCTGTGCAAGATCAAGCATGATTATTTGAAGTGTTTTCGTGCTTTGAGTTTATCAAAAAAAACTTTTTTTAAGATTTATGCCAAACTCCTAGAAAGTAAGCTGCAACTTGTTGAGTTTTATCAAGTTGAAAATTTGACACAAGATAGAATAGAAGTTGTAGACAAAATAGAAATTGCTAACACCAAAAAACCCATTTTTTCAGCTAAGCCACTCTTTTAGTAAATGAGCGATATGTTGTGTACAAAAGAATTTAATAATATAATTCTTTAACAATAAGCAGACTGTATTATTTGAATCATTTTTTACAAAGTTTGTGAGAAATACTTAGATCTCTACTCAACTCCCTTTTTCTTTGCAAGAAAAACAAAATTTCAAATTTAAAGTCTTTTTCTCTCAGAATCAGTTTTTTACGGAATTTAGTAGGTAAAGCGGGAAAGAGAAATGAGAGAATTTCCACATGTATTGTTTATCCCTAATTCAGCTGAATATGCTTTTGTGCATCTAAAAAAGCATGTATATTACAACCCCTAAATTTTCTGGTCCCTACAAAGTGTAGCAAAAAGGAAGCAAGTATCTTGGCAGAATTTGTTAAAGAGTTGTTAGAGAGTTAAAGAGTTTCTTGGTTGTACGTTTGAAAATTGTTTGAGTTTGCGGTCAATGTTATTTTTCTATAAGGTATTAAAGTTGGGGTCTGCGTGTTGAGTCTGTGTGTTGAGTCTGTTCACGTTTTCTCGTTCTATGAGGAACACAGAGATACTTGTTCCGCGACTGACTCCATGTTTATTTTGTTATATATTTACGCTTGTTAATTTATAAGTCTTTGCTTTTATTGTTATGTATAATTCTATTTACGATAAACTAAGAAATATTGTTAGATATAAGCAAACTGAGAGTAGTTTTTGTATAGCTGTTTTTGGAACCGCTAATGGCCCTATGGGCTAGGTTACTGTATTAGTCAAATAAATTAAAATAAATTGTTTCAATTAACTAAGTCTCTATCTTCATATTTAAAATGTTGGAAAATAATCCTATAGTCCTGTAATTACTTACTGTGTAAACAAATCTATGGCTATTTCATGTTTTTCTCCTTCAACGGTTATCCAATTGTTATGCGGCAATAGACTCAATCCTAATTTTTTGGGATTTGCTACCGTCAACCGAGCACTGGGAACAGCATTTTTCATTGCCTCACTATCGCCTGTGATACTACCATCATTGGGAACATTCCGATCACGCAATACAACCATAGTAGTGCCGGCCTTAAGGCCAGTTGCCGAAACACCCCTCATACTGGCCACACTATTATCTTCAATTTCCAAAAAATATTGATTGTTTAGGGAAATCTCCTGTAATTTGCCTGTTTTCAGCTGCAAAATACGGAAGTTGACAGTATCGCCTGGTAGAACATAAACATCCGATGGTTCCAAAATTATATTGGCCAGAACATTAATGTAGACTACTATTGGTCGAACATAGCCATACTCGGGATATGGAAGATTTACGGTAACCTAGAGAAAGTTTGGACATAATTTAAATGAGATTTCCTTTGATTTACTTTTCAGTTTTACCTTCGCAGTTCCAGTATTTATGCCTTCCAACAGCACCATGTATCCCTTTAATCCTTGTGCCTCAAACTTTTCCAATGACTTGGGGACTTCGTGGTAAGGGCTTTCAGTGAATGTTAAAAACCTTAGAGCAGATGACCAATCCTTACTGTCCTTGTTTAGGGAGGATATAACCCAATTGAATTCCACACCTTCCAAAGTGGTGAAGACATTGCCCTGTGTGTCCTCAGCATGAAGAACAAACGTTTCGGGAGCTTCTTCTAGATATAGTTGGCGTGTTGTTGTCTCGACACCTAGTCTATCTATAACATCCAAAATGACATCGCAACGCAACGAATCGCCAGTGGCTACATTCTCGGCCAAAACGATAGCAGTATTTCGTCTTCGTTCCCGTGTCAGTACAGTAACTGTTGCTTCATATGAACATTCATTATCGTCAGCATCTTCATAAAGCGGGGTAATTAATATTAAATCTTGTCTAGATGAAGTCCTGGAAAAAGACGAAGTCAATAGGATTAGATTTTAAGGTTAAGACGCCAACTCTGTCATCCCTATGTTATTGGTGGTGGATCTATTCATATAAACAAAACAAAACGCAACGCTATTTCTTATTTGCAACAACAACAAACATCAACCTCATGGTGTGTCTGTCGCAAAGGTTAGTGCTGTACCACTTACCATTTGTAACATCCTTTTTCGCTGACTTGCAGAGTAAAGTTTATAGAGATTTTATCAAAAATAGGCAGAAGAACTCGAGGAAAGTTCAATTTTGTTGCTTCAATTTCGTGTTTTCCACACAAAAATAGTAATAAAATTAACAACTTAAATATATTGTCCATGATACTACGCGCGTTTAATCCTCATGCGACAGATACTTTTGACGTTTCGTTTTGCACGTTTAACTGACAGCTTCAAATACCGGCAGAGTTGCAATGAATAGCAGTAGAATTTAGTAACCCAACAAACAAAATGGGGATGAAGTATCAATATGTATATACAGTCGGACCTCGATTATCCGTTATGGTCGGGACCGGAGGCATTACGGATAATCGATTTTCCCGGATAATGGAGACAATGCTTTTATGCAGTTTTTGAACATATTTTTAACTAAAAATGCCATAATATTGTACAATAATATGAAAATCTCCAATTTTTATTAAATTTCTTGCGGTAATCCACCAAATTTTATGCTAAGTTTACATTTACGAAATCCACTCAATTTCAACTGTCAATTCCATAGCTCAAACGTCAAATGAAATCTCATCTGGATTTCATCGAGTGGATTTCATAAATGTAAACCAAGCATTAGAAGGATACATAATATCATGGTAGTATAAAGTAAAGGTAGGCCACAGCTAACAGCTGATTGCAATTTTTTTCTTTTTATGGCCTAATCTGTCAAAAGCAGGGTTGACATTAGGTGTGTTCGTTTACTCAACAATTTTTAAAAATTTGTACAAGTCCAGTAACTTCTTGCAATCGACTAAGGTTATTTGCATTGTACTGTAGAGTAAACGAACAACATCCAGTAACAATTCGTACAAATTTTGAGTAAACGAACACACATATTTTGTACTGTTTTTGACATCGAAAAATCGTCGTTCGTTCATAGAATTTTGTGTGGGGAAATAAGTAATTTATTCATAGTTATGGGTCGAACAACGAATAGAGAACGAACGACGTACCGTGGAAACGGGCTATTAAAAAGGAACGAGCAAAATTGTCGCAAGTAACCTCGCCTAATGTAAATCGTGACTCACGAATTTAAACACAAAGAATAATTTCAGATTACAGAACCTTGTGTACACAAACCTCTTGGTCTTATGCCAGACTATGCAAATTTTCATTATCGTGAAAATGACTTTATAGGCAAGAGGTGTGAAGGGGGTGAAACTGTGTACACAAGGTTCTGTAATCTGAAATTATTCTTTGTGTATAAATTCGTAACTCTCAAACCAATGTAAAGCAATGAAAATATCAATATTTTCATTTGATTTCATATGTCCCGGTCCACACTAGAACGATTTCATTGAAACAATTTCATGATATTGTGCGTCTCTAGATCGAGTTCCATAGTCGATGGTCAGACTAGCACGATTTCAACATGGCGATGTCAAGTTTATACACGAGGGGTTATGAAGTAGTGAAACCCATGTACATGGTTTTCTGTGTTTGTTGTGTTGCCTCTTCTTGTTATTCGTTGCAAGATTTTTTCTTCCATTTTCTTTCATTTTTATTTTCTCATGCAAACGTTATAGCCATTTAGATATGACTTCATTAGCCGGATTTAGCACATTATCAGGTTTTATTTGCTAAATCCAGCCAAAATCTACCAGATTTCCCATACAAAAATAAATCCTCGTATTGAGTGGATTTGTTTTAAATCTGGCATAAATCCTCGTGTAAAACTCTGTTTTTCGCAACATGTTTGGTCTGTTCCTTTACTTTTTTTTTTTTTATTTGTTTTAAATCTGGCATAAATCCTCGTGTAAAACTCTGTTTTTCGCAACATGTTTGGTCTGTTCCTTTACTTTTTTTTTTGAAAAGATCTGTAGATCCCTAACAAGTTGATTGCAATTTTTAAGCGCTCATTTATTAATTTCGGAATTTTTAATTATCACTGTGTTTTAGCAGGTATTCCATCAGGAATTAACTTCTCTGATGGTACCTGCAACACCTACTACGGATGTCATGGATGTGACTAAGCAACCTGCATCATCAAAACTGACGACTGCCGTTAAAGGCACAAACATCAATGTCAACAAACGTATAAGACTTGAGGCAGATCCACCTGCAGATATTGATATCACGGACCTTACCTTCGATCCGAATAATCAAAATAGATTTGCTATGTTTGCAGATCTCGACATCGAAACCACCCAGCAACAAAATCATAACCAAAAAAATGCTAGAGTGGAACCCGTCAAGGATCAAAACACCAAGAAGACGTTTTGTCCACCAATTTTCATGTACAACGTAAACGTGGGACGACTAGCTGAACAGCTAGAAAAGAAAACCCCAAGGATGGAATTTAGAATCAAAAATATTGGCCAGAATAAGTGTAAACTTTACTTATAGGACCCTGGTGCACATGCAGCAATGCTATTTCCTTCACACCGAAGGAATTGAAGCAATCTTCTTTTATACTGCGAGGCCTATACTATGGCATAGACACCGATTACGTTAAGGGTGCTCTTGACGAAATTATACCTGAAGTTGTAGCGAGGGTGGCCAAATTCACAACCCCAATATCTGTTAAAAATAACACTGACACTGGTCTTCTGCTGGTGACATTATTACCTGGGAAAGGACTCAGGGAAATTTCACATATTAGGGGCCTTCTAAGCCAGCCAATAACGTGGGAAAACCCCAAAAGAAAAAATATGGAAATCCAATGCCGCCAGCGCTGGGGACCAATGCGTAAAGTGCGATCAGAAGCATCTGCCAGGTGAGTGCTTGAGGCTAAAAACGGACTCATCAGAACCTTACTGCGTTAACTGTAAGACACTTGGACATACAGCTAATTGGAGAGGCTGCCAAACTTTTAAAAACTACGTAGCGAAAAGAAAGGAACGCATACAAGAGGCACCAAACGCAAAAAAAGCTGCTAACCAGAACGTCAAACTAGTAACATTTCGGTCACATGTCTCTCCGAACAAATCGTTTGCGAGTCTTTTACGTCTATCGACTGATCCAACCAACAAGCCTTCTATCATAGATGAATTTCTAAAACTTTCCAGCCTGTTTCTTCAGCCAGAGGAACTCACCATCGAGCAGGAAATAAGCATTTTCCTTGCCGATTTTCAAAACATGTCAAAAAATCACGCCAAATCAGAATTTTTGCGTATCCTAAAGAAAGTTAAAGATAGTCATGATCCATAGATCGCTGAATTGTTTAACTTTTAATGTTCGATCCTTACTAGATCGCAGCCGCCAATTAGAATTACAACAATGTCTTGTTAGGAACAACATCGACATTGCATTCATTCAAGAGTGTCACTTACGAAACAAAACGAGGGTTAATATATGTGGGTACACATTCATATATGACTACTCAAACATCGGAGTAGCTATTCTACTAAAAGATACCATTAGCTTTAAACACTTTGCTTTGAACAGCGTTTCATTTAACCAGGTGTCTATAGAGATACAATCAAAGAGAAACAACATTACCCATAAATATTTATTCGCGTCACTCTATATTCCTTGTAATTATAACACACAGCAACTAATATCGAGCCTGAATAGCTGCCTATCAGCCGCGGCAAACTATGACGGATTTATTTTTGGTGGCGACCTTAACGCCAAAAATATGACATGGGGTGACTCTATGGATAACCTTAATGGAAGATCGCTGTACAATTGGTTGCTAGACAATTCCACCGATGTCTTTCGAGTATGTGCATCATCTCCATCATTTCCGAATGGTCTTTCCTATTTGGACCATTTTTTGATTAGTACCAGGATGATTGACTTGCATGATATTAACTACAAAATCACAAGCCTCCCATCATTTTCGGATCATTTTCCGTTAAAAATGCAAATATCGTTCAGTGGAGGAAATATCATTTTGAGACCTCCAAGCGTTGTTATTTCATACAAATCCACAGTTTGGGACGCATACCGTCAACAATTTGAGGTAGGCATAAACCTCATTATGCCGCCTAAGAACAGAAACCTTATTAACAATGAAATTGACGACTATATACATGAATTTGAGAGTACCTTCCACGTCACTCACGATCAACACAGCTCTAAAGTTGAAATTAAAAAACGTCATATTCCATTACCTGAAAATATAGAAAAGTTCCTCAAAACAAAACACTTATGGCAAAAAGAGCTAAAAAAGATTTATCACCGAAATGGCAATAGACTAAGTAGTGAATACAAAACTCTATCCAAGCAAATACAACTCCTTAAAACTATAATAAAGGAATTAATAGACAAAGAGGAGGCCAACATCTTCAACAATAAGTTGAAAAATATAAAGCCAAGTCCAAATGCATTCCAAGAGATTTATCGAGTGATTGGAAAAAACAAATCTTCCTTTTGCCAAAAGATCCAAAAAGGAAATATGACTGACACTACTGCACCTGAGATCGCTAAAACATTTCACGATCATTATGAGGAGACCTTTCGCAAAAATGTTCCAGAAAGACCGTTACCATACATCGAAAATCGTATAGCGGAGTACTTAGGGCCGACTACGTCCCGGTCCACACAAGAGTGATTTCATTGAAAAAGTTGCATTAAATTATGCGTCTCTAGATCGACTTCCATAGTAGAGAAAAATCATAAAATTGCTGTAGTGGGGAATTCGATTTAAGAACGCCTAATTTCATGAATTTTTTTAATGAAATTCATGCTAGTGTGGACCGCGACTACAGAACACATTTACTCTTTCAGTGAAGATTTCAACTCTCTAAACAACCCGGATAAGTTTCACTTCACCGACGTTCCTGAGATAAAAATCAAATAATGAGAAATTATAGGAAAAAATCGAGTGGTACCATCAATAGTATATCGAACTATGTGATAAAAAATTTTCCCGAGGCAGCTATAAAGTTCACGACTATAATCTTCAACAATTGTCAAAATAATGGATACTTTCCTAATAGTACGTTTATATATAACCGGATTTAACAAACCCTGGGTTTTACATGTCAATTCCATTACATATACGTCAAACAAATTCTCATAAAGAAGGTTAACCCTGCAAAAGGCTATAATATAAACATGGTTTAATTCCTGGAAAGTTGCAAAAATTATCCCAGTGAAGAAAAAAGCTAACAGTATAACACCAGAAGAGTATCGACCAATTTCTTTATTGCCCAATATAGGAAAGATTTTTGAGCGCATCATAAGAGAAAAATTGGAAAATGAGTTCACGATCCAACCAATTCCCTCCTTTCAATTCTATTTTCAGGCTGGCCATTCCACAAATCATGCCTTATTAAAACTACATAGCGATATTACATGTAACCTGAGAAAGAAAAATGCACGGTAGCAATCTCATTAGACATACAAAAAGCATTCGATTCAGTTTACCATAAAGGTATAATTTACAAGCTGATTGAACTGAATGTGGATCCCTTCCTAACAAAAATTCTGCTGAACTATTTGACTAATAGAAAATTTGCAATATCAATCAACAATACCATGTCGAATTTTTGGAGCTATTGGCAGTGGTGTCCCCCAGGGCAGTATTTTGTCACCATTTTTTTTTAACCTGTTCCTCTATGATTTCCCCCATGTTTCCGACAACTCTGGTGCAATATTGTACGCAAATGATTGCCTAATTTACAGCCACAATTATTCCCCAATTCAGGCTTTAAATTCCGCAGCTTTGCACTTGGATAAAATCAACACGTACTACAAAACATGGGGAATCACAATAAATGCCTCAAAATCGATGGCGATCTGCATTATGAATGCATCTGGGAAGTGCCATAGGAGTGTGGTCCCGGAATCCAAAATTCTTAACCTCGCTTAGAAGGTGTGCAAATTCCATTCAAGAACAATCTAAAATACCTAGGTGTTCACATTAACAAGCTGTTCAAGTTTAACGATCACGCTAGAACGTCACTTAAAAAAGCTAAAATGACCGCTGGTCGACTATCGCCAATTTTGAGTAACAAGCATCTCCCGGAAAGAACAAAATTGCTCTTATATAAAGTGGCAATTCGTCCTATCATCGGATATGGTTTTCCGATATGGTTTACGATATCGCCAACTGTTGCCAAGGAAATAGAAAAGTTCGAAAGATCCCTCCTAAGAAAATGTATAGGGAAAAACTTCCGAAATCCTGAAAAGCGCTTTTCGAACAGGCACATATACTCCAGTGCTAATATCGTGCCATTCATCAGATATGCCCTTAATCTTCAAAAACGGTTTGTACAAAACCGTGCAACACATGAACATTTTATGCTGGGTGAAATTTACTACGCTGAGGAAACTATAAATTGGTCAGGATCATCCTACCTCTCCCCAATAGGAATTATAAACGAGAATTTAGAAAACGATTCTGACATGTACTCATTACCTGAATTCTACAAGAAGACTCTCCCAGGAGCACATCGTGGATAAATATTTATATATGCATAGATATATATTATTTCTAAATCAAACTTATTGAGGTTTCCAAACACACACGATTTTATAATATTTTTTTTTCAATTCAATATTTCTTTATTTACAATCTTATGTTAGCACAGTTATACATTGCATATTAAGGAATTATGTATTGTAATTAAGAGAAAAAGAGACATTAAATAGACAATGGTATTATAACCGTCTTTCTTATTAATAGAATTACATTATTTCATATCGAATTATATTGACTTATGAGAATTTCTCTATACTTCAAAGATATTTTTAAATAAGATACGAGCTGGCTCCAATCATTTGTTTCACGGCCGTCCAATATGTTGATCACATTTTCGAGAGATAAGATCGCAGATTGAAAAATGCGTATTCTAAACTCTTTTAGAACCGGACATTCTCCCAAGAAATGCAATATAGTTTCGTCTTGATTAAGGTTGCACAAGCTGCACTTTCTTTCTCTGCTATTTGCATTGAATCTAGTTCCATTTAGATTAATCAATCCACATCTTGCTTTAAAAATCCAGGAAATCTGTTCGCTTGTGTAAGAGTCAGTAAAATAATTTTCTCCCCGCGTAAAATCTAAATATTTATATATCCTACTTTGGCTTGCAAGTTTTGAACTCATATTTTCATGAAAGACATTCATTTTTTGTTTGTTAATAATGTTTGTGGTGAACAATTTCCATTCAAATTAATTTGAGGCATTTGGCCATACAACGTTAAGGCATTGCGCTACGTTTTTTATTTCTGCTACCCAAAACACTTCATTCTGAAGAAGTAGATTGGTAAGTTTTTTCGGTAGTCGATAATCATTGTAACTGTACATTATTTGGTAGAGGTATTGTAAATGCATATTAAGTGTATTCAAGTGACTGCTTTCAATCGATGTTTCTAGTATGAGGGCGTAATTTGGTGTACAACTTGGGACTTTCAGTATTTTCTTTAAAAAACATCGCTGAAGTTTATCCACCGCATCATAGTGTGAGAAGCCCCAAGCTTGGGCCGCGTATGCTTGTATTGCCCTACAAACTGCTTGGTATACATTCCACTTCATTGGTATGTTTACATCTTTTTTCCCCAAAAAGTTTTTCCAAGTTGAATTTATAGCCATTTTTGATTGGTTTGTTCTCTTTTCTACATGCTTCGAGAATGACAGTTTTGGTGTAAATATAACACCTAAATATTTGTATTCAGTTACGATATTTATTTCGTTTCCGTTGTATATCCATTTCTCATCTCTGCTAAGCCTTCCTCCTTTTTTGAATACAAGGATTTCTGATTTGGACATGTTTACTTTTAGATTCCACATGCTACAATAGTTTTCAAGATTTGAAATCATATACTGTAAGGTAGTTATGTCGTCTGCCAGGATAACAATGTCGTCTGCATATAAAAGCAACCTTATATTTATATTTTGGATATTTATTCCACCTTGTAACTGTTCATGCAAATCGTTTATGTATAGGGAGAAAAGAATAGGCGATAAAAGACATCCTTGCTTAACTCCGGAGTTGGTTTCAAAATAATCCGACAGTTCGTCTCCGGTTCAAATGGCATACTCAGTATTGCTGTATATATTCTCAATAAGTTTCAGGAATTTGTATGATTTGCCAAGTTGTGAGAGCTTGTATATTAGTGATTTTCGATATACGTTGTCAAAGGCTGCTTTGAAGTCCACAAAATAGGCATATACCTTCTTACCTTCATTAAGCTTTAGACTGACAATAGAAGCCAGATTGTACACATTATCAACAGTTGAGTACCCCTTCCTAAACCCGGCCTGATATTCCGTAAGTATACGATATTTTTCTACCCAATTGCAAAGTCTTTCATTTAAAATACCCATCATTAACTTCGCCAAACAGTTCATGAAAGCAATTCCTCTGTAATTGGAAGGCTCGGCCATATCTCCTTTTTTGTGGATGGGAAATATTACTGTTTTGACAAAAGTATTATCTATCATTCCGGTATTTAATATTTTATTATATCTGTTTACGAGTTGTTTATGGAAATCCTCTGGGGCGTAGACAATATGCTCATACGGGATTCTGTCCTCTCCCGGTGCTTTGTTCATCTTCAGTTTCTTCAAGATACAGTCAAGTTCTGGCAAACTAATTTCTCTGTCTAGTATTGGATCGGTACAAAGAAACGGCGCGTAGCTTATTTGCTGTACGTTCTGTTCAGGATTTAAGAGCTCTTGGAAGTAATGCTTAAATGTATCTGAAGATATCAATGAGCTTGTTTGGAATGTTTGATTTCTCATTTCTTTCACTGCTTTCCACCATTGCTTTGTGTAGCTGATTTGATTTATTGTGTGAATTATATTTCTATTATGATCCTGTTTGTTGGTTTTGCAGATCTTTTTGTATACCTTTACGGAGTCTAAATAATTTCTTCTGGATTCAGCTGTGTTATTCCTGTTGTAATTTTTCAGTAGCGAAAACATTTTCTTTCGAGCTTGATGACACTTGGAATTGTACCAAGGGTTTTTTTTGGTGTAAATGATGCTATTTTCTTCGATTTAGGTACTGTCGATAGCTTTATTGTGGTTCCAAGTTCCTCCAAAGTCAGGTCATTTGATCTACTTAATGATTTTTGAAGATTTCTCTTAATATTTGTGCGATAGCTATCAACACTGTTTTTATTCCATACTAATTTGGGCAACAAGTTTAGACGTTTATAGTCAGTACATTCTGTTGTTATTTTTATTCGCAATCTTATTGGCAGGTGATCCGACCACGTTACGTCTTCCACTACAAATTCATCGACAAGATCTAGGATCTCTTGGGACACTGCACAAATATCATTCACAGATTCACCTAATGCATTTATGAACGTGAGATTTCCTTCCGCGTCTCCTCGTGTCCTACCATTCAGAATTAAAAGATTGTTATTTGTACAAAGTTCGATTAGTTGGTTCCCTTTTCTGTTTATATGCTTATCTTTAGACTTTCTAGTTTCCAATCCTGCCACAAAAAGTTCTTGGTAGACTTCATTTAATTCCTGTGTGATTTCGCCTATTCTTGAATTTAGATGGCCTATTAGAATCGGATTGGTGATATTATTTTCTTCGAACAGTCTACACGTGTTATTAAAATCGTTTGTCCATTGAGCGGGTCTCCAATATTGAGGCATGACAGTGAATACCGGTCCCGGCTGCATGAAAAATTGATAAGTGTGTACATTTCCATATGTTATAACGCGGTGCATTAAACCCATGTTTGCAACAGTTTTATTTTATAATAATAATGGAATTTAATGCTATGTTTACATTTACGAATCCACTTGATTTCATCTGTCAAATCCATAGGTTAAACGTCAAATGAAATCCAATGGATTTCAGATTAGATTTCATTTGACGTTTGAGCTATGGAATTGACAGATGAAATCGAGTGCATTTCGTAAATGTAAACTTAGCATAACATTTAAAAATATTTAATCATTTAAAATTATGTACCTGATATGTCTAGTTAATTTATATAACTTGTCCTATATTTACGTTGGATAGCCATATTATTCAGAATCCAACTGTGACAATAAGTCATGTTCTATTTGTACACAAGTACTTTTGTATCTTTTGCAATACCATATTAATTTTATATCATTATTCAAACCTTAATTTGTAATCATTTAACACTTCTGTTACTTAATTTAATATTTAGATTTTAAGTGTTGCCTAGTTTTAATTTTTGTTGACAGATTTATACTCTGAATGCTATTCAAAAAGACCGGGAGCAAGTCTTTAAAGTACTCCTTTTCAATTTGTTTACAGTTTTGTTTTTTTTTTTTTACATTTCATCAAGTTAGGATGTAGCGTTTACAAAAAACATTGTGTAGCAGAACAAAACGTTTATAGTTCTGCGTCTAATTTTAGTACTCGATAAGTAAATAGTACACTATGTAATGGAAATGAAAAAAGTCTCAATAAAAAATTACTTACTTCCTTTACTTTTAAAAATGGTAACAGTGGCAGAAAATGGTAAAAGTGGTAAACTGCTATCATATCAATTGTATGCTATTAAAAGTAAGGAAACACTTTACAGGTTAAAAATGGTAAGAAATGGTAACCTCAGGCACGTAAAGGAACAGAGCTGTTGCTAGGTCCCGGTCCAAACTAGCGTGAACTTCATTAAAAAATTTCATGAAATTAGGCGTTCTTAAATCGAATTTCCCACTACAGTAATTTTATGATTTTACTCTACTATGGAAGTCGATCTAGAGACGCATTATTTCATGCAAATTTGTCAATGAAATCCCTCTAGTGTGGACCGGGACTAGAAAATACAAAAACCTGCAAGTTGGCACAAGAAACAAGGTAGATGCATCGGTGAATTGCTACACTAAAAATAATTTAAAATGTGAAAATTTGTAAACAAGGCGGAAAAATTAAATTTGTTTTGATGTACAAAACTGATTTTAATCAACCAAGGACCATTATTACACCCTTTCTGTAGTTAAATTTTGGTCGGTATCGGAAAGATAAACCGGTTTTTGTTCTTACATGTTTCCCATGGTACAATAATACAGGTAAAAGCAAGTGTTGTTGTACAACAATCGATACAACAATCACATAAAAATTTGTTGTTGTGCGTAATACTAGTGTCAACAAAAATGTAAACAAAATATGAAATATCAATATGTTTTTGAAGTTTCATAATTGCAAATTTAAAAAATTAATAAAAACTAATTAAATTAACATCAATAATATTTCTGCGTGGTAACTTCCGCAAAAATGTTGACAGTGGTAAGTATTAATGCACTAAAATATCCAGAATAAAAATAATTCATGGTTTATTTAAGATGGGACCATTGAAAAAAAAAATTTTAAATCAACCTAATCCAAAGATATTATATGCGAAGAAAACGCCAATTCCATGACACCGGATAAAATGTATCAAGATTAACACCGCTAGAAAAAATCAAGAAAACCGGTGGTGAAAGCAGAACGGTATAATCATTAAGAGAAAACTGCATACCTGCAATAATAGGAAATGTAGCCGATCTTATTGTCAGGATAAGCGAAATGCTCCATCTTTTTGGCACCCTTAAACCAATGAAACAACTCAATTCGAAATGTAAAATATATTTTGTTCTATGCATGTACATATGCTTTAAATAAAATCACTTTGTTTGGACATTATCCCCAAATATTGTTGGCTAAAGTAGCTAGATGCAAAATGGCTTCTCTATTTTCTTCCTAAATGGGTAAGGATAAAAAGTGGTAACGAAAGGAGAGTTTCAACGGGCCTTATTGTAAGTTTAGATTTACAAAATCTGAACGTGGATTCATGTTCTGGTTAATCCATTGCTTGACGTTTTGTGTAGCTAAAAACAACAATCACATAAGACTACTTTCGTGATGCCAACCACAGCAGCACCTGAGACGAAACTGCTGTTCTGATACCTCTTCCTGAGCAAGGGGGCCTTCTAGGGATATTTTGAACAAATCTGCTTCGCCATAGTTAGGCAATAAAAACGACTGAGGTTCCATAGAAGGATAACCATACTCTGCAATTATCTCATTCCGTGCATCCAATATATTGAGATTTCATTCATAATGGTTTCCATCAGATCCTTGTCTGCAATGAGATATTTTTAAGTGACGCTGAATAAATATAGCACTGACCTGTATCCGCCAATGCCTGACACACCATTCTAAACGGCCTTTTGTTCTGTTACACCATCCTTACAGATTGTTAAACTATACGTACGTATTAGCCGTGAAGTCTATAACTTCAAAAATATGTTTTATGTTTATTTATCGGAAAGTAAAAAAAAAATTAAATATTAAATGACAATTAACGAAAAGAACAACATGTATTAAACTCCGCATTGTCTTTGACACTAGTATTACGGATGAATCTAATCAGCTGGGACTTGCTTTTACCAGTATTATTGTACCATGCATGTTTGTCCCAATTTACATTAGGCGAGTTTACTTGCGGCAATTGTCATTTTGTAGGAGAGAGAGGTGAGGCATATGGTAACCCTTTGCCTCTCAGCACCCTCTCTCACCCACAAACTGACAATTGCCGCAAATAAACTCGCCTAATGTAAATTGGGACTTTCCTTTAATAACCCAGCAAAAAAGTTTGGAAGTAGTGCAATGCAGAGTTATGATTTCAATACATCTTTTGATGCAGTCCACACGGAGTTATGAAAAATGCTCTCCGCTCGATACATTTTAGAAGCACTCGCTTATAGATCCCTAGCCAAGCAAGCCAATTTTTTGATCCCTACAGTCGCAGTTTTTTTCTGAACACAAGAAAAAGTGTCTAAAATTATAAGAATTTGTTTAAAAAAATAAAGAAATACAAACTAAAGATACGAACATTGCTGTAATTCACGAGACGCAAATTATTTTTGAAGTAGAGTTAGAGTTTTTTTTGGAAATCTGAACTGGAGTTGGAGGAAAAATGAAAACCCACTTGGATGATGAAGCAATATCAGTTGCGGTGTCACAAAAACCAGAGCAGAGGAAGTAAACTCAGTTATGACCAAATTTAATGGAGAGTTTTTATCATTTGTATTAGTATAATAAAGTTAAAATTCTTGTTTACACGAATAAGCAATGTATTTTATTTATTTTTGGGATTTGCAATGGCTTGCATTTTATAGCATATTTAGACTGCATTTAAATTCAATCCAAAACACTACATCAAAGGCTGTGATTTGGATCGAAAATGGAGTGCATTCTAGCTGTGTGCCGTCGAAGCAAAATGGAGTGTATCCTAGCTGCGCGCTCTCTTGTAAAATTCATAGGTGAATTCATAGGAAAAGATGTACTGCAGCGTCAATTATTCTAGTGATTTAACTGCATCCGCGGATGCAAACTTTTTGCTGGGAATAAGTGTCAGATAAATCAAAAGGAAGTTTGTGTTCCTTTTAAAATTTAAACTGCGCCCGAGAGTATGCTGCCCCAAAAGCCAGAAAAAGTTGCCAGCGAATTCAAATCAACCAATCAGATTTGAGTAAATTTTATGTATACATCCTCTTTTGCTTGATATTGCCATATTTTTACAAAATTTAACATTTATATTGTTACGGAATTAGATTTAACTAATGTCCGTGTAGACGTTGTTTTATTCCCCGATACGATTTGTACCAAATAAAACAGGGTTCGTTCTAGATTACGTTTCTACAATGCTTTATTTACTTTATTACACTTATTCAGAACCGACTTTAATTACTAAGCACACAGCAAGTCTCTAGTTAGCACGCAGCTACTCTTTTACCGATCTGTTCAACGCTTAAAACACGACTAACTCGTCATTGCCAGTTCCCCTGTATTTATATCCCAAAGTCTCCCTGTTCTAGAGTCCTCTAGAACACATATGGCAACACCTCGAATCTGTGCAGCGAACACACAGACGCACATTCGCACTAAGCGAACAACCATACTCACATACATACATGGGGGGAATACAATTGGACGACAAGCACAGTAATGACGTAACTACAACAACAAACAGATGTCAGAAATAAAGAAGTGACAAACTAAAAAATAATTACATGACTATGGCAAAACAAAATAAAAGCACATTAATGAAAGGTAAAGTAACATCTAGAATAATGAAGAGAGTTCTACATGGTAGTTGTTGTTGCTTAAATAAAATAACTGCGTAATAAAACGTTACGTTACAATTCAAATTTTTAAATTAACGGAAATTAAACTAAATTAACTTAAACCTATCAGTTACATTCGTAACAATATTAAATGGAAAATGTAATAACAAATCCCTGGTAATGCGAACTTTATTCATTAATTTTCTTAAAGTAAGGTATAACTAAAATGGACTTTAAAGACAAGATGTAAGAACGGGCCCAAGACTAATATGTACGATGTCTAAACGATAAATTAATTCGTTTTTTTTTATTTTATATGGGCAAACTGCGATAAAATAATTCTTTATTTGCTCTTTAGTTAGCATCAGTAGCATAATGTGCTAACATTTTCGTGATTTCGAAGGTGTTTCGTGATTTCGCGCGGAATCAAGCAAAATTTATCATGATTTCGCATACAAAAATGAAATCATCTCATTTCGTGATTTCAGCAAAATCAACATCGAAATCACAGTACACATGATATACAACCCTGTATTTGCATAAAAAAGTACCAAAAGTTGCAACACTTTTCACGTATCACAATAAATAAGGTAGATGGTCAATTGCTGCAACAAAAAATTTTAGTATCAAAATTTGTAAACAATGTGAAAAATATTAAATTACTTTGTTGCAATGCTATTTTTCATTGTGCTCCCTTACTTTTTTAATGGTAATGTTAGAAAAAAGATCGAATTGTCAAAAATTGCTTCCCCATACAAATTTCTTAAAAAATACGGAAACGGAAAAATGACGGAAATTGCAAAAACTCCAGCATAAATGTCAAAATCAACGTATCAGCTATCATATATACTAATGAACATGCTTGCTGCTAGTTTCAAAAGTGTATGGCAGAAAACAGGAGAAGAGGGTGTTATTCGGCCCGATTTTTGTTTGAAGAGAAGTGCAAGTATTACTAGATTTCGGATTACGGGAACGCATTTTTAGCACTAAACGGGAAAACTACTGCAAGTACTAATATTGTGCAGGATCTGAGCACAACATAACGATGTCTCAACGATAAAATCATTTTTTTTTTTATTTTTTCATTTGTTAGTACTATACACAAATAATACGATATATAGATAATTTTACTATAATTTTCCAAAGAAAGTTGTAAAATTATATATTGTCGTATATTTTTGATGATTAATTCAATTTGCAAAAACTTGATTTGAAAATTCATGTTCGATCAGCTGCACATATGCGTCTACCTTGATCATTGTGATATGTTTGAAATCAACAAAAAATAAGTGTAAACACCGGGGTGTATTTCAGGATTTCGTGAAATCCAGTGGATTTTGGAGCGCAAGTGTAAACTTGGCATATGTCTTTTGAGACGAATTCAATTAAAAAAAATCGTTTGGCGTTTCAAATTCGTTCAGATGGGCTGATGCATCTACCTTGGTAATTGTGCTATGAACAAAAATCAGCTGACTGCCATTTAAATCCTCCAAGATGTATATCTAAATGCAATGAGATTTGTACTGGATTTATTAAATCCAGTCGAGGATTTATGGCTAGTCTAAGTCCCAATTTACATTAGGCGAGTTTACTTGCGGCAATTGTCAGTTTGTAGGTGAGAGAGGGGGCTGAGAGGCAAAGGGTTACCATATGCCTCACCTCTCTCTCCTTCAAACTGACAATTGCCGCAAGTAAACTCGCCTAATGTAAATTGGGACTAAATGAGCTACTAACAACAAAACAAGCATAAAAAGATTTAATAAAAACATTTAATTATTGAAATACTGAAAATTTAACTATTAATATTAATTTAATTATTAATGTTAATTATTTTGTTTTGTTTTTTATGTTTAGTTTACTTTCGGCGTCGTTTCGTGATTTCGAAGGCGTTTCGTGATTTCGCGCGGAATCAAGCTAAATTTATCATGATTTCGCATACAAAAATGAAATCGTCTCATTTCGTGATTTCAGCGAAATCAACATCAAAATCACAGTACACATGATATACAACCCTGTTTTTGCCTAAAAAGGTATCAAAAGTTGCAACACTTTTCACGTATCACAATAAACAAGGTAGATGGTCAATTGCTGCAACAAAAAATTTTAGTATCAAAAGTCCCAATTTACATTAGGCGAGTTTACTTGCGGCAATTGTCAGTTTGTAGGTGAGAGAGGGTGCTGAGAGGCAAAGGGTTACCATATGCTTCACCTCTCTCTCCTACAAAATGACAATTGCCGCAAGTAAACTCGCCCAATGTAAATTGGGACAAATTTGTGAACAATGCTATTTTTCATTGTGTTCCCGTACTTTTTTAATGGTAATGTTAGAAAAAAGAGCGAATTGTCAAAAATTGCTTCCCCATACAAATTTCTTAAAAAATTCGGGAACGGAAAAATGACGGAAATTGCATAAATGTCAAAATCAACGTATCAGCTATCAGATGCCAATGAAAATACTTGCTGCTAGTTTCTACTAGGCCAAAATTGTATAGCAGAAAACAGGAGAGGAGGGTGTTTGTTATTCAGCGCTATTTTTGTTTAAAGAGAAGTGCAAGTCTTGCTAGATTTGGGAGTACAGGATTTGTAGCACTAAGCGGGAAAATTACTGCAAGTAGTAATATTTTGCAGGTTCTTAACACAACTTTTATCTATCAATTTTTTTTTATTTTTTTTATTTTTTTAGTACTATACACAATTAATACAATATATAGACAATTTTACGATAATTTTCCAAATAAAGTTGTAAAGTTCTATATTTCTATATTTTTTATGATTAATTCAATTTACAACAACTTGTGAAAATTCATGTTCGATTAGGTGCGCATATGCATCTACCTTGATCATTGTGATATGTTTGAAATCAACAAAAAATAAGTGTAAACACCGGGTTGTATTTCAGGATTTCGTGAAATCCAGTGGATTTTGGAGCGCTAGTGTAAACTTGGCATTATACCCCGGTTACACTATTGAAGGTTAACCCACTGGGTTTAATAGATCCAGTGGGTTAATCTTTGCTGGTTACACTTAGCTTTTCGAGGATATAAACTGTCAGCTGATGTTTGTTTACGTATACATACAAAATAACTAATAAAGTCGTGTTTTACACTTTTACAATTTTTCGTATGAGATATCGTCCCCTCTTTGATCATATTGGTATATTTTACACACAGGGATACATTTTTGTATCAAGCGTACTTTTTGTTAAAAAAGTATCTAATGTAAAAAAAAATAAATAATTTTATGATTTTCAAATAACTTTATACCCCGGTTACACTATTGTAGGTTAACCCACTGGGTTTAATAGATCCAGTGGGTTAATCTTTGCTGGTTACACTTAGCTTTTCGAGGATATAAACTGTCAGCTGATGTTTGTTTACGTATACATACAAAATAACTAATAAAGTTGTGTGTTACACTTTTACAATTTCTCGTATGAGATATCGTCACCGCCTTTGCTCATATTGGTATATTTTACACATTGTATCATGGTATCAATCGTACTTCTTGTTAAAAAAGTGTCTAATGAAAAAAAGTAAATAATTTTATGATTTCCAAATAACTTTAGATTTATTAACTCCATAAAATCTCATGCGACCAATCGTAAACGTGTAAAACACGACAAACTCTGTTGCAAAAACAGTTGCAACTTTTGGTACTTTTTGAGTAGAGTTGGATTTTTTTGCACAAAAACCGAATACAACACTGTATTTTTGGTGGATTTGTGCCGGATTTAAAATAAACCCAGCCACGAGAGGATTTAATTTTTGTATGGCAAATCTGGTCAGATTTGACCAGATTAAGCAATAAATCCTCATGAAGTGGGTTAACCCGGCAAAAGGCTGTAGTGTAACCGTGCTATTAGATTTATTAACTCCATAAAATCTCATGCGACCAATCGTAAACGTGTAAAACACGACTAACTCTGTTGCAAAAACAGTTGCAACTTTTGGTACTTTTTGAGTAGAGTTGTATTTTTTTGCACAAATGCCGAATACAACACTGTATTTTTGGTGGATTTGTGCCGGATTTAAAATAAACCCAGTCGTGAGAGGATTTAATTTTTGTATGGCAAATCTGGTCAGATTTGACCAGATTAAGCAATAAATCCTCATGAAGTGGGTTAACCCGGCAAAAAACTGTAGTGTAACCGTGCTATTAGTTTATTTATGTTTGTTTTGTTTTTATTGGTATGTCCCGGGCCACACTACAGAAATTTCATTGAAATGTTGATACGAAATTATGCCTCTCTAGATCGACGTCCATAGTAGAGTAAAATCGTAAAATTGCTGTAGTGGGGAATTCGATTTAAGAACACCTAATTTTATGAAATTTTTTAATGAAATTCACGCTAGTGTGGACCGGGACTATGATAAACACAACAAACGCGAATGGTAAAATAAAGAGGACACACAAAAATCTTAAATTTCACGTTTACGTGTGTGGACACTAACGAAACTTGAAAAGAAGCTTTAACAAAATTGGTTTCAAGAAACCTTGCTAGTCTGACCATCGACATAGTAGAGCAAAATTATGAAATTGCTGTAGTGGGGAACTCAATCTAGAAACGCCTAATTTCACGAAATTTTTGCAGTGAAATTTCTCTAGTGTGGGCCGGGAATATACGTGTGTGGATGTCAATGAAATTTTCGTAGAAAATGTCAAAACGTTATTAATGAAAATTTTCATAGTCTGGCATAAGACTTAAGCTGAAAACACATACAACGTTTGAGTAAAGTTTTGTGTCATTTTGGCCGTTTTTACACTGTTGGGCATGATGCCGAAAAATTCAAATTCATTTGAAATATATGCCGGCAAACACATCAACGCCGGACTTTGATGTCGGCGTCGCCCTGTTGTTGTTGTTTTTTTGTCAACGCCCAACGCAAAACTTTACTCAAACGTTGTATGTGCTTTCAGCTTTACATGCGAAGTTATCGAACAGGCCTATTGTTGTGTTATCTTCATTCTCTGAGGTTCTCCCAATTTCTTTAGCTGATTGCTGATTCCCTGACATTCTCTTTACTTTCGTAGCTATTTTTTTTTGCGATTTTGTTTTGTTCCAGGTATTTATCAGTCACAATAATTCTAATAGTGAATCTGAAGAACGTTCCTTCATCAGTCCAAAACATAAAATGTCGAATAGTGACTCGGAAAACGAAAACACGGATAATGAGGCAAAATCAGAAAAAACCAAAAAGTTTCGAACCAAAAGTATGGAAATCGTTAGAACAATGGCAAATGAAGAGTTGTATGAATACGTTGAAAGACTGCAAATTCTGTTGAAGCATCAGGAAAGGAAGCTCAAAAAGTACAAGGACAAAATTCGCAGACTGGTAAGTAACACATTTTTCATAAATTGAATACTCTCTCTCCATCTGGCGGAATATCGGAAATTTTTTACCACACGTGAGACTCCAAATTTATGAAAATGCGCTTGTGTAAAGGTCGCCGGCTGTCATGTCATCTTATTATCGTCCAATCATTCCAACCCTATAGCTTGTCTTGTGGAAAATGATCTATTTAACAAGTGGGAAAAGCGTTAAGTTCTGTCGGGCCGAACTTTTTATACCCTCCACCACAAATTTCAGCCATTTCGGTGGATTAATGTGACCACAACCTTCAAAATACCGAAAATCGGGGCTATATCAAAACGTGGACCTATACTTACAAAATTCTCGGGGAAAGTTTTATACGCCTAGAAAAGACTAAATACCAAATTTCAGCCATTTCGCTGCAATAATGAGGCCAAAACCTTTAAAATACCGAAAATCGGGAGATATCGTCCTATGGGTCCTATGGGGGCTATATCAAAACGTGGACCTATATAAACATTTTATGGTAGAAATGTTTCTTAGCCTCTGGAAACACAAAATACAAAGTTGCAACCGATTCTGTGGTCAAATGGGACTAATACATTCAAAATATATTAAAATGACGCGTACTTTATATGTCGGCTATACCAAAACGTGGACCTATATAAACCAACTTTGGTAGGAATGTTTTTTGGCCTCTGGAGACACAAAATACCAAATTACAACCAATTCGGTGGTAAAATGGGACAAATATCTTAAAAATTCCTTAAAACGACGACGCGTCACGCGTCATTTTGAATGGGGGCTATACAAAAGCGTGGACCTACATAGCCCGCTTTCAATACCAAAAGTCCTACGTACAAATAATAGATTTTCCCAAAATTTCATCCACTTACGTCAATCCGTTCGGACGCTAGAGTGATTTCCACAGACGAGACGGACGGACATGGCTATATCGATGTAGAATGGCACGCTGATCAAGAATATATATAGTTTGTGGGGTCTATAATGATTATTTCGAATAGTTACAAACGTAGTGACAAACTTAATATACCCCCATCCTATGGTGGAGGGTATAAAAACGATTTTCATACCAAGCAGAACTTCTTTCATTCAAATGAATTTATGAAATAACAACAATAATTTATCAGTAAAATTGTACATCCAAAATTGCAGTTATTCACCGCAACAGAGGTTTCTTTCTTCGCTCTTCGAAACTGATTTTGTTTCATCTTACAAAAGGTTTTTTGTATTATCTTCCCACAATTTTATAAACAAGGGAATTTTCGGAACTTCAAAGGCTCATATCTCGGGATGTATGGACTTTCCCCAAAAGAACTTTAAATTTTTGTAATCAGGACAAAAAGACATATGTATGTACCTGTGGTTAAATTGTTTCCGTTAGCTGGGAGAGTAGTCTATTTGATCTTTTTTAAAGCCTTCCTATGGCATGCCAATTTTTAAACTTTTATTTCAGGAACACAAACTAGACAAATGTGACACAGAATGCAAAAAACCTTCCGAAAGTGCCTGTAAGGAGTCAACGGTCAATTCAGCCAAAAATATTGAAACAATTGAGACTGATGAATGTAAGTTTATTCTTTATTTCCTCACTTATATTGTTAAGCTATTTAAACATAAATTCGTTAAAGAAAATTAGTTGTTTCGGCTAGCGACGGCTGCAACAAGCGCAGCTCCTCTGCCTGACCCATCCTCAGAAAGCATTAGATCAAATTCGACATTAGTTTTTACTAATTTTTTCATTGTTGCCCTCATATAGGCGTCGAATTTAGGATGAAAACGATACACTGAGCCATCAACTCCAACCACAACCTTATTTTCGTTGATTTTGTTAATTAGCCCACTTAATCCGATTGCCACTAAATTGGCAGCTCTTTGTGATACACATTCACAGATGTAGCGTAATTTTTGACAATCTTCCACAGAGGCTTTTTCAATTCCAAATAATTGCTTTATAATTGAGCGAGTTTTTCTAAATTCTGGAAAATCATCACCTTCAATGTCCGATATCATGCTAGTTTCAAAGCAATCGCATTCATTAGACAACTTTGTAATAAAATGTTGTTTATTCTGTGACAGAACAAATATTAGATTTCTTTTAAGAGCATCTAAAAGAACCAATCTTACAAGTTCGCCCAGGTACATACCTAAAAAGAAAAAAGCAAAAGCAGAAATAGCATTAAAGTAAATTTTGTTATTGAATAAAGATGTCGCTTATCTTTCCTTTGCCGACCATTCTCACAAAATTATGAGAAATATACCACAGATAGTGCTTTTTATACTAATTCCAACGGTGTATAAATATTGTTGCGGAAAGGTATACTTCCTGAGTATATTCCTGAATTTGCTCCTGTCCATAGGAGAAAGTCCCGGCTTAATACCGGCTTTGTTGTTTTGAACACACACGCAATTAATTGGGTAAAGACTTACGATTAATTGGTTTTCTTCGACCTTTTTTTATCTATATATAAATAAGGAAATGGCAGAAAAGGATAAAGCCTAAAAAATCGCGAAAATCTGCGAAAAAATTGCAAAAATATTTTTCGAAGAAAGTAAATGTTTTCACACATTTGTATCGAGCTTCACGTTTGGAGTATATCGTGAAACTTTTTTGGACAGTTTTTGGCGAAAATTGTATATGCACCAACTGTGAGGCTCCATTGTACGCCTCTGTTTTGTCATTTTTTGAAAGATGTATAGAAAATTTTCCAACTTTCATTTATTTCAAGCGTATTTTCAGTAAATTTACCGCGAAAAATTGTTAAAATGATAGAATTTAGTTCAGAGTTTGTAAATATTAGTAGTGTTTTCGGTCAGTTTCCGATTGAGGAAAAAATACAAAATCCACAAAATTGGTGGGTTATTTGAAAATTCAAAGCTTGGAGGTGATTTCATTGGTGAGGTTGTGGCATATATGCATATGGTGACTATATCTATGTTGTCAATTTTTGGTGGAAAAGCATTGTGACAACTGGGCACCGCAAATGACAAATTACACCTAGTTCAGCTAAAGATTGTAGCTAAAACACTCAAAACACGAAAAATCTGGAGGTACCTTTATGTAGGGGTTATAACAAAATATGGACCTGTGTTGACACTTTGTGATGGAGAAGGGAGGTACCGTTATATGGGGGCTATTTCCAAACATGGACGGATGTCGACAATTTTTGGCGGAGAGGCGTGTTGACCACTAAAAACATTAAATGTTAAATTGCAGCTGGCTAGGTTAAAATTTTCAGCTATGGGGGTTACATCGAAACATGGACCTATGTTGGCAATTTTTGGTGGAGAGGTGTGGTGACCACTAAGAACTTCAGATGTCAAATTACAGCTAGTTCGGTTAAAAATTGTAGGTAAAATTCTCAAAATACCAAAAATCGGGAGGTACCGTTATATGGGGGCTATACCAAAACATGGACCTATGTCCATAATTTTTTGAATATAAGTTTTGTGATTACTAGGAACTTTAAATGGCAAATTATAGCTAATTCGGTCTGAAAATGTGACTAAAAACGTCAGGATACCTGAAGTCTGGCAGTACCGTTATGTATGGGCTATTCCAAAACATGGATCTATGTCCACAAGTTTTGTTATATACGTTTTTTGACACTTAGGAACCCTAATTGTCAAATTATAGCTAATTCGGTCTGAAAATGTAGCTAAAACCTCAAAATACCGGAAATGGGGGTACCGTTATGTGGGGCTATACCAAAACGTGGGCCTATATAGCCCATCATCGAACTTGACCTGCCTGCAAACAAAAGGCCCATTTTCCCATTTCTCAGCGTCCTATCTCCATTTTTGTGGATGCTAGAGTGATTACCACAGACGGACGCACGGACGAAGTACTTAATTCTTTTCAAAGAAAAAAAGGGGCATCTTATAATAGTTATCCCTACTTCTAAAGCTGAGGTAAACCAAGAAAATGTAAATAGCGACATCTATTTCGGTATCTGTGAGGGAGAGAAGAAGTTCGGCAGCCGCGGCTTTGCAATGATGCAGATTGATCTGCACCACGCGATGACCATGCTGTCGAACATTCATACTTCGCCTGCCGGATGCGGAACCGAAGTCCAACAGGCCCGAAGTACAGCACTCCCCCACAGTTGCGTTATCGATCATGAATCTCATCACTATATCTTCTCCATCCTTAAAGGAGCTAACCACCTTCCAGCTGTCGGTTAGAAGACCCCTATTTTGTTCGCGTATCATTTTCAGCACTTCCGCTACGTCCGAATCCGGAATCAATACTGCACAAATTCAATTAATTAAATTTTGTACAAAAAAAAAAAAAAAAAATATGCTAAATATTTGGATCAAAATACTTGTAAAATATTTGGCTATACCTCCTGATGGAGTATACGCTCTATATTCTTCCTTGGTAATATTGACTTAAATTGTTGTAACGACATGTATATTTTTTCTGTAATATAAAAGTCTGGAGGTTATGACTGCCCATTAACTACCTCCACATGTTTGTACCCTACTCCATAATGTGGAAAGGGAATGTTTGTTTTGCACAAAATTCATTTAACCGTCTGGTATACCATTTCCTTCTCGACGAGGTAAAGCGATGTCCGTCCATTAAAAATTGTAATCAAACACCAGGACTCAATTTTTGACCGATTGTCACGAAATTTTCGATAGTACGGCCGGCGCGAAATTTAGAGTAAGGCAGAGAAGAAGCCTGCAAATCAACATGATGATCAGATAATATTTAGAGGGTTCAATGGACCAAAACTTAAAAAAAAATAATATATCTTATATCTTTATTTCTGGAACACATATTCCTCCCACGTGAGCAATATTTGGAAGACGAACTCTTGACCTTTCCATTGATGCAATTGATGTTGATGTACACCCCGCCGTGCATGCTGAATGTCCGGTGACGTAGGTGGAGCTGAGGGTCTTAAAGTAATGCCCGATCTTAGTAGCTCGAGAAAATATAACAATCTAGAATTGAATGTCCGTCGTTCGGTATGTTCATTATAAATTGTAATGAAACTTCAGACTGCAAATAAGGACCAATCGTCATGAAATTTCGCACGGAGCTTTAAGAAAACGAAAAATCTATATTGAATATATCTGTATTGTATGTCATCCATTTTTAATCAAATATTAACAATTGTAACCAGTTTTGTTCCTATTAAAAAAGGGTTAACCGATTTAAAAAAAAAAAATTGGAAAATTTTGGTTAACAGAAAACTGTTTTACTCTGCAAAATCAGCCTTCACGACGTCATTTGAACTAATGTAAGAGATCCAGAGAACTTACGGCATCGCATGCAACCACGTCCATAAAAATTCGCTGGGCATGTTATGTTTCACTTTAGAGGCTTACAATAAGGCGGAGTCTACTGTTTAGATGACGCCAATTAATTTGGAAAAGACAAATTACTCATAAGTGCAACAAATATTTGAACCAAAAAATCCTATTCTAATTTAAAATTCAATTAGTTAAAAAACACGCGATTAATAGTGCTTGTATATACGAGTATATCTCTGCTGTTGTTGTTGTATTTGAAAGAAAGTAAACATGCTGATATTTTATTTTTATATTTTTTGCTTTTATAATCAAATTCATAATAACACACACCTGATTGGAAAAAAGAAGTAATTTTTCATTATCAAACACATAAAGGAGATTTAGTTAATTGTCGCCTACTGATTGTATCTGAAGAAAATCGAAAATGCAATTCTGATAACAATATTCAATTTCAAACTGATTATTCTAAAAGAACCACTGCGTAAAATATTGTTTGAAATGAATGTTACCTCTGTCAATATAAAGCACTGTGATAAGCTTAATGAATACACACACCTGATGGAAGACACAAATGTGCGCTTATGTTCGGACATTTGATTCCGCCCAAGAGGAACATTTTAAATTTAGGAGAAAACTCGCATGAAAATTGAATTAAAAATAATATAAAGCAAACAATTGTGCATGTTTGTTTAGTAATCCATTGGATCTCTCTTAAAACACTTGTGCATTTTTTTGTTAGGTTAGAACCTAACTTCTATGTTATACCACACCGTTTGCAGTTATATCACTGCAAATCATCGCATTTCACTCGTTCCAAATAGTACAAACATTACATAAAATATTTTTACGACTGTTACGTTTTCGCAACAAGTTTCAATGCTATAAACAGTGGTGGTAGTCGGCAAATCTTTTTTTCACTGTGGGTAAAATAGACCTTAACTCAAAAAATTCACTTATTTCACTAAATCTTTGATGTTATATTGATTAAATGTCCTAATGTTACATGAAATTTGAAAAAAAATATGTCCCCAATTGAATGGCCTTGTATGTTTCTGTTATTTTCACGATCTATCAACTAATTTCTTATTAATTATAATTGGACATAGTTTTGATACTAACCCGATATCATTTTTTCAAACACTTGTGTACCAGCATTTAGTGACTTTTTGTCGATTTCTTTGTCGTAATCCGTACGTATAAAATCCAACAAACCACTGTCACCAAATGCACCCCATTCCGTGTTGATGAGCACATATTTGTTATTGAGTTTATATTCTGCCTCTAGAAGATCAACTTCTTCAACTTTTTCTACATAACAGGCATTACATCCTGTTCCAATGATCACACCAATGTGACACTCAGGATTTCTATGTGCGCAGGACATTAGTGTTCCAGTTGTATCGTTTAAAATTGCCATAACACATATTTCTAAATCTCCACGGCGGGCAATCGCCTCCTTCAGTAAACGGCCGACATCTTCTTGTTCAACACCCGAACATTGAAAACCTTTTGTCCATCGTACCAAGAGAGCCTTGGTTAGTCCAAGTTGAATGCAGGGAAATGAAAAAGTAAATCCCAAAGGCAAATTTTCATTGGCAACTTTATGCGTCTCAACAAAAGTTGACAAACAGTGGGCAATATGATCGAATAATTCTTCACCAGGACCGAGCATAATTTCCTTGGGTACAGCATATATTTCTGATTCTACGACGGCTTCGTGATGGCCTTTAAGGGTTACCAGAAGAACACGGAAATTTGTTCCACCCAAATCCAACGCCAAATACTTGCCCACTTCATTTCCTGTGGGTAGGTCCTGGACATATGTAACATAGCATTTGGTATCGGCCTGTTTGTGTGTACTGGCTGACAAGCCCTTGTGTATCTCATTACAAAACCGTTTGTAAACCTCTTGCAATTGTGAGTCGCTGAGGACAAGTGGTTTAAGGAAATCCTTTAGGTGTTCGTCATGCATTCTTGTGGGTGTAGAGGTTATATGTTATGTATTATTAGATTCTAAGTTTGTTCTTTTTTCTTTATGAATATTATTTCACTTGGAGGGCACCAATAAGACAACCCTTTTGTTTCAGTATCAAATTGCAACTAATTGAACTCGGCGTTATATTTTTCTAATACTTTGGTTATTGTGTTGTGTTTACGTTTTGCACCGAATTGATTACTAGCCTCTGGTTGTGCTGATAGAAGGTGTATTCGCGTGAATCTACCTTCTGAGTGTGTGCTTTTTTGCGAAATTATTTCAATTGTTAAGTCGTATACATCTGCCAAAGCTGATTTTGATAAGAGTTTAGTTTTTAATTGTTTGCTTTCTTACATTATTAAGGTGTATATTTTATAACTTGGCATTATATTTTTTATTGCATTTTTATCAAAGAAGTGAGTTTTGGCGAGTTAGATAGACTAGAGGTAGGTTTGCGATTTCATGCCATGCCGAAAGAGTTTATACCATAGATTGATTCACTAAAGATAAAGGCAGGGGCGGTGCTATTATGATAAATAATTACATATAAATTTTTGGATATACAATTTCCCTGTTTTCAGGAATGGAGACTTGTTTTATACAACAGAAAAAATGAATTTGATTCAAGATACATATATTTTATTTTATAATATTTAACAAGGGATATTAAAATTGTTAAGTAGTATTTTAATTCGATGATAGGTTAATAGCTACTTGCTTCGGAGAAGTGTTTTCATAAAAAAATGGATTTGAACAAATTATAAATTTATATTTTCAATTTTCAAAATTGAATAAAAGAGAAACATTCTCTTTTCAATTATTATTTTCTTAATACATACATTTCTCTTTGCTTTTTTTTTGCCATGAAGACACATCAGTTATCTTTATGGTCAGTGATATTGTTCTATTGAATGTTAAAGTAACCTTGAAATGCATGGTATTAAAGGCTTAAAATAATTTCTAAAACAATTGATGACATACTGCGTCGCCTGCAAATAACCCTACGCCTTTGTAAAATGAATTTCTTTTAAAAAACGGATTGTAGGAATGTTTGAGCAAGGATGAATTTGGCATGCAAGTTACAATCACTTGAAGTTTAAGTTAAATACCTAGCTCATACTCGTGAAACATGCACTTTTATACTAAGATCAAGGGATTTGCTGAAATTCTCTGGATTTTCATATTTGAACTTGTGTATATTCTTAAATAATCATATACATATATTTAGGCCTACATCTAAGCTTTGGTAATTGATAACATTTTTGAGATTTCCTTTCTTTTTGCTCTTTGAATAGTAAATTAAATTAAATTACGTATTAACGTTGATTTTATTTTTCAAATTCAAATCTGTACTTACATAGTTCAATGAATGAATTCCTTATCATAGTGCACATCAATCGATTAGTCGCTGCGAGTTTTAATCATTTAAGCAAAAGATTAATTTAAAAAAAGTCTTTATTTATTCTGTGATCAGACTCGGAACTAATTGCACTTGCTAAAAATATTGAAATAAGTATGCAAGCAACTCTGCTTCTTTTGCTGGAGAATAATTTTTATAATGTATTAATAGTAGAAAAGAGGATGTTTTATTTATTTATTTATTTTTTTTTGTTTTTTTTTTGTTTTTTAACGTTCGGTCCCTCGCCTCTCACACCCGCCCCTGCCGACCGAGGGGGCCACCTCCCCATTCGTAGGGAGCGCGTACACACCATAGACCGGACCATGGCGGGTTAGTAGTGGTTATAAATGTCAGCTACAGAGGAATCATCAGCCGACTATATATATTTAAGAATTCAATTAAAATTTATTTACAATTAATGAACAACCTCGCTCGTAGGCAAATTTCTACTATTTCCGCATAAGGAGTTGTAGATACGCCGATTAACTGAGCTCAAGAAGTTAAATTAATAGCAGAGTTAAAATAATAAAATAAAAAACAGGAAACCGCACGCAAGATTACTGCATAATTCTACTGTTCCGTAAGAGGAGTTGTAGATAAGATGCCAGTATAGATTACGGGAAGTTAATAAGTAACTACAAAATAACAATGTATGTATATAATAAAATTACACTATAACACTACAATAGGACTAATAATACTTCTGGCAAACCTGCTGATCATAATATTACATGCGTAAGATAGCATTTTTTATTACATGTGTTGGACTGGTTAGATCTACTGTGTTAAAAATGTTATTATATATTTCACATAAAGATCTAAGTGGGTTACTTGCTTCATAATTAGTTTTCACTAGAGATAACTTTATAGGGAGGAAGTTACGTGTTAAACGTGAGGGTACATTGAACATTATTTCACCGACTAAAAATGGCGAATCAATCAGACCACGTATAACTTTTATTATAAATAGCGCTCTTAACATTAACCGTCTTCTTTCTAGAGAAGGAAGATCTATTAACATCAAACGACTTTCGTAAGGCGGCAATGATACTGAAGTATCCCAACGTAATCCACGTAGCGCAAACAACAGAAATTGAATTTGAACAGACTCAATCTTATCAGAGTGGCATTTATAAAATGGACTCCATAAAACGCAACCATATTTTAAAACTGGACGGACTAAACTCACAAATAAACGTTTGGTAACGTATGGATCATCAAATTCTTTAGACCAGCGTTTTATGAAACCTAACAATGATTTGGCTTTATTAACAGATGATTCTATGTGTAAGTGAAAGCGTAGTTTAGGATCTAGGATAATACCCAGGTCAACAAATGATTCAACATTTTCCAGTTTGTAAGAGCCTATAAAATAATCAGAATGAATTTGTTTGGACCTGAAAAATGACAAACTTTTGCATTTTTTAAGGTTTAGGGTCATTCCATTTGCAGAACACCAATTCGTTAGAGAATGTAAATCGTATTGTATATTAGAGGATTGATTTATGGAATTTATTTGAGAAAACAGCTTTACGTCATCAGCGTACATTAAAATGTTCGAAAATCGTATCGCCTGTGGAAGATCATTAAGATACAGGACAAAAAGGAGTGGGCCAAGATGACTACCTTGGGGGACTCCTGAAGACACTATTATGTCTCTGGACAGAAAATCATTAAATAATACTTTTTGTGTTCGACCTTCTAAATATGAAGCTAACCAAGATAAGAGAGACGATGGGAACCCCATAACATCTAATTTATAAAGTAAATGCTTATGCACTACCGTATCAAATGCCTTACTAAAATCAGTATATATTACGTCAGTCTGATGTTTTTTAATAAAACCTTTATGAATATGACAAACAAATTCCATAAGGTTAGTGATTGTGGATCTATTTTTCAAAAATCCATGTTGATAAGGCGAAACTACCGCTTTCGTAAAATGTAGTAACTTACGCGAAATCAATAATTCAAAAAGTTTAGGTATTGCACTCAACTTTGCAATACATCTGTAATTTTCAATTAAACATCTATTACCAGCCTTGTGAAGAGGAATAATATAACTTGATCTCCAGAGTAAAGGAAAATAACTCTTTATCAACGAATAGTTAAATAATTTTGTGAGAGGTAAATAGAATTCATTCGCACACGATTTAAGAATGCAGGAGGGAATACCGTCAGGACCGGGTATGTTCGATATTCGTATAGATTTTAAAGCAGCTAATACTTCGTCTTCAGATAATACTATTTGGGGCAGGTGGTTCAGTTTATCAATCATATATTTGTACCGACCGTCTAAGCTTCTATCGGTATATGAAGATTGAAAATAGTCAGCAAACATATTGGAAATTTCTAGATCGTCAGACGATTCACTGCTACCATATTTCATAAAACTAGGAAAATTTCGAACCTTTCTTTTGGAATTAACGAATTTATAAAAACATTTAGGGTTATTTTTAAAGTCATTCCTCATCTTGGCAAGGTAATTTGAGTAACATTTAGAATTTTCAGCATTGTAGTTTATTTTCAGCATTGTATCTATTTCGGGCTGGGTGCCACCGTGGTGCAATGGTATGCACACCCGCCTTGCACGCTAAAGGTCGTGGGTTCGATTCCCCGGCCAAGCAACATCAAACAATTTTCAACGGTGGCAAAATACCCCTCAGTAATGTAGGCGACATTTCCTGAGTATTTCAGCCATGTAAAACTTCTCTACAAGTGGTGTCTTAAGACACGCCGTTCGGACTCGGCGATAAACTGTAGGTCCCATATCATTGAGCTAATATGAATCGGGGTGCACTCATTGATATGAGAGAAGTCTCCCTTGTCCCATCTGGGATGTTTGTGGAACAATTATTATTATCTATTTCGGGCTACAGAATAATTGAGATAATTTATAGAGGAATTGCATAATTTGTATTTCTTAAACAGCCTACTTTTAATATTTCTTAGTCGGCGCAGTGCTGGAGAAAACCATGAAGGACCTTGTTCCGCAACAACTTTTGACATTGGTATAGATTTGGAGAACACATAATTGATTCTGTTATAAAACTGTGAAACAGAAATATCTAAGTCATCATCATAAGTCCAGCTAGTATTGCTTAAGAGAGATTTTAACTTTAAGAAGTCAGTTTTACGATAATTGTATCTATATGTAATGTTCTTAGTCTCCTTGATTACAAAAGGGGTACTTTGTAATTCAAGAAAAATTGACAGTGTAGGATGAAACTTATCTTCCGGCAGTACAAAAGGAGTACATCTACTTAGTGATACATTAAGTGACGTGCAGAAAATCAAATCTAAAAGACGATTTTTATCATTCAAAATATAATTAATTTGGTATAAGCATTGGTCGAAAATCAAATCCCAGAAAGGTTCCATATCAGCAGTGTTAACTGATGGTACATAATCTAATCTATTATCACCAGGGGCCCAAGAAGTATTTGGCAGATTAAAATCGCCCATGCACATTAAAACATCATTACTGGCAAGAGAAGACGAGACAGTTTTTAGTAAATTAGCATGTCTCAAATATACATCTATGCTAGAGTTAGGTGGAATGTAGGAACAAGTTAAAAAAATTGTATTACCAAGAAATTTTAATTTCACGCAAATAAATTCATCATTAGGATTTACGGATATATCAATCAATTCAGATGAAACTGAGTTATGAACTGCTATCAAAACGCCTCCTCCAACTTTTATTAGCCTATCATTCCTATATACTTGGAAATTATCACAGAAAATCTCGGTATCTTTAATGTCTGGTTTAAGCCAGGTTTCAGTGAAAACAATAACTTTAAAATCACAATAAATACTGTTAAGATACAGACTATTTAGTTTAGTTTTCAACCCTCTAACATTTTGATAAAGTAAGGGTAGCATATCTAGTTTTTTGAAGCTGTCGAAATAACGGTAGGATTGACAGGTTTTGGTCTTTCGGTAGCATTATCAGGTCTTTGTCTATCCCTATATATAAATTCTCTTACTAATATCTCTTCAGGCCAAAAAGATTCGTTGACTATAGTATCAAAAACTCTGGCAGGGACAACAATTTTAAAAGACGATATGTCACGGGTTTTCGCCGAATTAAATTTCAAAATATGAAAGTCGTTATCTGATAAATTTGTAACTTTACCTTTTATGTAATTACGAATGATTTCAGTTGATGTGTTCGCATGTAACCTAGATACAAATATTGTTTTACGTCGTGCAACGACAACAAGCTGCATATTAGGTTGCAAAGGGGAAGTAGCCGTAGGTTGCTGAACTTCTATTGAAGGAGTATTTTGAGCAACAATCAAAGGCAAAGGCTGCTGAACTTCATGCGTACTAGAAATATGTAAGAACAAACAATACATTGACATTTCCACTTCATAATTTTTATATTACATGAAAGAGATTAATATTTATTTAACATCAGCAGCCTCTGAACTTGTTTGTAGAGGTTTCTGAAACACTGTCTGAACATGAATTCCACCAAAGGTGCAATACCGATCCAATAACAATAACACTGTGCAACACTGAAAATGCAAACAACTTATAATGGGCATTTTCTGAAAGTACATATTAAGACTACAAAACCCCTAGTTGGGTTTTGCGACGTTAGATAGGGTTTGGATTTTACAGCATCATCTTAACTGGGCTAAAACGACCCTTTTTCCATTGTTCGAGGTTTCATCTCAAAAACTTATAAGAATTTTACTTTGTGGTCTTCAGCAATATTATAGCCCTAAAGTAGTAGAACCTAAGTGTCAAACATATGAACTAGGAAAATCTGCATTTAGCGGGTAAAAATCGATAAAATATATGAATGTCTACATAATTTCTGGAACTCTGGGGCTCAATTCTGTTTCTATGAAAATTTGAAATAAAAACTTTTATAAAGGTAAAAACTGTTAAATGAAAAAATTTATAAAGGAAATATTCTTCATTTCAAATTTTCATAGAACAAGAATCCTGCCCCAGGTCAGTAGCAGCTAAACTTTTGGGAGTTGAATCAAGTAACCTTTCGCAAATGGAGATACAGAAAAAATAACTGATATTCAAAGCAAACCAAAGTTCAAAGAAACAGACTTGCATACAGACTTTATTAAAACTCCACATTCAACGTCCAACGGTGAATACGAACACTACAACTATGACCAGGATAAATACGTATTCTCTGGTCACAGCGGTAAAAATCGTACCAAACGTGAGGCCCATGAAAATACCAATCATTTTGATCCCAGTGGACATTTCAGAAAGCTGTTAACCAAATTTATGAACACCGACAACAATAAGAAAGCCGTTACTATTACAATTAATAATTTCATGCAACAACAACTAAACACAAAGAAAAGAAACTATTGAAAAAAGTTTAACAGAAAAAAAATCACACTAATAGAAGGTGAAAACACAAGTCGTCCCGGAGTAGAAGCAAACAAGGAGAAAAGAAAGCAAGAAGTTACACACAACAAATCGAATTTAAGGAATAGAGCTGGTTTACAATTCCCCCCTTAAATTGCAAAAAAAAAAACAGCTTTAAAAAGCCAGGAGCTAAACCTGCAGCGGTTATAATTATCCGTTTGCAAAACATTTTTTTTGGTATTCGTAAAGTAGAAAAAACATTTGATAAAATATTTGGTTACATTTAGGGTTTAGCACTGCCATGCAGTGCTAGACTTGAACTGTAACCATACGAAAAAATTTTAATTTTTCCATTGCTAAAAAATCTTTTTATGAAGTTAAATACTTCACCTTCTCTCTCTATTTCTTTCTTTCATACAATTAAAAATAAGTTACTTTATTGCAGGCCAAATTACTTGTGATTTATAATAATTTTATTTCAATAATTTATCAAACCACAAGCGAATTGCCATTAAATCCTTTTTATTACTATTACCCCATCTAAAGAGAAGAAGTAAAAATACAAAAAAAGTGAATTATTTTATTAATGCATAGGTATTACCTTTTATAATTATGCTTATCAAACATATTAATAAATATGCGTTTAATTATAAAAATCTTGAATATAAAAAAAAATATTTTCCAAATAATGTGCTCAGCATTTCTTCAGAACATTCTGAAACTCTAAAATACTTATTTCATGTTGTTTGGTGGGTATTTCATATTATACTTTCCAAGGCAAATTTATATAAGGTAAACGCATGAATTACAACAACTAACAAATTTACAAAAACAACATTGTTGTTATTGAAAATTAAATGTCAAAGAAAATATTGAATAATGGGGGAAAATATTGAATACATTTTGAAAATCCTCTAAATTAGAACAAATTTGAATCAAAACGTAAATAAAAAGCATTCAGAACTGTCGTTGTTGTTGTTGTTGTTGTAACAGTGTTTTTTGTTATGTTTATTTGTTCGTTCCTCTGTTCAATCTGGCTCTGGGTCTATCTCCAGTTCCAGAAAAGTGGCTGCTTCGATGGGATGTAGCCACAGATCCACTGGAGTTACAGTGCTGCTCAAAACATTTGCAACTGGAATGACTAGTTCATATTTTATATAGTTCTGAGTTAGTTTGTGGATTTGAAATACTAATATTTTTTAGATTGATTGTTTATTGAATCCTTTTTAAAGATTTGAAAATTAATTTGCAAAAATTTCACTTATTTTACAAAAAATATTCAAAACAAAGCTCGAACTCACTTTTGGTTCTGCTCAAACCATTTGCAACTGAGAAAATTTGATTCAAAATGTGAAGAAATTATTTTTGTTTTGATAATATATTGTGAATTAAACATTTTATTTATTATCTGGAGACATCGTGAAGGAAAACAGTTAACTAAATAAATTAATATATCCTTTGGAATCCTGTGCTCTAAGGATAATTGTAAAATACCAAGGTTTTATTCGATATTTAGTAGTCTAGAGTCCAGATTGGAGTCCCGGAACCTCCTATATGAATTTAGATTACTATAGCTGATTGGGTTCGATAAGAACTCAAGCATATTTTCAAAAAAATACTAGTTTTACGTTTTTATATATACGTTTAGATGCGGTATTATGCCAAACATTCTGTTATACGACAATTCTGGTGTGTACATGGCGAGATTTTGACATGCTACCAGTCCGGATAGTTCTTGGATCTGATAAATATCTCGACCTCATGTATTCTGTACCATTTTTGTCCATCAAAATACCTCCAGGGCAATATAAAACACCTACTACATTTTGGCTCAACTTTTTCGTGTAAGGGGACAAATCCTATTATCTTTCGTTCTGGTGAACAATCAAATGTTTTCAAGTCATATAACTTAAATATTGATTTATATCAAGGAGAAGTACTAGGTTTTACTACTCCAAAAACATAACCACACATTTTTTGCATAATTTCTATGAAAAATTCCACTTTTGTTGGAAATTACTGTTTTCCCAAAATTTGACTATTTTGGTATACCGGTGTCCATGGTATGTATCAGAGGTGTTTGTATCGATTTATAGGTGTCAAGTCTTTTTTTAACATCTGTTGATGACCTCTGAGAGATCTGCTTAATAATTCGTATAATTATTTAATCATCCCCTGCAGTAGATGTTGTTGTCCTTGCATCTCCTTCCCATCTTATGGCGATTTTTGTTCTTTATACGCGGTATACAGCTCCGTTTTAGATATTGTGATGTTCCTATGTTTCTTTTTGGACCTCGCTGGATCCATAATTTTCAAAAATTACCATTTTAGCAAAGCGTTGATAAAAATTTCTGGTCATAATTTAAGTTTTTCTTAAAAAATTAGACCTGTTTTGTTTTCGGCATACTTGTCTATCAAAAGTAAACATATGTGCGATAAAATTTACTCCTCATGAAAGCTTGTTGTCCCCTTCTTCTGATTAAAAACAATTTGATGCCAATCAATACAAAAAACTCGTAAAAAATTAACTAATAGATATTCGTACCACGGAGTTGCAAATGTTTTGAGCAGGCTAAAACATGTGTTCCTCCGATATTTCACACATTTTTAAACATAAGTGTTCATAACTGAACAATCCTTTTTAAATCCTGAAAATATGGTCAATAAATAATCAAATAACAAAAACACACATATTTCAGAACTCAAAATGTCCCTATAAATACACTGAATGTGATATAGGCATCCGAGTTGCAAATGTTTTGAGCAGCACTGTATATGGGTAGGTTTGGCGGCGCAGTTAAAAAGGTGTTGTGTGTCGTGCGGGCCCATGCCGCATACAGGTCAGATGTTTTGCACGGCGCGATCGATTTCCGCCCAATAAGAATTTAGGCGACTGCAATATCCCGAGCGTAGTTGAGCCAAAACTACTCTAGTTTGTCGTGGCAGCTGACGTTCCTCAGCTGCGATAGATGGAGGATGTACTCCGAGTACTTTATTCACACTATAATTGCTTAAGGCCTTGGCAACTGTGTCCGTGTGAATGCTATTCAATCCTGCTTGATATGCTTGTTGATCTAGGGGTTCTCTCCTGTATCGCTGGACCCAGGGATGCCAACTGTTCCGAGGTAAAAACGCTACAGCCACATACGCACCATAGGTCTGTAGCGATTTTTACCTTAAAACAGTTGACATTCCTGCTTGAACAGTGGTTTTTGTACGTCAAAAATCTCCACAAGTAGCGGGAAAACCACCAACTTGGCACCCCTGGCTGGACCTCTCCCTCTAGAGCATGGATATCCTTCCTGATTTCCCTGAATGGGGCGGGCCTACCCACAAGATGGTGATTGGGATGGCTCACACGATAACATCCAAGCAGGTACTGCAACGAAAGCATCTCATTGTGTTGCTTTACAGGAAGAATTTTTGCCTCCTCATGTAGATGGTCCACTGAAGATTTGAGGAGGCACCCTGTCGCTGTTCTCAGGGCGGCATTCTGGCAAGTTTGAATCTTTTTCCAGTTCGAATCACACAATCTCGGAGACCAGACTGGAGCCGCATAGCTTACCACAGACCGAACTATCGCGTTATATGTGGTCAACAAGGTTTCTTTATCTGCACCCCAAGTGCTGCCGGCCAGGGACTTGAGGTCCTTGTTCCTACTTTTCAACTTGTCGCAGATAGCTGTGGCGTGTGCGCACGACGTGAATGTAGTGTCGAATGTGACCCCTAAAATTTTAGGGCAGTTTGTGGTCGGAATTCTGCTACCGTCGACCACGACATTCAACTCACTTCCAAACTGCGCTGTCCATGTGGTGAACAGAGTGGCTGTAGATTTTGTGGGGGGAAATCTGCATATTCCTCGAATGGAAAAAGGTGGTAAGATCAGTTAAATAGTTGTTCAGTCTCTCACAGATGTCATCAGGATAGGTACCCGACGCCAAGATCGTGCAATCATCCGCAATACGTCACGATCTCAATGCCGTCTGGAGGGGGTGGAATACAGGAGAGGTAGAGGTTAAACAGTTCCGGAGATATCACCCCACCTTGGGGAACTCCCTGTTTCACTCTACGGGGTTTGGACTTCTTATTCCTGAATTCCCCGTACGACTGGCGTCCACACATATAGTTGACTATCCAACGTTTCAAGCTTGGCCGGAGGGTTGTCTGCTCAATGTCCTCAAACAGCGTGGAGTGCCTGACTGTATCAAAGGCTTTTGATAAGTCAAGAGCCACCATCACTGTTCTATCGCACGGCCGTCTCTGGTTGAGTCCTTTACAGATATATGTGGTAATGGCGTGCAGCGCTGTTGTCGTGCTGTGCTGCTTACGGAATCCATGTTGATGATCGGCAACTTGATAGCTATTTCTGATACTGGGGAGGATCAAGGCCTCAAGTTTCTTTGCTACGGGCGACAAAAGCGAAATCGGTCTGTGTGATTCACTTTTGCTGCCATCCTTGCCTGGCTTCCGTAGTGGGACCACCCTGCCCATTTTCCAGACTTCGGGAACAACGAGGGTGGCTAGCGACAAGTTGAAGACTTTGGTGAGATACTCGACTCCCGGCTCATCCAGCTGCTTCAACATTACCATGGAGATTCCATCAGGGCCCAACGCTTTGGATGATTTAGCGTTCCTGATGGCATTGGCAACATCATCCATTGTAAATTGTGGTGGTTCATCCTCGGCAGGAAGAGATCTGATACGACGTAATACTCTTCTCTTCACCCTGTCACTCACGGGATGCTCGGCAAACTGTCGATTGAAATTACTTGCACACCTCTTCGGGTCAGTCAACGTAACGTCGCCAAAAGTGACTGAGGTCCTATCTTCCCTTCTTCCAGGGTTCGAGAGTGACTTAACCGTTGCCCACAATTCACCTATACCGGCTCCAATGTTGCAGCTCTTCAGATGATTTAACCATTTGTTCCGCTTATGCTCGCCGACCAGCCTGTTAACTACCAGTGTCAGCTCCCTGACTCTGGGGTTATTGGGGTTGATACGACGAAGCTCATCACGCTCGTTTGCTAATCCCGTCGCCTCTGCTGGGAAATTTGGTCTTACTTCGGGTATTCGACCAGCAGGGATATGGCGAGCGGCTGCAGCAGTGATGATGTCCCGGAACGTCCTTTCCGCTACCCGAACATCAGAAGGACTGGGCAATTCTCTGAAGCGGTGATTGGTGAACTCTCTGAAACTCGGCCAATCAGCATTTTTATGATTGACGAACGTGCGGCGTTCAGAGGTGATGAAATCGGGTGGTCTGCTAATGGAGACAATTATGGGGAGATGGTCTGATCCAAGGGAAATGACGGGTTGCCAGGTAACGTCATTTGTCAGACCAGGTGACACGATGGTTATGTCAGGCGAACTGTGACACTCTCCTCTAATTCTGGTAGGGGCGTCCTCATTGACCGTGCAAAACGTAGAGCTATCAATCTGCTCAGCCAGCGCTGTACCTCTCTGGTCGTTTCCGAGGGCCGAATGCCACATCTCATGATGCGCATTAAAATCCCCCAGGACCAGACGATTATGACCTTGCAAGAGCGGGCTAATGTCAGGCATATAATCAGGGATACAGCTATTTCTCGGCGGGATGTATACATTCAGCAACTCTATCTCGGCAGCTCCACACCTGACTGCTACCCCCATACATTCCATGTATGGGTCATTAGAGACAGGCTCAAGCGAGATAGGTCTGTATTGGACAGACTGGTGCAATAGGAAAGCCAATCCCCCACCTCCACTTCTGGTGCGATCTTTCCTCAGAACATTGTAACCATCACAATGCTCTAAGCTGTGGTTGTTGTTCAGCTTGGTTTCCTGCACCGCCGCGACCTTGATGTTCTTCCGACTCATAAAATCTACTATCTCATCGATCTTACCTCGGAGTCCATTGCAATTCAATTGCAAAAAGGCTGCATTTTCGGGGATTGGGACAACAACGGCTGGTGTTAAAGGCTGCGTGTGAGCTTGTTGTCGAGGGGACTGCGGGGGAGTTTCGTAATCAGACGACGATGGAGTCTCGTAATCCGACGACGACTCACTGGGAACTGTGTTCACACAGCATGCAGCAACATAGTCCCTGTCGTAGTCCCTCACGTGGACGAGTCCAGAGCAACCCCTTAGATGCACGCACTCCTGACATCTATTGCATCTCACCGAAGGTTGGATGTGGGTGAAGATGCGAATGTGACAAACTGAGCACAGATATATTGGTCCTGGGTTTTCCTCCGTCCCGGCTCGGACCAATAGAATTCGGAGCAGGCATTCCGGGATATGCTGCTCCCAACACAGAAAAACGAAACAAATACGAACATGTACACACTGAGGTGGCAGCCGCTGGCCGGAACATTGGTTTTGTGTTGTTCCGGGTCAATCCGGTACGAAAGAACCCGCTGCCGTGGGATTGTTATATTCAAGATCTCAACAAAATTGAACGATTTTTGTGGATATCATGCAGAAACAAATTCTCTAATAAACTCCATTCCAGTTATTTTATGTTTGTAGGATCGTCCTTTGAACCAAAGGAAATCTATTTGAAATATGTTATGTTCTCCTGGGTGTTAAGGATTGTTTGGCTGTGGTCCTGTTTCCAATCATCTTCAGTGGACTACCAACAAAGACATAAAACAGTAAAGATGGAATAAAATGCATATGCAGTTTTATTTTACTATTAAGCCATAAACCTCCTATGTGTATAACAGAAATAGAACAAGTAAAAAAGCGTTAAGTTCGGCCGGCCCAACTTTTCATACCCTCCACCATAAAATATTCTGAACTAAAATGGAATAATTAGTTTTCATTCCTGTCCCCAACCTTAACTGGGTACGTTAAAATGTCAGATACTGTACATAAAATGCTTCATTCGGGAGGCCCTTTTTTATGGTGCCTATATCTAACTATGTATGTTGATAATTTTTGGTGGGCTAGAAATTGGGAGGTACCGTTATATAGGGGTTATAATGAAACATGGACCTATGTTGACAGTTTTTGATGGGAGCCTTTAATGTCAAATAACTCCTAATTCGGTTAAAAATTGTAGCTAGAATCCTCAAAATACCGAAAATCGGTACATTACGTGGGAACTTCAAATGTCATTAACAGCTAGTTCGGAGGTATGTGGGCTATACGAAAATATGAACTTAAATGAACAATTTTTGTTGCAGAATTTTAGTTGGCTTTCAAATTTCAAATTACAGAAAGTTCGTCCAAAAAATAAAGCTAAGGTACGGAAAATCGGGAGGTTTGTTTTGGGGCTCTACCAAAACATGGACCTACGTTCGGTTAAACATTTTAAGTAAAATCCTCAAAGTATCAAAAATCGGGAAGTATCGTTATATTGGGGCTATGTTGAAAATTGTTGATGCAGATGTGTGGTGACCACTACAACCTTCAAATGTCAAATACCGAAAATCGGGAGGTGCCGTTATATGGGGCTATACCAAAACATGGACCCATGTTCATAATTTGTTCGAATAAAAGTTTTGTGGTCACTAAGAACCCTAAATATCAAATTATAGCTAATTCGGTCTAGACTTAAAACGTCAAAGTACCTGAAATCGGGCGGTAACGTTATATGGGGGCTATTCCAAAACGTGGACCTATGTCCACAAGTTTTGTTATGTAAGTTTATTGACACTTAAGAGCCCTAAATGTTAAATTATAGCTAAATAGGTCTGAAAATGTAGCTAAAAACGTCAAAATACCGTAAATCGGGGGTACCGTTATATGGGGACTATACCAAAACGTGGACCTATGCCCACAACTTTTGTTATATAAGTTTATTGACACTTAAGAACCCTAAATGTCAAATTATAGATACATCGGTTTGAAAATGTAGCTAAAAACGTCAAAATACCGTAAATCGGGGGGTACCGTTATATGGGGGCTATACCAAAACGTGGACCTATATCCACAACTTTTGTTATATAAGTTTATTGACACTTAAGAACCCTAAATGTCAAATTATAGCTACATCGGTTTGAAAATGTAGCTAAAAACGGCAAAATACCGTAAATGGGGGGTACCGTTATATGGGGCTATACCAAAACGTGGACCGATATAGCCCATCATCGAACTTGACCTGCCTGCATTTTCCCAAAATTTCAGCGTTCTATCTCCATTTTTGTGGATGCTAGAGTGATTACCACAGACGGACGGACGGACTTGCACAGATCGACTCAGAATTTTACCCTGATCAAGAATATATATACTTTATAGGGTCGCAAATGAGCATTTCAATGCGTTACAAACGGAAAAACAAACTTAATATACCCTCCATACTATGGTGGAGGGTATAAAAACAGAACGCAACGGAAACATTACAAATATATGTTAATTGGAAATGGCTACAGAAAGATGAAAATTAGAAAAATGGTATATGGAATGAAATAAATACATTCAAGGATCTATTCAAGAGCAGCTGATTTGCATTGCTAAAATCAGATGAATACATACGTATAAAACTATAATAGGTTATGTTAAAGAACGAACATTCAGAAATTGGGTAAAAAAGTCCGGGAAGGAAAACAACCGAAATTGCAAAAACTCTAACACAGATGTCCAAATCAAATGCCAGCAAACATGCTACTAGATTCAACTCTGCAAAATTTGTCTAACAGAATCAGTGTTGCCGTTTTGGGCATTTCGGACCAAATTTGGTCCGAAAAAAATTTATTTTTAATTTGGTCGGGCCAAATCCATTTTGGTCCGTTTTCATGCTTATAATTGTAAATTATAAAAAAATGTAGTGTACCACTCAGAATTAACCTCCTACACAAGGTCAGTTTTGCCAAAGAAACAGGCGACCATTTGCTTCGAAGTGCTTATTCCATAAACAACTTACGTTGGATTTGCCTCGCCATGGAAGGCCCACACGTTCGATTGCTGTTTTGTTTTGGGCTCATACGCATAGATCCGAAATTCGTCGACGTTATAAACGTCGTTTGAATCGTATTTATTCACAATTTCTTTGCACCACTCGACAAGAGCCTTTTTTGAGTAATTTTCATGTGCTGGGTCTAACGAGAAAACGCCATTTTTGCGGCCAGGTATTCATGCAACATCATACGTTAGTTGGTGGAAGAATGGCCAAGGATGTCTCTATCTCTCGGGATATAACATGGCGATCTTGCATTATCCGGTCACGCGAGCTTATTTTTTTTCTGGCACAAAGGCCGTTTTTGGTCGACCCTCACCACCTTCGTTTTTAAGCGAGTGTCGGCCATGATTGGACTCATTAAACCAGTTTTTCATAGTGCTACAGGATGGTCCTTTATCCACAAACAAAGATTTAATTTGATCGATGCACTCTTGCCGTGATTATCCACGCCGACAGTTGTGGAAAATGATCTTACGAAAATGTTCACAATTAAATTCCATTTTTTTGCAAAGTAATTGTTTCAAGCCATTGTAAACAACAAAGCACATGATCGTATGTAAAACTGTCCTGAGTACGTTTAGGCTAAAAACTGTCAAACTTTCCAAAAAAATGTCAAATGGCGTCTAGGCCGCAAACTTTTCTAGTTCGCCTCGTATTATGTTATTAATGAAACGAGTTTTGTTTTCATAATTTAAAAAAAAAAAAAACTGAATATATAATTCTATGATATTTTATTAATATTGCCTGAATTACCCAATAAAAATGTAAATACATATTAATAAAACTCGATCTCAGAAAATAATTTTAAAACTATGTGCAAAGTATTTCTTCTTTCTTATTCGAATCCCTCTACAACATGAGTCATAACATTTTTGTAATTGACTGTAGTTTACTACAAAAAATTCCAGTAAATCGAAGAGTGCAATCATTATTTTAAATATTAAATCGCGAAAATTGCATCCAAGCTCACTATGCAAAATTCTTTTCAATTTTTTTGTTAGATAGCTGAAAAAAACAAAAAAAAAAAAAAAATACAAAAAAAAAGATTTTTTCTATTTGGACCAATATTAAAGAATTTATGAGTATTTCTTTACACATAGGTTTTACAGAATTCGACATTTTCAAGGCGCGATATCTGTGGAACCGTTAGCCAAAAAATATGAAAATATACTAAAATGTTTTGCTGAAGAGCAGCAGCAAACAAATCAAGGAGATTAAAAATCACTTTTTGCAATAGTGTCCGATTTCACTTAGAATTCCCCATATGTTTTTTTTGAATTATGAATCTTCGACCGTTTTGGGAACGATTTTTCGAACGTCAATTTTTTGTTTATTTTCTCTTAAATAATAGACAAATCTTAAGTCTGGAGTATTCCCCCAATGGCTTAACTTCATTATTACTCTCTATTACTGAGAGTAATGTTTTCATTAACATGAGAAAAAAATCATCATTTCAAAAACTGAAAAGTCAATTGATAATTCCCTTCGTCGGGATGAAATCATGATATTGGTAGCGATCAGTAAAATTTTGCAACACTGTCAGTTCGTTTTGAAAAACATTACTCTCTGTAATAGAGAGAATTAATGAAGTTAAGCCATTGGGGGAATACTCCAGACTTAACAAATCACATGAGATTGAATCTTCAAACAATAGAAACATCTTCTAAACTGTAGGAAATTAGAAATGTGCTGCAAGAAACTTTGCTACATGTTATAGGAGTATCCGAAACTTGGCTGAAGCCCTCGGTCTCTTCAGAGAAAGTGGACATTTCTGAGTATTCTTGCTGCAGGAATGACAGGGTCGACCAGAGAGGTGGTGGTGTAGCGCTGTATGTATCAAAGACTTTAAAGTACAGTGTCGTTTATAAGAGTAGCTTGTATGGAGTAGTTGAAAGTTTGTTTATACAAGTTTCGTGTGGTGAGCAATTGTTTCTAATAGGGGTGGTCTACCTTCCTCATTGGAACATCAGTTCTTTTGAGATGGATATATGTGCTTTGTTGGTCCAGTATAAGAATATAGTTATAATGGGTGATTTTAATTGCAACCTTTTTAATCAACATTGTTCAATGGATGTTAGGAATGCATGTAGTAGGCTCAACGTGCACAACTGTAAACCGTCGCATTACACTGTAGTACATGATTCATCTCCGCTTATAGACTATTTTCTTGTATCCTCGCCGGAGTTTGTAGATGTGTCAGGTCAGTTTATATGTTCAGGTGTTTCAGACCATTCCTTTATTTATATGGCTTTTAAATTCAGAGTTCATATTAATGGATTTTATTCAGTATGTCGATTACACTGCTGTTGATTTCGCTACATTAAGAAATGCTGTATTAAGTTTTGATTTTTCGAGTAATTATTTTGCCAACAATGTTGATGTCCAGTGGAATAGTTTTGATCGTTGTTTGTCATATTTGCATTCTCTTTTCCCTCGGAAGCGTTTTAAACTTAGAAATTAAAATAATAATTGGTTTTCAAATCCCGCTATAAAGTATCATATATCTTTTCGAGATATTGTTTTTAAATCTTATACTCGAAATAAAACTGCAATGAACTGGAGAATTTTCTGTAGTGCGAGAAACAAGGCTAGGTCTATAGTAAGGGCGAAAAGGGAATGCGTAGGATCAATGTTTGCTGCGATTGGGGGGATTAAAGGGTTTTGGAGACTAATATAAAATAATGGGCTTACAGATAGTCCTACCGTTGTTGTATTGATCTCGATGAGATAAATCATGTCTTTGTTAGCAACGAATTAGGTGTTTCTGATGACTTTGCTGAATATCATAGCAGAAATCTTGATGCAGGTTTTTCTTTCTCCTGTGTCAGTCTTCAGGACTTGACCAAAGCGTTAATGTCCATTAAATCGAATGGTTACACACTAAATGGTTACAGACTAAAGTATATACCCGTTTACCCGCATGTTTCTACATGTTTTTTACTACTGTTGGGCAATCTCGTTCGTTGAGCGGATCGATCTTTTTCATTCCGTTCACCAAAAAGATCCGGATCATCCACTCCGTTCTTTGGTTCTTTATCGTTCAATAAAACATTTCAGTCTATCATTTGCTTGTGGCTATCGTTCGTTCTCTGCATCAATAGTCGTTTTTATCAGTCTTAAAGATTGACAAAAAGTATTCGTATATCCTATTTCCATTCAATTTATTTTTAAATAATTTCCATATATTTTTAATTTATACTATAATTTGTTTTGTTAATTCATCAACGCGTAGTGATGTTGACAAGACAGGAACTAAATGTCAAGAGAGGAACTAAATGTATTCATCGTACGAGTGAAGCAAACAGAACGAGAGGAGCCAACTGAACGAGATGAGCATAAGCTAAAAGAACGATGTAAAAGAATGTGCTCAATATGGCCCCGTTCGTTCTTTTGAAAAAGTTCGTTCATGAACGACACAACTCTGCAACCCAATGCATTTTTGTTGCTTGTTTATGTGCAAAGCTAATTGTGGTAGTTTTTGTTTGTGCTGAAGCAGAATGGCCATTTAGTGATGTAAATGAAAGATATAAACGAATGAGCTGGATACGGATCCGTTCGTTCTTTTCACGGAGTCGTTCATATGAGCCGGGTTGTTCACGAACGACACAACTCTATTTTTTACATGTTGTTCATAGTATATTAACAACTTCTGTTTTCCTTAAAGTGCGGAAGACTTCTAAAATTGTTCCAGTAGAAAAGAAGAAAACCGCGTCTAATTTTCGGCCGATTTAAATGTTACCAGTGCCTCGATTCACTATCACAATTTTTCGACACTCAAGTTGTTTAAATTTGTTAACCATATTTTTATCGACTTTGGTATTCTAAAACATTTTAAACAACTTTACTCATTGTTATTTGAAATTTTGTCTATAAATAAACGGCAATACATTTTGTGTTGTTAAATTGTCGCCGATTTGTTGTTATTGAAAATGGCATTTGAATAAGTTATATATATATATGTATGATTTATCTCTTAGGAACAATTTTATGCTAGAACCGGCAATAAGCAGGACATTATTTCGGGACTTGGACAATCGCTTATAACAACATACTGATAATTACGACGAAATTGAAAGCTCAACATTTCTGTCCGCCCTACATAATATAAACGAATATCAACTACAGATATTATCGCTTATACCGACCGAATTTCGTGGATTTTTGACCGTTATTATAGACGAAGTCTACAGAAGGTTAAAAACCAAAATGAAACAGAACATGTTTTTCGTCTTAAAATTTATATTTATTAATGTCATCAATCTGGTGCTTTCATCGCAACTTTAGGTTAAACCAACATCTATGTATGTGAATATGTATATTGCAATTAACATGAAGCAGATACTATCTGAATTTTACCATGAACGAATCAGCGTGAATTTGGCTTTTTCTAAAAACTTTGACCGTAGCTCTTTCCTATCTTCATATTCAGCCGCGCCGCGACCATTATTTCCGAACTTTTTCTCCTTTCGCCAATTCGGTACCAATTAGAGGCGCCATTCTACAATAAGACCTTTCTACGTAAGCAATTCTTGTTTCATTGCAAAGCATTTACACTTAGGGGTAGTTTACACTATATGTAAATGTCATATGACATAAAATTTTCCATCGTTATATATTCGCTAATATTTGCAATATTGGAGATTTTCCTTACGCCATTTACTCTGTGGGCCCACACCAGCAAAAATGTAAAAAAACTACGTCTCCACATTGCCTTCGTGGGTAGATATGGAATGGTTTTTTTTTCGTGTCATATGACATTGATAGATAGTGTAAACTACCTCTTACGTGGAACACACTGGACATACACTCGAACAGTTTATTCAACTTAGTTTTATAAAAACTGCGGAATTTTCGTGGGATATACGTGGTTTTTTATATTTATATTTTCTTTATTTTTGACAACTTCAATTTCCAATTTCCAGAGATACCATTTTAAAGTATTTATTTTCGATAGTATTTTAACATAAGTTACTGAATAACACTATCGTTAGCTATAAAAATAACAATTCGACTGCCGTTAAAAAGTTACAGAATAGGCCCACAGTGTGTTCTAAAATACTGAAAAAACAAATGTTGTTTTATTTTGAAAGTAATAACCTTTTCTATGATTCTCAGTGTGGGTTTAGAAATAATAGAAGTGCAGCAACAGTTCTTGCAGCTTGACTGATGAAGTTCGAGCCAATTATGGGTGAACCCGGTTTTGTATTCATGTGTCGCTGGATTTAGAAAAAGTGTTTGACCGAGTTCATTAATACACGATTTTGAGGAAGTTGCAATGCATATAAATGGGATTCTATCCGGTATTTACCAAAAGCATGGGTAAATACCCGATAAATTCCTTTTTTGGGTGTTTATTTGGGTAAATAAAATTTTATTTTGAAATCAAAATTTTGTTTTTCTGTCAAAAAGAAATTTAAAAAGAATATCAGATAAACGGTTTAACCATGCGGACTAAACTTTTTATATGTTAAATCGGTTGTTGGAGTTGCTTGTGCGAAAAAATTAACGATGAATGCAAAAATTATAGCTTTGTCGAGGAGGACTTAAATCTCAACATTACCCACTGAAATCGTGGGTTAGTCCATCTGATATATTATAAAGTTTGGATCTCGATCCAGCATTTATGTTTTTCTGTATAGACAACTACAACAAACCGCTATAAAAGCTCTTAAATATCAGAATTATGATGTCACAATATATGAGAGATTTACCAAAATCGGTCATATTTTAACTAGCCCGGTATCCAAAAAAGGTAATTTTATTCATAGTCAGTTAAAATTTGTTAAAACACTGCGTTTTCACGTCTAATTGTATGATTTTAGTTTCTGTAGTTTAGACCCACATATTGGGTAAATACCTGGGTATTTGCCCATTTGTACCCAATTTACCCATTTTAATGGGTATTTACCCATTTCCCATCTCTATGCATGTATAATTTTTCAGGCAGTGCTTGTTCTTTGTTGTGGTCCTATCTAAATGGCAGGAGTCAGTTGGTGAGTGGGTGGCAGGTGTAGTGGCCAGCTTGCGGTGAGTAGTGCCCCAAGGGTCTGTTTTGGGACCTCTTCTATTTGTTATTTACATGAACGGTCTTTTTGCCAAGCTGGAGAGTTGGTGTTTCCCGTTCGCTTTTGCTGATGATCTTTAGTTTGTGTTTAAAGGAGATACGTAAGCAATTCTTGTTTCATTGCAAAGCATTTACACTTACGTGGAATACACTGGACATACACTCGAACAGTTTATTCAACTTAGTTTTATAAAAACTGCGGAATTTTCGTGGGATATACGTGGTTTTTTATATTTATATTTTGTTTATTTTTGACAACTTCAATTTCCAGAGATTCCATTTTAAAACATTTATTTTCGATAGTATTTTAACACAAGTTACTGAATAACACTATCGTTAGTGTAAACCCCAAAACCTGGCGATAAAAATAACAACTCGACTGTCGTTAAAAAGTTACAGAATAGGCCCACAGTTTGTTCTAAAATACTGAAAAAACAAATGTTGTTTTATTTTGAAAGTAATAACCTTTTCTATGATTCTCAGTGTGGGTTTAGAAATAATAGAAGTGCAGCAACAGTTCTTGCAGCTTGACTGATGAAGTTCTAGCCAATTATGGGTGAACCCGGTTTAGTATTCACTGTCGCTGGATTTAGAAAAAGTGTTTGACCGAGTTCATTATACCACGATTTTGAGGAAGTTGCAATGCATATAAATGGGATTCTATCCGGTATTTACCAAAAGCATGGGTAAATACCCGATAAATTCCTTTTTTGGGTGTTTATTTTGGGTAAATAAAATTTTATTTTGAAATCAAAATTTTGTTTTTCTGTCAAAAAGAAATTTAAAAAGAATACCAGATAAACGGTTTAACCAAGCGGACTAAACTTTTTATATGTTAAATCGGTTGTTGGAGTTGCTTGTGCGAAAAAATTAACGATGAATGCAAAAATTATAGCTTTGTCGAGGAGGACCTAAATCTCAACATTACCCACTGAAATCGTGGGTTAGTCCATCTGATATATTTTAAAGTTTGGATCTCGATCCAGCATTTATGTTTTTCTGTATGGACAACTACAACAAACCGCTATAAAAGCTCTTAAATATCAGAATTATGATGTCACAATATATGAGAGATTTACCAAAATCGGTCATATTTTAACTAGCCCGGTATCCAAAAAAGGTAATTTTATTCATAGTCAGTTAAAATTTGTTAAAACACTGCGTTTTCACGTCTAATTGTATGATTTTAGTTTCTGTAGTTTAGACCCACATATTGGGTAAATACCTGGGTATTTGCCCATTTGTACCCAATTTACCCATTTTAATGGGTATTTACCCATTTCCCATCTCTATGCATGTATAATTTTTCAGGCAGTGCCTGTTCTTTGTTGTGGTCCTATCTAAATGGCAGGAGTCAGTTGGTGAGTGGGTGGCAGGTGTAGTGGCCAGCTTGCGGTGAGTAGTGCCCCAAGGGTCTGTTTTGGGACCTCTTCTATTTGTTATTTACATGAACGGTCTTTTTGCCAAGCTGGAGAGTTGGTGTTTCCCGTTCGATTTTGCTGATGATCTTTAGTTTGTGTTTAAAGGAGATTCGATATTTCCCTCTGTGTCGCAATTTAAAGTAGATCTAGTTATGGATTTGTTGCATAAGTGGTTACATGACAGCAAGCTTAAGGTTAATCCGTTAATAAGTAAAGCTCTTTTGTTTTCTACGGGTAGTAGTATAAATGTTCATGTAATGTATGCTAGGGCGCTTATTGAGTATGTTGGGGAGCTTGAATGCCTCGGTGTTATACGAGGCAATAAGGTTTCCTTTACGCAGCGTATAACTCGTGTGGTTTAAATAGTAGTTGATATATATCGCCGTATGTGCACAAATTTCTGGGCTGTACGTTTTCCTCCTTTTTAAACTGTCTTTTATTGCTCAAACCACACTTCCCACGAGTTTCCTGTCAAAATAAAAGCAGAAGCAAAGTAAATAAGGATCAACTCACTAATGTATTACTTTTCAAAATTTCGTCTGTTTCTACCATTAAATGATGCTGACATTTTGAAGCCAGATTTACAGTGTTTTTTTTAAATTTTTTTTTTCAAATTTCATTCCGCAAACAAGTTTTTTCAAAAAACCATATATAGGATTGTAGTACTTGCGATTCTGAGTTATTTGATACGAATATTGTGAATGTAGTCTGCACAGCTTCATAGAAATCTGCATCCAAATGCGGAAATTTTGTGCGAACATTTTTCTACAAATCCTATTTTTCGGGCCTAATTTTAACAATTGTCATTCGATTTTTTCGTACTTGATTGCACATTTTAGTATTTTACGTTCCTGATCCAATAAATCATTCCCCGTGAAAATCCATCAACTAAAACGCGAGTTACAATAAATTCCAAAGTAGAAAAATCACTTAAAATTGTTTTTGGGAATATCGCGTTTTCTGCGGTTCGTTTCCACTGCAATGAAACAACTAGTACAGCATCTTCGTTTTAGCGGAAACAGAGATTTGAAAACTTCACTGATAAGGGAGCAACATTCATTTTATCCCAAAAAATAGTGTGTGATGCTACATCCACGGTTCTTGATTGATCGCCTTGAAATAGATATATTTATATCGATATGGATTTTCATGGTAAACACTGAAATCGCATGCGGACAAAAATTGTATGCACTTTGCGCAAACTTTGCTAAGATGCAGCCGATGCTACATCTTAGCCTCCAAAGTACATTCCGAAAAATATATACAAATTAAAAGACATAGTCTTGCTGTACATGAAAATCACATGCGGACAAAATGATTTTGATAATTACGCGATTTACACGTATTTTAAAATGCATATACATTAAAATGGGTTATTTTACTTTATTTCCATTTCAAAAGCATTGTGAAATACTCTCAACAACCCAATTATCTTCCTCAATGGGAAAACTTTAAAATGAATGTCTATAAAGCAAAATCTGTCTATTTTATTGGGAGATTTTTCCAATATTTTCTACTACACTACACTGCATGGTAGAACAAGAAAAGGTTGCAGCAATACCCAGCTGACTGAACTGGGCTGCAATGTTAGTGTCAAATTCCATACGACATTTTATATATTTATTTCTAGGGATATACATACATTTTTTGAAGAACAAATTTATTTATCAGAAAAAACTATTTCCCATAAAGACTCCTTCATATCATTGACATGTAACCTCCTCCAGGTCCGAACGACATGCCGCACACTAAAACACCACTTATAGAGGCGGTACTATATTTGTTAATATGTGTGGTATTTGTTAAACTTGAAAAGAATAAAGCCCTAATAAACATGTGCGTTTTTGTTTTCAAAAGCAAACGACAGCTTATTCTTTTTCAATGAATTACTAGCGACCCCAAACATTTTTGCAAGAATTCTACTTTCTGCGAGAAATTATGCATTTAGTGGAATGATAGGGAAACACTCAAATTAAAAATCTAACTAGTTTTCATTCATGTTTTTCAAAATATTGAATCAAATGTGATTAGATAGATTCCAATAATTTATAGGCATTTCCTTATTTTGTTTACATGTACGTTGACACTAACGTTTACAAACAAAAACAAATTTCTATGTGGTTGTTGTTGAGTTGTATTTATTGTATAATTTACTTTACCTGGTTTGTTCTACCACGTACATAATGCATGTGAAAAATTATTTTTTCAAACAAAAAATATTTTTTTTTGATGAAAATTTGTGTTATTTTGGCTGTAACATAGAAACTATAATATTAATCTGTATGATTTTAGTCTCATTTGATTCGCCGTGAAGTGTTAATCCACAAAAAAATGTTTATGTAATTTTATGACCGCTAAATGGGCTTTTATTTTGAAAAAAAAAAAATGACTTAAATTCTATAATTTTTCAGTTTTATGTACATTCCGCTAATACTGAGTAACATTTTACATGTATTATGCAATCTACTGGCTGAAGTCACTTCGAGAGAACTTTTTAGTAACAACTGTGTTCATTAAAATAATTAGCGTTTTTTATACCCTCAGCATTTATGCTAACGAGGGTATATACACTTTCATACGGGCAAAATGTGCCTCATCGAAATAATGGTTGGTGTCTAATCCCAAGTACATATGTATGTTTGGACGAAATGTGTTTCAGACAATTTGGAGTCGATTTAGCAATGTCCGTCCGTCTGTCTGTCTGTATGTCTGTCTGGCTGGTGCGCACGATAACTCTCGAATGGATGGACCGATTTGGTCTAAATCTTGGCTTTCGCAATATTTTGTCCAAACTTAGTTTAAGTTCGAAGATGGGTTATATCGGTCCACTCCTTCCGGTACCTCCCCCACAAAAGTTCGAAAATGTTCGGAAAATTTGTGCTCACGATAAGGGAGTAACCGATTTGGTCCATACTTTGCACATCGTGAAATTTCTACCAAACTTAGATGTGGATCCAATATGGACTCAATCGGTACATGCCTTCTGGTACCTCCCACACAAAATTTCGGAAAAGTTCAGTTTAGGACCTGCTCTCGAATCGCTCTGATTTTTGTTGTAGCAACTTGTATTCACTGCCCCCCGAACGACGGTACAAGTTTCATCAGGGGCAAGTCCATACTTCCTGAGAAAATAGCCTGAAAGTTAAAAAAAACCCTATGACACCGTGTGTAGTGGTTGGAGCGCAAGATAACTCTCGAACGGATCTGCCGATTCGGTCGAAAATGTGGCCTTCGTAATATTTTGTGCAAACTTAGTTTAAGTTCGAAGATAAGCCATATCGGTCCACTCCTTCAGGTACCTCCCCCAGAAAAGTTCAAAAATGTTTGAAAAAATTGTGCGCACAATAACTCTTGATGGGAGTGAGTGACCGATTTGGTCCATACTTTACACATGCTAATATATCTACCAGAAATAGATTAGGTTCGAATATGGACTATATTTGTCCACACCTTCGGGTACGCCCACACAAAATTTTGGATAAATTCACTTTAAGACCTGCTCTCGAATCACTTTAGTTTTTGTTGAAGCAACTTGCATTCGCTGCCTCAATTACGATAGTAAAAGGTTTTTTTCAAGAAGAATGGACTTCTTGAGAAAACAGCCCGAAAGATGTAAAAAAATCCCTATGGCGCCATATGTAGTGGCTGGAGAGTTCGAAACGAATACTGCGGTCGTCCACACTTTGGATATTATAATATATTTTCGAATATTAGATCAAATTCGAAGGTGGTGCTTATAGGTCCACTCCTTCCGGTACCTCCCCCACAAAAGTTCGAAAATATTCCCTAAAATGGTACGCGCGATTTCTCATAGACGAAGCAACCGACTTGGTCCAAACTTTGGATATCTAAATATTGTCGAAACTTAGTTTATGTTCCAATTTGGTCCCTATCTGTCCAATCCTTGTGGTACCACCCACACAAGTGTTCAACATTTTTGTGTGGTTAAGGGTCTGTTGGAGGATCCTTTGGACAGTTGTACCGAAGGTTTTCCTAGTGGCCCCGTTTACAGGGATATTATGTTTTTCGTAGGCTAGTGTGATAAAAAAGATCTATCTATCGATATCCCCGCAAATACTTTTGTCGGTTCATACCCCCAAAATTTTGAAAACCCCCCTAAATACATAAGTTTTTTTTGGGGAAGAAGTATTTAAATCCACACAGGCTGAGGGTATATCTCTGTCGGCAAAGCCGACTGATAGTTTTTTACTTGTTATAATATTTTTTTCTTAAAAGAGGAAATAAAACCGCCATAACTTTTGTCCGCAACAACCAAAAATTGGCTCGCGGGCAAATTCGTACTGGAGAATTTTTTTTTAACCTATGTAATGAAATGAAATATCGGTGAACTTTTTGCTATTTTTTGTTAGCAAAATAAAGAACAGTTGGTGGTGCACATGTAAGCGTTAAAACAAGCCTGGCACAATGTGTAGTGTGTTCAGAAGTTCGCATGATCAAATCCAGCAAAAAAAAAAAAAATCCAACTCATCTGTTCTAAAAATAGAACGTACATATGTTTTTAGCTTATTTTTCTACTTCTAGTGGTCGTAAAATAACTAGTCATTCTAGTGATTATAGAATAACTAATTATTCACAGCGACATGCCCTTGTTAAAATAATAGTTTAGCAGGGGTTTTGTAAGTAGTTACGACTACCAAAAATTTCTATAAAACCCCATTATTTGGTAATGATTTTTTGGTATGTATTGACAAAGTGTCCCCACATGTTTAATATTTACATTACATTTCATCGTTTGATCTACCAAAATTTCCATTTGTTTTCAAGATATATTTTTAAGGGTTAAGATGAGACTAACATTTCTTTACACAATAAAACTCAGAAATTGTTCTTAATATTTTCTTTGATGTGATCATCAAATCAAAGAAAATATAGAGAACAATTTTAGATTTTTTCTGAATTACATTACATCTTAACCCTAAAAGATATATCATGAAAACAAATTGCAATTTTGCTCTATTATGCTATCATGATTCGAAAGCTCAAACCCTACACCCGGTAAATCGAAACCTTCAAACATTTAATAAACTGTTCTTTCCTTGAAGACAATGCTGTATTATATTCTACACACAAGTGACACCTGTAGGGAGCTCTTTACTTATCTATTTCTATCTTTAAGTCAGGAAAAAACAATATAATAACAATATCTTTAGTTGCATTATTGCAACAAATCGCATTTAATACCACATTTAATCTTCAGCGTTGCAAACAATTGTCAACAAAGCGATTGTTTGCTTTTCTCGTAAAAAGTTCCCATAAAACGTCTTACGGAAATATTTTTGTTATGTGATGGGGTAGGTTGTCAGGCAAGCGGTGCTTTCGATTTGTTGTTTTTTCGTTTTCTTGCAGTATTTAATCCTCTTGTAATTACTTATTGTACCTATATCAAACAAAAGTTATCAGTACTTCTTATGGTATTAGCCATAATATTTTGAAAATTTCCTTAATGAGTTAGTCGTATTTATGTGTACACTGTTCCACCAATGTTTATTGAAACACGTAAATATTAATCAGTTTTCAGAATTGAACTACTGAAGGACAGAAAAAGTGCAGTAACTCCGGATTCTTTGTGTAGTAGAGTACTACTTCCAAATAAGTTTGTGATATACAATACACATACAGTGGCACAGATAAGTATACGTACCCCTTACAAAAATGAAGTTTAGGCAAAATTGTTGGGTTTTTATAGCAAAAACTGCACTGTGTGGCTCCTTAGAAGTAAAATAACCATAATTACACAAATTTGTTTTAATATAATACGTATATTTCTTACAATTGAAGAAATTCAATTTCCTCAACACATAGATGTAAACGAACCCTTTAAAACTATTTGCATTTTAGTTAAACTAACTTAAAACAAACACATTGGAATATGTTCATTTGTTTTGTATTTTTTTGTTGTTTTTTAATTTTTTTGTTTTACATTTTCATTACAAAACAATTAGTTTTATTATAATTGAACAAACTAAAAAAAATTCATTCAATATTAACACAGATGTGATTAATCGTGGAATTTTTTCTAAAAACTTTAAAAAAAAAGCATGCGACATTCGTTTATGCGCACACTAATAATCTTAATATCAAATTTAAGGCAATAATTTGTATCCAATTAATACTTAATGGTATCCTAAATGACAAAAAACGCGAATAAGAATTGTTGTTATATGACATTGACTGATTTCAAACTAGAAATAGGACAATGACAACTTACCCGCCTATTTTTGACCTTTGAATGTTGAAATGTGTCCTTCAGTTGTGTGCAGTAGCGACGAGAGTCTTTCGTAGTATTTATCTTCAATATCGCGCAGAACTTTAAACTGGTCACGAAAATATATGATGTTTGAAAGCATATAATGAAGGTTCGAGAACAATTTCGTAAGGAATATGCAAAAATTCCGCTAACCTAAACTAATTTTGGACACAATTACTTGAACTTTTGCTGGGGATTTATGGATAACAATATCCATTATATGGCCAAAACTACAACGTAACACATTTTTATAAAATACAAAAAAAAAAAAGAATGGAGTTATAAAAATTCGTATTACTTTGATAGAAAATGTAAAGATTTATACAATAATGACTGGTTTAAATTGAATTTAGCCTGTATAGAGCCTTGAAAGTAATACTTCCGCGATGTAAGTAAAAATAAATAAATAAATTACATCCCAGCATTAGTTTGTTGATAAGGCCCTATAGTACGGGGTGATTTTCTGTAGAAATACGTGGCCGATTGGTTTCGTATGAATAAAAATGAAGTCAGAAATTGTCCGTGGACCTGTAGGTTTCCCATTTTAATAAAAAATGAAATAATAACAGAAAATCAATGTTCTATCGTGAAAAGATTGAAGTGTTGATAAAATTCAGCATAAAAACCAGTAGGAAAAGACCAAAGTCGGGCGGGGCCGACTATGTAATACCCTACACCAGTCGAAATATGTAAAAATGGAATAATTAGTATACATTGTATGTCCATAATTCTTGGTGGAGAAGTTTTTTAATAACCCAAAACAAACATTAAAGTAAATTATTTGAACTCATTAAACTCCAAATGGCAAATTGGAGCCATATTTGGGAAAAATCGTTAAAATACCTAAAATCGGGAGGTACCGTTATATGGGGGCTACAAAAAACATGGGCCTATCTTAACAATTTTAAGTGGCGAAATTTCGTGGCCACTGGGAACCACATATGTAAAATTTCAGCTAGTTCAAGCAAAAAATGTGGCTAAGATCCCTAAAATACCTTAAATCGGGAGGTATCGTTATATGGGGACTATACCGAACCGTGGACCTATCTTGACAATTTTTAGTGGAGCAATTTCGCGGCCATTGAGAACCTCAAATGTAAAATTTCAGCTAGTTTGGGCAAAAAATGTGGCTAAGATCCATAAAATACCTTAAATCGGGAGGTATCGTTATATGGGGACTATACCGAACCGTGGACCTATCATGACAATTTTTAGTGGAGCAATTTCGCGGCCATTGGGAACCTCAAATGTAAAATTTCAGCTGGTTTGGGCAACAAATGCGGCTAAGATCCTTAAAGTACCTTAAATCGGGGGGTACCGTTATATGAGGGCTATACCAAAACTTGGACCGATATAGCCCATCTTCGAACTTGATCTTCCGACGGTATGAAAAATGGTATTCCCCAATTTTCAGCGAAATCGGTCAACAAATGCGACCTGTATGTTGCGAACGGACGGACGGACGGACATGCATAAATCGACTCAGAAAGTGATTCTTTGTATATCCCTAGAAGGAACTATGGGTCTATCTCGCTTCCTTTTGTATGTTACATACAAATGCACTAACACATAATACCCCTTACCACATAGTGGTGTAGGGTATAACTATAGAGCATTATCTCAGCTATTGAAATTAGCTAGTGAAATACACTACTTTACAATCAATGATTAAATAATAAGCAGTTGAGGAGTGTTGGTACAACTTTTACCTGAAAGCGAGTCACCATCTCATAACAACAATTGCGATTCGCGATCCTCCATTGAGGAAAGCATGAGCTCTACTAAGAAATAATTAACCATAAATGTTGCCTTACACCTGATATTAAGGCCATATTTTTAACTTTTAAGTAGGGTGCGCTTAAACGAATGTCTTACAATTTTTAAGGTTTTTGTAGAGAATTTTCCACGATTAATTGTTATGGAGTAAGTTTTGTGCCTAAACGAATGTCGATCACTGTAGTTCTTCATGAAAAGTTCCCATATCATATCTTTTATTTTCGACATTACTTGCCGTCTGGAGTGATAAATTGTGTTAATTTATAGTTTGTAGAAAATTTTTTCTTCAAACAAAGACGCTGTATAGCCTCACCTTACTGCTAAGTCAGTTCATTTCCGATGGCTAGGCAAACAATAAATGCATTCGGAATGACGGAATCACAATCTTGAACTATTCTTCTACTCTTGAAGCAAAATAAATAGCCCACACTATATTACCTCCACACCGACCGGAATCAAGTCAATACTTGTAATACGTTTAATACGTACTAAGTACTACGTTTAATACGTACTAAGTACTACGTTTAATACGTACTGAGTACTACGTTTATTGCGTATTACAAATATTGGCTTGATTCCAGTCGGTGTGATGGTAATATAGTGTGGGCTATTTGTTTTGTTTCAAAGTAGGATAGTCCAAGAATGTTATTCCGTCATTCCGAATGCATTTATTGATTGCCTGAGCATCGGAAATGAACGAACTTAGCAGGCTTTTTAGTATACAGCGTCTTTGTTTGAAGAAACATTTTTCTACAAACTACACGTATATGTCGAAAATAAACGATATGAGTCCTTAAAATGGGAACCTTTCATGAAGATCTATAGTTAGTAGTCATAAAACATAGAAAATCGCTTTCAAACCGGCCTGAGAGGGGAAATGTCATCCTCTTCAATGAAGAATACTATTCGCTGAAAATGCATTAAATGCACCTAAAACAAAACAAATGAACATATTCCAATGTGTTTGTTTTAAGTTAGTTTAACTAAAATGCAAATAGTTTTAAGGTGTACGTATACTTTTTGTGTTGTGAAAATCCAATTTCTTTAATTGTAATAAATACACGTATTATACTAAAATAATGTTGTCTAAATATGGTTATTTTGTACTCAAGGAGCCACACAGTGCAGTTGTTGCTTTAAAAAAACCCAACGATTTAACTTATACTTCATTTTTTTAATGTGTACATATACTTATCTGTACCACTGTATATTGCAGTGAACGTGCAACACATTAGGTGTGTTCGTTTATTCAATAATTTGTACAAATTTGTACCAGTCCAGTAACTTCTTGCAAACGGCCAAAGTCTTTTGCATTGTACTGGAGAGTAAACGAACAACATCCAGTAACAATTTGTACAAATTTTGAGTAAACGAACACACATATTGTCTCCTGTTTTTGTGCAAGGAGATCTCTGATCTCAGATACAAACGTTTAGTTCATTTTATTAAAAATTGGTGGTTACTTTGTATTGTGATGCGTTTGAGCTTGATATTCTTTTAGCGCAAGATATTTACGCTTTAAACACGATTTTGACATACGCTTTTGTATTACAGTGTGAGGTGATGCCATATTTGCAAAAGAAAACAAATTAAATGCGAAAACGCAACGCAACAATGTCAACGAATATTAATGATATAATAATTTTTATGCAGTTACATATACAGTTTGACAAGTAATTGTTTTCAAACTGAGAAAACGAACGCTTTTCATGCATTAATTACAAAAAAATTACAAACAGTTGTGATAAAAATGTCGGGTTTTTTTGCAAAAATTAGTTGGTCGACTTATTTAAGACCAAATTGAATGGACAAATAAAATATTAACCCGCTTAGTTCAAAAATAATAACCAAAAGAATAATTAACATGTAATGCAAGGTGCCAAGAAAATGTTTTCAAAATGTAATTAAGGTTCCAAAATACCCCATGTATTCGGCAAATACTTAAAAATCATGACATTTTATGAATTTCATTCTTAACAAGGATTAGTTGCTAACAAGTATCAGCAATATTAGGCATGGAATATCTCCACTAAGAAGGTTACCATATGGACCAAGGGAGTATCAGATCATATTGCATGTAAACAATGTCCTATAGGTCTCAAGCCGAGAATATCTAAAAACTAAGACGTTTTATGAGTATTTTGGTTTACCAAGATGGTATGACATCAATTACAATAAATATTGCCTACAGAATTGCTCGATCAGGAGGGTTGCCAGATCGACTAAACAAGTACCATGTCTTAGACCGTGTTTAGACATTCAAACTGGAAAGAAAATTTTTCTTCTCAATTTCCTTTAAAATTTCCTTGTTGTTTAGACACGGAAATCATGTTTGTGTCAATTTTATAATTTTTCTTATTCTTCTTTACACTCATTTTCTCATTGCGCCGTTCAAAAACAAAGCCAAGGCAAAATTGTAATGAAAAGTAAAAATGGACGTTTGTGATAAACAATAAATTATTAAAGGAAACCTTGAATTGAATTTTAATTTTGATATTTCCACTTATTTCGAATTGTTTTTGCTTAAAAAATAGTTTTTCCTCCAAATGTTTTTTTTTTCAATTGTCTCCGCTGTTGTTTGTTTCTCGACAGAGAAAATAAAATGCAAAAATAAATCTGCAGCCAACTTCAGGTTGTATACGAAGAAAAACGAAACAAAACAGAATTTGCCAGTACAGAGATGTGTGTACCCCCTCTTATTCCTCTCCACTCCCTCGCCCATAAACTCAGTTTTCTTTCCCATCAACTTTCCCTGTATAAACAGGGACTTATTAACAGTAAAAGGGACGCGGCGCCTCAGCTCATAGAGCGAAGATTCAGCAATCGCTGCCTAAGACGCTTGCTAAGAATTTACTGGCCCAACACAATATCAAACAACAGGCTATGGAAGCTAACGAATCAAACGCCAATCTATATGAATATAATGGAACGAAAATGCTCTGCGGAAGGATGTTGGTGATATAACAAGACAAGCCATTGAATGGAATCCGCAGGGAAGTCGAAGAAGAGGACGCCCAGCACACACCTGGAGGCGACAAATCGAAAAAGACGTTGAAAGAAGCGGTGTTACATGGAGTTAAATAAAATTATTAGCATTAGAAAGAAATAGATTTCATAATTTTGTTGTGGCCCTATGCTCCTTATAGGAGTTTAAAGGAATAAATATATACAGTGTGCCACAAATGTCTTCGTACCCCTACAAGATTTTCCTTAATCGATGTAAGAACACGATGATAAAAGAAAGATGTAAATATTAACAATGTTGGGCTGTTTGCTGCAGCAGACCTTTATTAAAGTTTCGAAAGAAGAGTGTATTTTGATGAACCATAACGGATTTATTACGCCAAACCCGAAAAACGTTGATATTTCGACACCACAAAAGTCTTCGTACCCCTAACAGAATTTATCAAAATGGACACTAAAATCTGTTAAAAGTGATGTCATTGGTTTCTGTTTCGACGTGTTTCTGCCAGACTCAATATTTCGAGGGGTTTTCATTGCGTCTTCAGCGTAGAGTAACCTTATATTGGCGTATTTATAGCTTGATAGAGAAATTTAAATCTTATAGTGAATATAGACACTGTTCGCAACTAAACTCCTTAAAATTTGACGGAGTTTACACTATTATCCTTTGTCTAGCATTTTGAAACAATATACCTTTGATTTAACCTAATATTATAGGTAATACACCTTAATTATGCCCTTTATATATGACTTTATGTCTTAAGGCATCCCACTTTTTCTGAACGGGAATATAAATTTATCTCAATAATGTAAATTTATCATAGATTTCAGGTGAATGCATCTATTTATTCCAAAATCACAACATAATTAATATATGCCTATCGACTAAATTTCTTATTTTAAGGTAATCAGGTTTTGTTGTTATTTTCACACCTTCGATCCACCAAATAAACCCCAAATTCAGTACTTAACTTCAAGGAAGTATATGAAATCCCTACTAAATGTGAAAGTCGCATTTTTTCATTCACGTGCAAGGTCTAGGCGTTATTTGCTTTTTACATCATTTACAAAAGGAGGGTTAGTATTTGTTCAATATTTTCGAACTGCATTTATGGCCGCCTTTTGTACAATTACATCAATCATAATATTGCAGTGTGATTTCTAGAGGTCTTACCTTATATTCGACACAAAAATAAACAGATCTTTAGTTGTCATATGCAAGATATGATCATATCTTTAGTAACCTTAAGTCAAATTACATTAAATTTTGGCCTTCTTTCAAGTGAAACTTCATTTTTGAAAGCGGCAAATCGGAGATTTCTTTGAGTATACTTATTTGCGATTAGCAGAATTAACTCACTGAACGAAATATTTATCTTTGAAGATTAACTTGATCATTAAAGTTCGACAAACATGTCCCATTTGTTTTGACATTTTTTTCACAAATCTTACTACATATTCCGCGCACAGACCAGAAAAGTATCCGAACATCTCCTCCTTATTGACTTTTAACAGAAACCGTGGAAATTTGAAGAAATTTGAATAAAATCAAAGAAGTTCCGAAAAGTACGAAGACTTTTGTGGGATCAATAAGGGCACATTTTTTAGTATTTCGTGAATAACATTTGAATTATTTAACAAAATTCACCAGTTCTTTCAAGCAACATGGAAGAAATGTATAAGAAGGACAAATACAGTTAAATATTTTGCAAAACTTTTTCCCAAGCTGCTGATTATCACTAATAATTATTTTATTACCAGGGACACTGTACATATGTAGATATATGAAACAGAAGGCAGCTTACCAAAAATGTGTTCTATATACATCACCAATTTATTTGCCAAAAATTGTTGACAAACTTCAATATTTTGTTACGTTTTTCTCTTAATTTTTTTTTTAATTTAGTTTACAAATTTTTAAAAATATGTATTTTTTTCAGTGTCTGCTGTAGATGCTTTCAGTTTCGTAGATGAAATGCGTCAAGCTGCACAACATGCACAAAATATAAGTAATTTCGTATACGAACCAACATCTGGATTGTATTATGATCAAAAGTCTGGATATTACTATAATGCGGTAATAATGAAAATATTATGTGTTTTAACAAGGTATTAATGTCGATTTAATCTAATACAGGAATATGGCCTTTACTATGATGGAAATACCGGTTGCTATTATAGCTTTAATCAAGAGAAGAATTGCTATGAATTTCATTCACAAGTTCAAGTACAAGCTTCTAAGGCAACAAATGTAAGTATTCTCAATTGAAAACAAACTGCAATAACATCCTCATAATTGATATTTAAGTTAAAATTTTCCAAATCATCATCAATGTATTTTAGTGAGTAATAAAATAATCTGACGTCAATTAAGAGGAAATTATTGTACAAGCTACTGTTTACTTTATAAATTAAAATGTCATTCCATTATATCACAATTGGAGTTTTTCACATTATTATTGACCGATTTATTATTAAAAAAATAGTTTAAATGCTTCCTTTTAACACCCTCAGCCTAGTGGCTTAACTTTGTTTGATAATGTGTGTCGTTTGGACCAAATTCGAATTTTCGAAACTATTGCTCACCCTTGAAATTAGAGAAATTCAAAAAATTGGTATTCTTTTCCGCTTTGCAATCATAGGCTGAGGGTTTTAATCTGGCGGCAAACAAGCTTACTTGTTTTTTATTCATCCAATCATCACAATGCCCTTACATATACCCTTTTAAAGGCCATGTTTACATTTATGCTCCTATATTACATTGGTGATCCTATCGAAGTTTTATTTCGTGTGTGCATATATAAAATAAATCATTATAGAGCAATTATCACAATGCCGAGCAATGATGTAAACGATGTCGAAAGGGGTTTTAACAAATACTTTTACTTGATTATATTGATTGAGAATTTATTTCATATTTGTTTGCTCTTTACTTTTCTTACGAACCCACACATTTTAGGATACCAATAAAGATGTCTACCTTGAGAAACACGTAAATAATTCGTTTTTAGATCGTTTTTCAAACCTTTATATAGACCGAATGCGTAAAAATGCATTAGGTAAGAGTTAAAGACCAGAATGTTCGATGAAAACGCGGATTTCTTTTCTACTGTTGCAGGAAAATCAAGCTGACGATGAAATTGATGAGGTTGTATTCGACGAATTCGGTGTTGTAACAGATCGCGACAAACTCAAAAAGCTGCGAGAAGAGAAAGAACGCGAACGTATGGAAAAATCTAGAAAGCACAAGAAGAAATCCTCAAAGGACGAGGATAAGGGGGAAGATACAAAATCGAAGAGCAAGAAATCCCACAAGAAAAGAAAACGTTCGAAAAGAAACTCATCCGATTCGCAAAGTGATTCGGATGGTGGAAAAGGAAAGAAAAGTAAGACAACTCGTACGGATATAGAAGATGGAGAAATTTCTTCAGATTCAAGCAGTTCATCGGATTCATCTCAAAGTGTTTCTGGGGATGATGAGAAACAAAAAGTACAGATATTTAAAAGCACTGGACGGTTTCAAGGTATGCTTCGTATTTATTTTATTTCATTAGAAAAGAAATTCGCGTTTTTTCGGTCAGTGATATTACTTTAAAGAAATATTTTTATTTCATTACAGATATTGCAAAAAAGTATCCTCCATCATTGCGCATTATTGTTCAGGAATCTAATCTAGAGGGACTAAAGGTTGGAAGTCTTAGTTTGATAACATTCAAAGGCGGCAGCCTTGGACGTGAAGGAAATCATGATGTTATAATTCCGGATGTAAACGTTTCAAAGGTATGTCGGGTTCTTTTTCATCAAATATAATTATTTGTTAATTTAGTTGTGTTAAACCTTCAAATATGTATGTTGGATTTTTTTTTTAAGTATTAAAGTTAAATCGCATGCCTATTATCCACACAAGTTTTTGTTAACACTCAATTGTCCCGCTTCATTAATAGCAAGGATAAAAAAATCTCGGGATTCCACACAAGAATTGGCCGTATATTAAATGATCGGAATTTATTAAAGTAGAATTCCCATAATTCGTAATCCAAGAGACCGGGCATTTTATACGATTTTCGATTTAAATCTGAAGAAAATCGTTTCAAGTGCCCGTTTTTTCGGTGTACAAAATGTTACCATTCTTCTGCATTATAATTATAGATTGTTGTAGGTCTTTGTACAGGTAGCATTTATTGTCAAATCGTAAGTTTTAGCACTTGATAATGGGTGGTAAAAGAGGTTTATTGGAGAAATTAAAAAGCAAATCTTTCTTTATTTTTTATCCATATTTATAATTTGTTATATCTAAAATTGAGTGAAGTTTATACAATTATAATCAATTCTTAACCAATAGGAGACGTAACCCATATGCTATCATGCTCATGTTCATTTATTCAAATAATACAATTCATAATTTTAATCTAATAATTTACTACTGAATTGAAGAATATTCCAATTCCCATTGGTTCTAGTTCTGACTGAATTCAATCTCTTATTAAATTCGAATGCATTAAATGCATCAAACTCACTTGCTCGCTGTTCTATGGTCCATTTTTATGGTGTTTTAACGGTGTTTTATTTAAATTGCATTTCAAATCTGGCAACTCAATTTTGACACAGTTGCAGTTGACCAATCGGACTAAAATTTTGCACACTTTTTCAGATTAGGATGACAATACATGAATATGAAATTAAAACAAAGATTGGTCCATTTTACAGTGTTTTAACGGTGTTTTATTTAATTTGGATTTCAAATCTGAGAACTCATTTATGACACAGTTGCTGTTGACCAATCGGACTAAAACTTTGCACACTTTTCAGATTTGGATGACAATACATGAATATGAAACCAAATCCAATATTGTTCCATTTTTACCATTTTTACAGTGTTTTTACGGTGTTTTATTTAACTTGCTTTTCAAATCTGGTAACTCATTTTCCACACAGTTGCAGTTGACCAATCGAAGTGAAACTTTGCACACTTTTCAGATTTGGATGACAATACATGAATATGAAATCAAATCCAATATGGTTCCATTTTTTCCTATAGCCCCATATAGCGGTACCACCCGATTTAGTTCAAATCTAGTAACTCATTTTTAACGCAGTTGCAGTTGACCAATCGAACTGAAACTTTGCACACTTTTCAGATTTGAATGACAATACGTGAATATGGGCCCATTTTTTCTACAGCCCCCATATAGCGGTACCACCCGATTTCAGGTATTTTGAGGATTTTATCTTAATTTTTGCCCGAATTAGCTGTCATTTGGCATTTAGGACTTCCAATGATACAGACTTTTCCCCACCAAAAATTGTGAACATAGGTCCAGGTTTTGGTATAACCCCCTTATAGCGGTACCACCCAATTTCAAGTATTATGAGGTCTTTATCTTCATTTTTTAGGCCGAATTGGCTGTAACTTGGCATTTGGAGTTCCCAATGGATACAGAAACTTCAAGTATAAGAAAATAAAAAGTTTTGACACGATATCCAACGAGAATTATGAAAAAAATTGAAAATACATAAAACGCCTTAAAATTTAATGGTCAAAACATATGCAACTGAGCCAAATCGCATGTAAAAATCTTCAATATTTTGTAAATTATCAATTTAAAATTGATATCAGTCATACATACTTCATCGGATGAGTGGCGGGTCTAAGGGAGGGGTATGAGCATGGGCGCTAGTGTCAGAATCTTAGGAAATAATGGAAATTTCTAGACATTTAAGTATTGGATTTAATAAAATTCAGAGTCCAGAGTGCAGTTATATCGTTTATTAGCAAAAGTCAGAAGTCTGGGTGTTGAAAAACGTATAAGCGTATGGATCGGACCCGTATCAGAGTGAGTACTACTGATCTATTGACGTTATAGCAGGCGATATTATTGGAAATTCGGCGTTCTTTAAAGGCAAAACTTTTTGCCCGTCAGATAATAATTTACCGCACACTTTTTGTGTATAGACATTTCCGGGAAGATCACAGGCTTCCCAAAAAATGAAATGGTTTCAACACATTTAGTGCTTAGTTTCAAGCATTGCAAAACGTTTTTAAATATTCCGTCCGGCGATTCATGTTGATAAGCTGAGGTATTGTTTACGAATGAAGTTACAATAATTATTGACTGTTTCTCTAAGACGAATTTAAACCATAGTCGCTCGATTTTAGGGTCACATTCGATAGCCTATGAAGAACAAGTTCTTCAACTCGCTAGTCGGTAACACTTGGGATGCAGATAAAGAAACCATGTCAACATCATACGATGGATGTGGTAAAGTATGTGGCATCGGTGCAGTTCTACACTCGGACACCTTTCGGTCCATTCCTTAGTGAAAAGGACAGTATCTGGAAAGAAAAAGGTATAATGTATAGGGAAAAACAAAACGAGGGAGGTAGGAAAATGGAATTTCAAGCGACTACGTTGGTAATAAAATATTCTTTTTGATACAAAATATGCTATTACTCTGTTTTATTAAAACTAATTAATATAAATTTATATTTTTGATATATTGTTTTTTTTTTTTTTTACAGTTCCACATGAAGTTCACCTATGATCACAAAAAAGGCATTTATAAATGTGTAGACTTGGGTTCTCGCAACGGAACCATATTAAATGGTACGCGGATGTCTGCCTCGAAGACTGAAAGCGAAGCCTTTGATTTGGTTCATGGAAGTGTATTACAGATTGGACAGACAAAGCTTTTGTGTCACATACATGAGGGTAACAGTACATGTGGTCTGTGTGAGCCGGGTTTGCTGATAGAAACCACTCGTGAAGTGACAGCAGGACCAACACTTTCTCACAAGGAACAACTTAAAAAACTCCAAAGAAAATATGGTTTGGAGAATGAAAGTATGCTTCACACGACTAGCAAGAATAAAATAAATAAATAAAATATACAACCTTTTTGTTTACAGAATTCACTGAAGGCCAACAGAATGCTGGCAGTAGTAGCTATCAAGATAGAGCTGCAACGAGACGTTTGCATGTTGGCAGCAGTACCGATAAGGAAAAAACACAAGTTGCTTCTGTGGATACGTAAGAAGATTAGCTGAAAATAACTGTTTCTGCTGCAATAATTTAAATACTTTTAATCTTTATTACAGTGCAATTTCTAGTGAGAATAAAGGTTTTAAAATGCTGTCGAAATTGGGATGGAATAAAGGTGAAGCATTGGGGAAATCTCAGGCTGTTGGTGGTCTTTTAGAACCGGTAAGTTTATCTTAACACTCTATAAGCATTTAGTTATACATTTATTATGTTATTAGATAAACGTGGAAGCAAATACTGGCACTAAGGGCTTAGGCTGTGAGGATCCGACTGCTGGTATATCCGTGAATCCATCGATAAAGAAGAAAATTGAATTAATGCAAAAGACTAAAGAGCGTTATCAAAAAGCTGATATTTTTAGTGTTAGTGATGATAGTAACTAAGTAATTTTATTATACATACTTATATAATGTATATTTATTTGTAGTAAATTCATCTGAGTTTCAATAAAGAAATAAATAAACTAATTAAAACAAGTAATGTCTTTGGTCCAACAGTCGGAAAATATATCTTCCGCAGTGAAACATACAAAAAACGTTTTTCAGCTATGAAAAACTTCTCTACAAGTGGTGTCGTAACACGTCGTTCGGTATGTAGGATATATGAAGTCAGCCTTAAGTGATAGGCTGACTTCATACATCCTACATTCCGAGCCAAAGTATTAAAATGTCCCGTCGTCTGTTCGATGTTCACAAACACAGGTCGCATAGAATTCTAATCCTAGTCGCTGCGAAGAAATCAATAGATTTCATTGCGCCTGACCAGCGTACACTTGTGAGGTTACGCTTCATTCCAACACACATAGGTTTCAATCAGGAAATTTTTGGCCAAAACCCTATTTTTGAAGTTTCGAAATTTTAATTTTTTTTTGGACAGAATAATAAAAAACACATCAAGTCATCTGAAAATAATTAGTTTTTGTAAATAACGTTAGTATTCGTTGATTGGCGCAGTACCAAAGTTGACACTTTTTTATGTAAAAATAAAACATACTTTGTGCTGTAAAATATACAATTTTTGTTGTATTGCGTCGCTGCATAAATATACAGAAGTGAGACCAAAGTTATTATGAATCGGGAAGCTGTTAATGAGTACTTTCATAATATTTACAAAAAGAACGATGAAATTTGTAAAATTAGCGTAATAAAATCAATGTTTTTATATATATTGAACATTATTTTTTACAAATATTTTTTAAATATACTTAAACTTTTAAAAAAATGTCCAAATATGTCCACCTCCAAATCGAATTTGAAAGATAGCAGGGGGTCTGTACTAATAAATTCAGAAGTAAAATCGTGCTCAAATTTGCCACAGTTAAAATAAAGTGGATTTTTCTATTTTAGGATGGGAGAATTTTTTGTTAATACATGTTGTGACTGTACGTAGTATCCAATTGAAATAGAACGGTAATACCCACATCTATCAACCGATTTTCCTTAAAATTCATATTTAAGGGTTTCAGAGTGTAGAAAACAGGTATGTATAATTTTTTTTGAAAATAGGTCCATTTTTTGTCATAGCCCCACATAAAAGTACGGTCCGATGTTAGATATTTTTGGATTTTAGCGACACTTTATGACCGATTCGGCTGAAATTTAGTATTTTGACGTCTTGGAAGATATGAATCCTTCGTACCAAAAATTATTCTTCTTCTTTATTTGCATATCCGTTGTTCGGATGTTAAGCGATCATACATTTTGTTACATTCTTATTGGAAATATTTATTTTATGTGGAAAGCGATAGTTGTCTGTTTTTAGCTGCTGTAAGAAGACTGAGTTCATCACGGTATCCGGTCCAGTCTTGAATATTTTTTAGCCAGGACAGTTCTCTTCGACCTCTACAACGTCTTCCTTCAACTTGGGATTTGAGAATTATCTGCAGTATCTTATATTTATTGTTCCTCATCAAATGTCCCAAATAAGAAATTTTTCGGGTTTTGATGGTTTTCATTAACTGTCGTTGTTCATTAATTCTTCTTAAGACTTCGGTATTTGACACTCGATCGGTCCATGGAATTTTGAGCACACGTCGGTATGTCCACATTTCAAAAGCTTCCAGTTTCTTCTCGTCTGCTGATTTTACAGTTCATGTTTCAGCACCGTATAATAGAACTGACCATACATAGCATTTGATAAACCGTTTTTTAAGTTCAATATTGATGTCGTGGCTGTTTAGTACTTTTCTGTACTTGAGAAACGCTTCTCTCGCCATTTCTATCCGACATCTTATTTCTTTAGAAGACTCCCATTGCTTCATTTAATTGCACTCCCAAGTATTTATACGATTTTACTCTCTCTATTTCTGATTCACTGATTTTTAGTGAGGAGTCGTAAACATTGTTACTTTTACTAATGATCATAAATTTTGTCTTATTGAGATTAATATGTAATCCGTACGAATTACTTGTTTCGTTGAGAGAATTAAGGAGATTTTGGAGGCCACCTAAAGAGCTCGCTACTATCATGGTGTCATCAGCGTATCGTATATTGTTAATGAATTGCCCATGTATTTTTATTCCAATCCTCTTTCCTTCTACACACTCTCGAAAAATCTGTTCCGCATATATATTAAATAATAATGGTGAGAGTATACACCCCTGTCGAACACCTTTGGATATTGTTATTTCATCGAATGTTTCACCGGATACTACTACTGATGCTGTCTGGTTCCAGTAAAGATTTTTTATGCATCTTAGTTCTTTGGGTTCAATGATTGATGTTAAAATTTCAACCAGTTTGTCGTGTCGAACTGTGTCAAATGCCTTTTCGTAGTCCACGAAACAAATAAATATGTCTTTTTGGACATCGCGACACTTCTGGATGAGCACTTGAACACCAAGCAGTGCTTCCCGGGTTCCCATTCCCTCCTTAAATCCAAATTGGGTTTCTCCCATTGCTGCTTCACATTTAGTGTACATTCTTTTGTGAATAATACGTAAAAAAATTTTTAAGGCGTGACTCATTAGACTAATTATTCTATAATCGTTGCAATTCCTGGCGTTTGCTTTCTTTGGTATGGGAACAAATGTAGATTTCAGCCAATCTCGTGGATATTGTCCTGTGTCGTATATATCGTTGAAGAGTTTCACAAACAGTTGTATATTATTTTCATCTATTAATTTGAGCAATTCAGCGGGAATTTCGTCTGGTCCCACAGCTTTTCTGTCCTTCAGGGTTTTTATTGCATAGACGACTTCTTCTTTGGTAATAGGATTTTCGCTTTCAAGGGAATTTTCATTGCGATTATAGTCTGATCTGTTCTGATCTGTAAACAATTTTGATATGTATTCCTTCCATACTTGCTTTTGTTTTGAGATTTCAAAAACGGGTTGGTTGTTATCGTCAAAGAGTATATTTGGCGGTTTTCTTCTGTATATTCCGGCTGTTTCTTTCAGCTTTTTGTGCAAATTAAAGTCGTCGTGGAGTGTTTGCAGGGCTTCAATTTCTTCACATTTACGTTTGATTTGTTCATTTTTAGCGATGCGCGTTGCGATTCTTATTTCTTTATTGACTTCCCAATATCTTTCAAAGTTTACGTTTTTGAATTTTTTCCGTTCTAATCGAAGTTCTCTGATTTCATCAGTCATCCACTCTTCATATTTTGGGGCTGGATCCTTTTTTAAAGTATTTCTCATAGTATTTTTGATAATATCCTTAACATCATTCCATACCGTTTCTATACCATCTTGCTGGATTATTCTGAGGTCGGAGTTAATTGTATCCGCAACTGCTCGTCTAATTATGGGATTGCTTAATTTATTGATATCGGGTTTCGGTACATTCTTTTTACGTCTAATTGTTGGCAGCTTTGTCCGAACATTTGCCATAAGAAGGTTGTGATCTGATGGTATATCCGCTCCAGGATATGTAGAGCATTTTGTTATACAGGAGCTAAAACGTCTGTTAATCAGAATATAATCTATTTGATTACGAACCACATTATTTATATGGTCCCGTGGGGATTTCCATGTATATAATCTTCTTGGATGGAGTTGAAATAGTGTATTTGATATTACAAAGTTGTGTTCTTGGCAGAACTGTACAAGTCTATTTCCCCTTTCGTTTCTCTCCCCCAATCCATGCTTTCCTGTGACGCCAGTTACATGTTCATTGCCAACTTTGGCATTGAAATCACCCTGTATGATGGTTAATTCGTGGGGTTTTGTCATTTTCAAAAGTTTTCCTATTTCGTCGTAAAATTGTTCAACTTCATCTGAACTTCCATCACATGTGGGCGCATAGACTTGAATTATATTCATGTTTATTGGTTTTCCATTTATTTTTACCAACATTGTTCTTTTAGACATTGGGACATATCCAGCTTCGCAATTAGCTATATGATTCTTCATTATAATACCCACGCCTTTTCTATGTACACCGTTTAGGTTTCCGGAGTGGTATACTTTTGTGTTTTCAAATCTAAAATCACCAGAGTCTGTCCACCAAGTTTCGCTGACTCCAAGTATGTCCATGTTTAATCTATTCATTTCACATACAGCATTGTTGAGTTTTCCAGTTTCATATAGGCTTCTTACATTCCATGTTCCAATATTTAGTTTTTGTTTTGTTTTACCTCCGGGGATTCTTAGCACCCTCCTTTCGCCGGAGACTGAGGGCCATTCATTCTGCGATGTGTTATTCATTTGTATGATTTTCAAGGAAAATTACTTCAGTGGTTTCCCGTTTCCTTCTGAAGGGTTTAAAGTTTTCCATCTACATATTCAGCCGCTCCAATGGAGTACAGACGCCGTTTGCTGCCGCTTATTGTAAGACAGACGCAGCTACCTGTTGGTCCGCGGGACGTATTTGATTTCCGTCCTACCACCCATATCTGGGAAGCATTCCCCTATCCGCCACCTGGGGACGCGCCCTATAGGGGTTACAGGCTCCCCCTAGGGCAAAAATTATTAACATAGGTCAATGTTTTGGTTTAGACCCTACACAACGGGACCACCCTGTTCAACAAATGTTGGTAGTTTTTGATCATTTTGGTCTATAAAACGTATAAAACGTAAGAATTGCTGTTTGTGCACATTTGTTATAATAATTATAATAATTAATTTCAATACTAAATGGACGTTGAAATAGTTTTGGCCAGAAAATTTGGATTTGGGACCATTGTGCAACGGGCTAAATTCCTGTCATGACAAATTTCGTCTGGAAAACAAGACTGTTATGTGTCGTCTTTGTGGAAGAAGTTATTGAAAAATAACTTCGACGGAGGATATGTGAAAACTAAAAAACAAGAGCCTTTAGTCTTTGTTCACCGACTAAAATATCATTTTAATATGCCTATCGGACTTAAGCACCCGTGAAACGTAGCATAATGGTTGAATGTGTTGGACTTCGGTGGTTTTCTAATTTTTCAATGTACCTCTCTTGAGTCATAGTCGCTCAACTCGAAAGAGAATTAATTAAAAAGACAAGAGAATTGATGATATTGTTTGTCGACAATCGAAACTATAGTCTTCCCTGCCTTTACCCTTGGCGAACAATACCAAATGTTATATAATAAATTAGTTATTTTAAAATATTTAAACAACAACAATGGGAATAACTGAGCCAGTCTATTTTGAAAAAAAAAAATGACACAGCTATCCGTTATCCCAATAAAAACGCCACCAATGCAGAGTGGTCGACCCTCGCCAGGGGTAACAATCCTGGCGCAATGCGGGGGCTTATGTCGCAATTTTTCGGCACTCGATATGTCATCCTGAATGGAAGATTTTATCTCCGTATTACATGACATTTTGAGAGCGATAAAGTGTGACTGACCAAAGGTTATCCAGGTAGCGATCTCCTACCCATCAGAGATGTTGGTGGGGATGCCTCGTTGACAACGATTCTTCAATTTCCCCTACTACCTCGCAGCGCACTCCAATTATGGGCGGGGACAGCGTTGTCAGTATTGGGGATTTTTCCCCAAATTGGGGAATTTTTATTTGAAATGGGGAAAAAATTTCGACTTGGGGAATTGGGAAAATGTTGAGGAAATCTTAAAAATATTTGGGGATTTTTGGGGAATTTCTTTTTTGTCTAATTTGGTCTGTTCCTTTACTTTTGAAAGTGGTAAAACCGGCAAAAGTAGCAAAAGTTGTAAACTGCTCCCATATGAATTGTATGGTGTTTGAAGTGAAGGAACGCTTTTCGAGTAAAAAGTGGTAAAACTTGAAGATTCTTGCACGTAAAGGAACAGAGCTATTACTTCAGATTATCTGATCTTTTTAGTTTCAATACGTGAATATTAGTAGCGCATGCGTGACGCACAAATAACGTGCATCAAAAACAAGAAAAATTTGAGAGCAAGTTCAAATCAACCCATCCGATTTGAGTAAATTTGATGTATACAGACTGTTTTGTTTGAAATGGAATGGAAGATGTAATAACAAATTCCTGGTAATGCGAACTTTATTCCTTATTTTTCTTAAAGTAGGCTAATATGCATTTTTCCCTGTACACTCAAATATTGAAACCATTTATAAAAAAATTAAGAAGATATTGAAAAAATAGTGGAATCGATCGAAAATGATTCGGCATATTTGCCATGAGGAGCCATGGACCTAGGCTTTATTTTTGACTTGTGCTTTTTTGAGTAAACAATTATTAAAGTTAAAAAGACCAGTGCCGAATATCTTAAACGCTGTTAATACAAATGCTGAAACCGATGCCTACAAATATGCAATTTTTTAAACTTACAAGCAATTTTACCCCAATATTCAATATTCACAGGGTCAACGCAATTTTAGCTCTCTACGAACGTTTTTGGAACCAGTTGTCAACACAAAAATCTCCACGGATGTTTCCGAATCGCAATGGAGAAAATTATCATTAGTAAATTGGAGATGGTATTAAATATGCTTTCCGTTCCAACAAGTTATTCTTAAGTAGAAAGAGTCTTCTATTTTGAACCATATTCAGGAATAAAATGCAGTAAAAGTTACTAGAGTAAATAATCAATTTTCTAACAACTCCATTTGTTGTACAAATTTTGACCCACCTAAAGAAATTTTACAACTCATTCATTATAAAAAGTTATATTTGTAAATCCAATGAGACTAATGATTCTGAATCACTTGAAAGTGAAGTTTTCAGTATCGCTATTTTAATTCATATATAAGTGTATAGAATACTTTACAAGATTAATGATATGAATTTTTTGTAATTATTTGTTAAAAAATTTTTGGGGTTTTTTTTTTGAGGAAATTCAATAAAATCTGGGCAATTTTGGGGAAAAGTTTTGGACAAGTTGGGGAAAAGAGGCTAAAAAATACTGGCAACACTGGGCGGGGATGACAGTCAGAGCAGACACAGTAGAGAACTTCTCTCAAAAATTGAAGAAAAATTTTCCCCACGCAACAGGATGGAGAGCGAACAGGTCAACAATGTGAACGACTTAACTCTAACCAATGAGGATGGAACAATGGATATTACTATTGTTTCCTCCCCCTGTCGAGCTGAGTCGCCACATTTGTCCGACAAGGTCGCAGCTCCAAACTGCTTTTCGGAGAGTGTGACGCAACCATGAACAACATGGATGAGTCAGAAAAACCTTCGACCTCTAAAAGCGCCGGGGGTAAAGCAGCAATGGACAGGAAAGACTATCGTTTTGCGATATTGTATTGCAAACGATTTGCCAATAAAGAGCCCAAAAATATCACCGATAGGGAATTTAAATTAATTCGGAGGAACCTAAAGTTTGTGAGTAATTTCGAAAGAAAATATCCTCATTTAGAGATAAAGGATCTTCCAATTATTTAACGTCGTGTGAGGGAGGGAATCCTGTAGAATCTTACATGGAAGTGACGACAGAATGCCCTACTTCAAAACCCGCAGCTGACCAGGGCCCTATTCCACGAAACAACTTATCGCTTTTCACTTTGCACTTATCAAAAATTAGCAGAAGAAAACGTTGGTGGAACAGAAATTAAAAAGAGAGCAAATAGTTGTTAAGAACTTAGGCACTCAATTAACATAACACTTACCAAAAATAACAGTTCTGAGGAACACAAAAATGTGAACATTTTCAAAAATATTGCTAAGTGCAAAGTGAAAAGGTGATAAGTTGTTTCGTGGAATAGGGCCCAGGCTAAATCACTGCCCGAATAGGTTGTGAAGTAGCCAAGAAGGTCAAAAACCATGCCAAAAAACCAGTGACAAATGCTTCCCCAAACCCTTCTGTTGTCCCTCTCTCAAAACCCCTAAACAAGGAGGTGGGTCAGTTGATGTGCAGTGGTAAGCACGTCAAAAGAGATGATGGGTCTGTGGCAGTGTCGGTATCTTCAAAGGCTGGTGATCCCTTGGCGACCAAATAAACTGCACCTACAGTGGTGAATAGGATGAGGTCTTCTGAGGAGCAACCTACAGCTGCGAAGAAATAGGCGGATAAGTACGGGTCACTGGTGGCAAATTGAGGGTCATCTTAGATTCGTCATCATCTCAGACGAGCTGGATCGCAGCAGAGTGTAAGCTTGGTTAGTCGGCGCTCTACAAGGGGGTAAAGGTTATTAGTTGTGAGAATAAGGAGTCTGTCGATTTCCTTAAGCGATCTGGCGGCAGTTAGCGTTGCTGAGATTCCGTGTGGGATGATTACTTTAGTATGGGTTCTTCCTCCATCCATGGAGCTGGAAAAATGCTGAAGTTAGTCGATAAGCAGAACGACGGTCTTCCGATGGAAAACTGGAGAATTCTTAGTTCCTATCCGAAGAACGGCGGTCTAGTCATTAGATTTGCAACGGATATCAATGAGGAGACATATTTACGTAGTCGAGGGGGGGTGTTCAATTTCGGATTAGGAAGGATATGCTTAAAAATCCCACCAGAGCACCAGTGCCGATTAATCTGCATAATTGTAGAGCTGCTGCGGTCGAACTCCTTCTAACTCTCTCTACATCAAACATTGATATTGCTCTGATCCAGGAACTCTACTTGTACAACAACAAGGTTGTTGGACTGAGAAATAACAACTACATTGTCCTCTCTGCCTCGAATGGAGATAAGATGAGAACATGCGTAGCTGCAAAAAAGAGCTTAAAATTAGTGCTTCTCTCCAATTTTAGCAGGGGAGATATCACAACCATATGGATGGATGTACATGCCTTATTTTCATATGCAACGTTTTTAGGTACAGCTGTCTCGCTGGGCTCGCCCCAATGGACTTGGAGTGAATTGAGCTAAAACGGAACTCGTACTTTACACCAAGAAGCGTAAACTTCCCGAATTCCAGCTACCAAACCTAAACGGATTTGCCTTAAGACTTTCTTCGGAAGCCAAATACCTCGGTGCAATCCTAGACCACCGTTTAAGCTGGAAAAGGAACACTGAAGAGAGGGCAAAGAAGGGTCTTATGGCACTCTATTCCTGCAAGAACTGCATTGGCAAAAGTTGGGGTCTCAGACCAAAGGTCACACACTGGTTGTATGAAACAGTGGTTCTGTCCATACTAACCTATGCACAGTGGTCGCTGTTTTATGGAAACAGCGGCCAAAAATACTTCCAGTGCAGATATCAATTTGAAACTTTGGTCATAGCACTATATGGGCGGAACAATGACTATATAATAAAATGGATGGGATCAGTCCATGTTTTGGTATAGCCCCCATATAACGTACCTCCCAAAATTTAAGTCTTTTGCCACTTTTCATAACATTTTCCGACCGAACATGTTGTATTTTGACATATGTAGGTTTCGAATGACAATAAATCATCTTACCAAAAATTATCAAGATATGTAGTTCTGACTTTAGGGATATTCTCCTTGTAAATTTACTTCCCAAAAGGGAGATTTAGCATTTTATCTGCCCATTTCTCAACAGGTTTGGGTGTCATTTAAGATTTTGATTTCTTGTGGCATAAAAAACAATACACTCGGAAAACACACACTTTAAATAATAAACATAACAACTTAGTATACAAACTACTGCATTAAAATTAAGCTAATACCTTGCTTTTCAACTTTCTCACCGTGATCCGGCATTATAAAATGCATTTACCTTTGTATTAATTTTTGATTTTCACTTAACTTTTGCAGAGGACTCCCCGAAAAAAAATAGCTTATTTAATTTCTCTCTCTTTTGACGCAATTCTCGAAGTGGACAGTTAAAATGAAGCGTTAAAAATTATAATTTCTTAAAAGTTGAATTTTGGCCAATGGCAGCGACCAGTATGCTATGGTGGGCTTGTCTGGTGACATGCTCTCGGAAATAGTGCACTTCTGTCCAAACTATCAAGTGTGCAAAGATCCGCGTCTCTGCTCATTTCTGGTGCTATCAGAAGCTTGAATGTGATCCTTGATCTCCAACCTCTGGATATCCTGACTCATTTCCAGGCGGAGAGGACGGCTTATAGACTCAGAGAGACAGGGGTGTGGCAGTGCTCACACTTTGGATATGCAAAGGTTTTTAATTCATTTAATGAATTTGACATTTAATGTCAAATTCCATATGACATTTTATATATTTATTCCTATGTTCGATGTATATTAGGGATATATATTTTTTGAAGAACAAATTTATTCATCAGAAAAAAAAATATTTCCCATAAAGACTTCCTCATATCATTGACATGTAACCTCCTCCAAGTCCGAACGACATGCCGCACACTAAAACACCGCTTATAGAGGCGGTACAATTTTTGTTAATATGCGTGGTATTTTGTTAAAATTGAAAAGTATAAAGCCCTAATAAACGTGTGCTATTTTGATTTCAAAAACAAAAGTTTGAAGCAGCTTCTCTTTTTTCGATGAATTACCAGCGACCCCAAACATTTTTGCAAGAATTCTACTTTCTGCGAGAAATTATGCATTTAGTGGAATGATATGGAAACGTTCAAATTAAAAATCTATATACATAGTTTTCATTCATGTTTTCCAAAATATTCAATCAAATGTGAAAAAATATTAGTTTTTTTAAATTCCAATAATTTATAGACATTTCCTTATTTTGTTTACATTTATCTTTGACAGTAACGTTACAAACAAAAACAAATTCCTATGTGGTTGTTGTTAAGTTGTATTTGTTGTAGTACTTACATTACCTGGTTTGTTCTACCCATGATACAATAAGAAGGTAGTCAGCCCAGCTGAAGCCCAGCTGATGGTAACATAAAGTGTCAATTGCATTGAATTTATGTCAAATTTTGACATCTCATGTTACCAAAAACGGCAGTTGCTGCTACCTTCTTATTGTATCATGGTTCTACCATGCTTCAATCCCATAAACGTGACAATTCCTAGCAGGGTTGCCTAGTGGCAAACCTCCTCGTGACGGTCTGGCTATCTATACAGACGGCTCCAAGATGGAGGATGGCACAGGAGCCGGTGTCTACTGCGAGAATCCACCAATTAAGAAATCCTTCAAACTCAGTGATAATTGCAGCGTCTTTCAGGCGGAAATTTTTGCCATCCGGAAAGTAGTGGAGTTGGTCAAAGGACTTGAGTGCAGTCTTGAAGGACCAGTGACTATATATGTCGATAGTCAAGCAGCCCTCAAGGCCCTCAAGTCGTGGACCAAAAGCGATCCTCGACTGCAAAAACGCTCTACTTGATGTACGCGATATCGTTGTTCTTTGCTGGGTTTCAGTGATATAGCGGGGAACAAAGTGGCGGATGAACTAACACGGGGTGGCTCTCATTCGACTGACTTACCAATAGAGTCATCTATCAGACCACCAAAGTGCTACTGCATTCGGAAACTTCGTGGTTTCTTTCTTGAGAAGGCAGGACAAATATGGCAAATGGAATCTGGTTGCAGGATATCCAAGGCAACCTGGCCTAATTACTCTCAATATAGAACAAGCTCCCTCTATTCACAAAATAAGTTAGGTATAAAAACCACTGTGCAACTTATTACCGGTCATAGCATTGTCAGATCCCTAGCTTCAAGATGGGATAATAGTAGAGTCGACTACTGTAGACTATATGAAGTTCCAGAGGAAACAGAGACTGTCGAACATCTACTGTGTATGTGGCCTCGCTTTATGGCTTGGCAAACATATCTAATTTATCTGCTTCTCCCCACAAGAGGATAAACGGAACTTCTTCATCACATACCCGTTTCTCTCACCACATCAAACCACATTATATACTCTAAGCCAGGTATCGGCACCCATACAAATGAAGTATGTGCGGTCATATGCATACGACATCGAGAGCGTAAATTTCGCTCTCTCCGCAAATATCATGTGGGTTATTGCATTGTTGAAATTACAAATCATTGAAAAAAGCGACGGCACAATCTTCTCCGTTGACTTCTGAGTGAAGACTAAATGGTGGTTGATTTGTTGTTACACTCATTAAGGCACGTGTGCCCCTTTTTGCCGGATGCTGCTCTAAGCAATAGCCATATCCAACCACCATCACAACTGCAGCCATCATCACAATCCCAGCAGCTATACACCCCATATGCCCAGTCATCAATTGCCACTACAATAACCGAACCAACATCCCTCCGTCATTTTTTTCCACCTACACACACATCATCACCATCGCTGCAATAACCACCACAGACAATATTCAGGATGTTCACAATAGACCTCAAGGTCTCCGAGTGGAGCCGTTGCCAGCCATGGCAGCTGCGCGTCCTTAAACCAAACCAAACAGTGGTCGAAATCAGTGATCTAGCGGCGCGAAATTATTAACTTGCAATCGAATTGAGATACGTTTCTAAATTTTGCACAAACTCAGTCCGTGTCCGTGGGTAACAATGAACCTAATACATATGAACAACATCGGCTAATATGTTGGTAAGTCGACCAGAAAAATATTCAAGAATTCTGATACAAAAAATAAATTGTTTTGGGTTCCATGGACATCAAAAATAGACTGACTTCCGTATCGTCACTTGCTTTACAAATGACTGAAAATGAGCCAAGTATTATGTTTCTTAGCGTCGTTGCAATTAACAACCACGAAGCTACGTGTTTCAAAACATCAAAAACACTCATTTTCAACGCGCTTATTAAATAAATGTTGTAGGAGGAAAATCCAAAAACAAGAAAAAAATCGCTGCAGGGATTTTTAAATAAATCGCGGTCAATGTTCACATTTTTAGGTTTATTTGAGCTTTTCGAAACTTTGCTTGGAAACCGCAAGTCCTATAAAAATGGGGCTGAGGAAAATGTTGTAGCTGTGAAAATTCTTTAGAGGATGGACCTAGGTTTTACCATTTTTGATATATAGAGGTTCAGGTCACATTTGTAGGTTTTTTTCGCTAGGTTTTCAACGTATATGTGTGAAATTTCTCTCCATAATTTGCTCTTGTAATTTTTTTCTATGTTGTACCATTTTTGGGATACAGTTTGGCAGGTAATTGTTTTCAAACTAAGAAAACGAACAATTTTCATGCATTAATTAGTGAAAAAATACAAATAGTTGTTATAAAAATGTCGGGTTTTTTGCAAAAATTAGTTGGTCGAATTGTTTAAGACCAGATTAAATGCATAAATAAAAAATTAGCCCACGTAGTTCAACAATAATAACCCAAACTAATAATTAACATGTTATACAAGGTGGCAAAGAAATGTTTTCAAAATGTAATAAATGTTTCAAAATACCCCATTTTTTCGGTAAATACTTAAAAATCATGACATTTTATGACTTTTATTCTTAATAAGGATTAACTACTAACAAGTATCAACCATATTAGGTTTATAATATCCCTACTAAGGGGGTTGTCATATGGTCCAAGGGGGCACCAGATTGTATTACATGTAAATAATGTCCTATGGGTCTCAAACCGAGAATATCTGAAAACTAAGACGTTTTATGAGCTTTTTAGTTCACCAGGATGGGCTACCATCAATTACAATAAGTATTGCCCACAGAATAACTCGATCAGGAGGATTGCCAGATCGACTAAAAAATACCAGGTCTTATTAACAGTAAACTGGAGACCTCGAATATTGTTGCAGAAGGACTGTTATTAGCTATTTCATCCAAAAATCGATAATAAATTGCCATAGTTATTTACAACATTTTTATATCCTCAGCATTTATGCTAACGAGGGTATATACACTTTCATACGGGCAAAATGTGCCTCATCGAAATAATGGTTTTAGACCCCAAGTATGTTTGGACGAAATCCGTTTCAGACAATTTAGAGTTGATGTCCGTCCGTCCGTCTGGAGCGTACGATAACTCTCGAACGGATCAACCGATTCGGTCCAAAATTTGTGTTTCGTAATATTTTGTCCAAACTTAGTTTAAGTTCGAAGATGGGTTATATCGGTCAACTCTTTCCGGTACCTCCCCCACAAAAGTTCGCACGATAACACTTGAAGGGAGTAACCGATTTGGTCCATACTTTGCACATCATGAAACTACTACCAGATATAGATGAGGTTTCAATATGGACTCAGTTAGTCCACTCCTTGGGTACCTCCCACACAAAATTTCGGAAAATTTCAGCTTAGGGCCTGCTCTCGAATCCCTTTGTTTTTAGTTGTAGCTTATGATAACTCTAGAAGCCGATAATCGATTTGATCTATACTTTGCACATCGTAATATTTCTACGATACATAGATCCGGTTAGAATATGCTTCTCTTCTCGAATCATTTTCATTTTCCTCGCAACATGGTGCCCTCAAAGTACCTTTTACGATGGTACAAGTTTTTTGAGTGGCGAGTCCGTACTTCTTGAGAAAATAAACCGAAAGCTGCAAAAGACTGTTACGGCCAGCATGGGTAGTGGCTGGTGCGCACGACAACTTTCGAACCGAATACGTTGGTCTACACTTTGCATATCGTAATATTTTTTCGAATATTAAATGAAATTCGAAGGGGATATTTATAGGTCCACTCCTTCCGGTACCTTCCTCAAATAAGTTCAAAAAATATTTGCTAAGATGGTACGCGCGATATCTTATAAACGGAGCAACCGATTTGGACCAAGCTTTGGATCTCGAAATATTTTGTCCAAACTTAGTTTATGTTCAAAAGTGGGCGCTATCGGTCCATTCCTTTGCGTACCACATATACAAATGTTTAACATTTTTGTGCGGTTAAGGGTGTGTTCGGGGATCCTTAAGAAATTTTTACCGAAGGTATTCCTAGTGGCCGTGTTTACAGCGATATTATGTTTTTGTAGGCGAGTACTTGTTTTCTGATATAATGGTTCGAAAGCTCTAAAATATATGGTGACTATTAGAGTCATTTCTGATTTCTACGTCGTAAAAATCGCAAGTTTCATTCCATATTTGGTCTAAAACTTATTGTAATTTTAGAATACAGTTTCGAAAATCATGTTATGTCAAGACATATCGGAAATTATGAGAAAAGATAGATTTTTAAGGGCGAAAATAATGCATTTCTTCAATAGGTTACCCCGTTCTTTCCTTGCCAATTTAATTAAGTAATTTGACATTTACACTGTGTGTAATTTTTTGAGTCATGTTTTATTAAGCAAATTCTGACTCCAATGTGTGATAAAACACCAAAAAAGAGAATACACGTGTCTCGCCGTTTTTCCCTATCTCATCAACTATCGCGGTTATAGGCCTCCAAAGGCTTGAGGCTTTGATGTAAAAAGGGGTCATTTAGTCAGGACTATATCTTCCAACCTGTTAGGAAATTTGAATTTATCTCAGAGGCAAAGTTGTAGCTCTTGTCTTAAAGAACAAAAATTGTTAACACATATAATCCATCAAACTTCATCTGCAAGGCCAAAATCGCCAAGGTCAAATTTCTTTTAAAATTTTTTCTCGGGTTTTGGTCTACAGCTATCAAACCGATCAAATTTGAAGCAAACAACCAACTAAAGAATGTACCTCAGATCTCAATAAACTTCTAAACTATACGAACTCTGTATAGACGGTTCTTAAAGGTCAAAATAGCAAAGCAGATGTGAATTTTATCCTGTTTTCTCTGGTTCTGGTCCACAGATACTAAACCGTTCAATATTCAAGAATACAACCAACTACAATAATGTAGCAAAGGCATAAATAAACAACTTTCTGGAACATGCGAAATGTCTATGAACGGTTCTTAATGGTAACAAGTAAGAACGGCGTTAAGTTCGGCCGGGCCGAACTTGTTATACCCTCCACCACAAGTTGTATTGAAGTAAAATGGAATAATTAGTTTCCTTTCGTGTATGAAGAAGACTTAATACTAAATTTCAGCAATTTTGGTAAAACAATGTGAGGCACCATTCTATGGGGGCTATTTCAAAATGTCGATCTATACCGACAAATTTCTGACGGAAAGTTTTTAGGCTCAAAGAAGACTAAATACCAAATTTCCTATATTTCGGTAAGAGAATGTGACTAAAACTTAAAAAATACCGAAAGTCAAGAAGTACGCTTCTATGGGAATATAGGAAGATGTGGACCTATACTGATAATACTCTTCTGGAATATTTTATAACTCTTGGAAGACGAAATAACGAATTTCAGCCATTTCGGTTGGATATTGACGTCACAATCTTCAGTATTACAAAAATCGGGAGGTACCGTTCTATGGGGGATATATGAAGGCGTGGACCTATACCGACAAATTTAAGGGAGAAGTTTGAGCACCCCCAACAAAGTCTAAATACCAAATTTCAGCCATTTCGATGGAATATTGAGGCCAAAGCATTCAAAATACCGACAATCGGGAGGTACCGTTCTATGGGGGCTATATGAAGGCATGGACCGATACCGACAAAGTTCTGGGGGAAGTTTTATACCACCAACGTATACTAAGTACCAAATTTCAGCCATTTCGGTGTGATAATGAAGCTAAAACCTTGAAAATACCGAAAATCGGGAGGTACCGTTCTATGGGGGCTATATAAAGGTGTGGACCGATACCGACAAAATTCTGGGGGAAAGTTTTATACCTCTAAAGAAGACTACGTACCAAATTTCAGCCATTTTGGTAGGATAATGAAGCTAAAACCTTAAAAATACCGAAAATCGGGAGGTACCGTTCTATGGGGGCTATATAAAGGTGTGGACCGATACCGACAAAATTCTGGGGGAAAGTTTTATAACCCTAAAGAAGACTACGTACCAAATTTTAGCCATTTTGGCAGGATAATGAAGCTAAAACCTTAAAAATACCGAAAATCGGGAGGTACCGTTCTATGGGGGCTATATCAAAACGTGGACCGATATATCCCATTTTCAATACCAACCATCCTGCAAGTAATAAAAACTTCTGTACCAAATTTTGACTCTCTATCTTTAAAATTGCGAGCTGTATCTTGATTTCAACAGACAGACGGACGGACTGACGGACGGACGGACGGACAGACGGACATGGTCAAATCGACATAGAATTTTATGCTGATCAATAATATATATACTTTATAGGGTCTCCGATGACAAATTTAATTATACCCTCCATATGGTGGAGGGTATAAAAATAGTAAAACACTTTTGAAAATATTCAATTTTTAAACTTTTTTCTCCGATTCTGGTCCACAGATACCGAATCGATGAAATAATAAAATATGGATTCAATAACGTTTTATTTGTTTTTAAGAGGCGTATCGCTTATAACGACCCAGCAAAATGTTCGATGCCAAAGATGCCATTTAATTATTGGTGCAAGTGATCTGGCATGTCATCTTTTTAGCATCCTCATCGATGAATTTTATATGTGCGTGGACCCCAAAAGATGCTATTCATTTTTGGATCCAAAGCATTTCATTTACACCAATGCTTTGACATGTCATTTTCACCAATGCTTTGGCTTGTCATTTCCACCAATGCTTTGGCATGTCATTTTCACCAACCCTTTGCAATGAAATTATCATTACGACGAGAGTTTTAACAACGTTGGTTGTGATTTCGAGTCTCCGACAACATCAAGCATATTGTAAATAAATAATCTGATATATTTAGAAAAATGTGTATAAATAAAAACACAAAATTCATCTCTATTGGATCGATGGAAGGGGTTCAAATGCTGATAAAAAGATCGGATCTTTCACGACTTCCTTTGCATAATGAAAAGATTGGATCTTTCACGACTTCGTTTGTACCAATGCAAAATATGCCATGAAATCACGTCACGGGACTATCGCTTAAAGCGACAAATTTCGCCGGTCACACGAAGGTCGTTATAAGCGATTTAAACTGTATACGCAAAACCGAATTCAAAGTGGATCCTATATCCCGTCATTTTTATTCCAAGCCCCTCCGTGTCCTCCTTCCGATTAAAACATCATGCAGTTTTGACAGACATTCAAAATTGTTGAAATTTTTATTATGATTTTAATTTTGTTTTTTTTTTTTTTTTTTTTTTTTTTTGAATTATCATATAGTAAATATGTATGGATGTCATCTGTGTGTAGATAAACATTGTTAACAAATAATAATAGTTATAATAATATAATAATAATTAATTAATAATAATAAATTTCATACTATGCATTCGTTCGTTTGCTTCGCTTCAATTTAATTTGTATTCTGGTTTCCTGCTAAGCTATCAGTCAATTCAAAATAAATGTATGTATGTACGTGTGTTTTTTGTGTCAATCTGTAAAGTGGGTGAGTGATGAAGATGGAGCCGTAATTTGGAAAATTGAATTTGGATTATCATTTATATATATATAGTTAGTCAACAAATGTATTGCAAATACCAAAATTGCATATTAATAGTTCGCTTAAAACTATACTATAAAAAACTATACTGTTTTTGTGCTAATCTCTTGCGTCAAAATATACAAAGTTTATTTACGATTTATAATAAATACAGACTAAAATAAGAATTTTAATTAATTTCTCGTTGGAGTCGAGCTTAATGACCGATAATAAAATAAGAATTATCTATTACTTTGAGGTGTCAATAAAAGAATTGCAAAAATGATCAAATATATGGTTTCTTGGAGAATTACCAAATTTGTGTTCCTTAATGACTTGTCTATAAACTTTGGACATTCATTGTAACTTTAATGAGCTTAGTTAAAAATTAAGGCTAGGCATGTTACACTCGAATGATATTGGTTCCCCAATTTATAGTAAATTAGATTAATTTGTCTTGGCCAAAGAATAATTATTTGTAGGAATGGCAAAGTATGAGGGTAAAACTTTGAGACGAATGCTAGGTTTACATTTACGAAATCCACTCCATTCCAACTGCCAATTCCATTGCTTAAACGTCAAATGAAATACAATGGATTTCAGATGAGATTTCATTTGACATATACACAAAGAAATTGACAGTTGAAATCCGTTTGATATCGTAAATGTAAACTTACTAGAACTGGGAAAGATTTGAAAAGTAAAAAAGATTGGTAATACCTTGTGGAGTGGGCAATCGCCTATCTCCAAAAAGATTTTAAATCAAATTCGTTGGAATTACTACAAATTCATGTTCTTGCAGAAAATTTTTGTTTGATTGAAAATAAAATAAGTTTGACAGTAATTCGAAAGAATTCGGTTTCGAATCGCTTTAGAGAATAGGACAAAAGTCTTGCAGAAGAACAAGTTGAAAGAACTGGAGCTGGACTCAAATTAATTGAGAAACAAATTCACTTGAATAATTGAATAATCCTTCATAACTGAATTGAATAAAATATCAGGCATGTCACAGATTCCGTTCGGATTATGTTCAATTCCTTAATTTCATTTCGATCTTTTTGTTTTAGCTTCTTCAGATTTCGATCGATTTGGTGAATTTAGAAAATCTTATTAGGTCTGTACGATAACCCAAAAGTTTGTGCAAATTTGCACAAACTTTTACAAAATGCTGTTCGATAACAAACTTGCAAAGTAAAAGAGAGAGAATTTGGAGACAATTGTGAGAGAATATTGGAGAGTTTTGGAGACTTTTGTTTACAAGTTTTTGCAAGGAAATTTTTTCTTGTAAGAATTTGCAAGTTTGATCAGCTGATTTAAATTCGAATGTTTTGTGGCGGACTTCTTGGCAAAAACATAAACAAACGTTTGGCTATTAAAATAAATATATATAAAAAAGGGAAAAAATTATTAAATAAATTATGGAAAACGGTAATGTAAGTAAAATAACTTATTTTGTAGTTTCTGGTGATTTTTTTTATGTTAAAGGTATCAAATCTCAGCAAAAAGCAGTGCATCCATGGAGTAGGAGAAACACAATATAGACGGCCAGGTATTCCCAACGATATCAATAAATATGTATGCCAAACATCGCACTGCGTTCCAGTATGTTTTATATTTGTGCATTGGGAAGGGAATTATAGTTGTAGCAACACTAAAGGTAGAAATGCTTTCTTATGTACCGAGGCCTTAACACGATAGCCCGGTGGAACTCAGTTCCGGATCATTGGCGCAAGTCAAGTCAACGGGTTTGCCTGCATAAGTCAATCGACCACTATCAAATAAGAACGTGGAAGGAGAGCCACTATATTTGAAGGCACAAGCTACATCATTGGATTTTAGTGTCTTGGATTTCCGTGTTGCCCTATCTCACAAACTATTGTCATAATCCAATCCGCATTCTCGCACTCAGAACAAGATGTAGGAAAGGCCAGAGAAGGAGAGAAGATTATTTTCACATCTGTTGACACAAGATCAAATAATATAGCTGTTAAGTGTGTAAAAGATTTTATGGATCGAAGAAGAATTTTAAATGGATAATAAAAAAATGGTAGACACCTTCAATTGTTAAATTGGAACTCCTTTCCTTTACCGACCCAAGGCAGACAATTATGAAAAAATTACCACATATAGTGCTTTTTATCCCGATTCCAACCATGTAATGCTTTTGTTGCGGAAATGTATACTTCCCGAGATATGGGCCTGAAAAGATCCACAAAGGCCCTAACCTATTCTTCTCTAAATAGCCGGGATTCGGCCGGGATTTAAGACTTCTCCTATGGACAGGTGCAAATCTCGGGAATGGGAAGAAAATTTTCTTTTAAATTAGATATTTTTGGAGGTCTATATCTCGGGAAGTATACATACCCTTCAATAAAATAATACATCGTTGAAATCAGTATAAACATCAATATTTGTGGTAATTTTTTAATAATTTTCTGCTGTGGTTTGCCAACATTTTATACAAGGGCCTTTGTGGAACTTTCGAGGCCTATATCTCGGGAAGTATACTTTTTCACAACAAAAAGGAATACATGTTTGGAAACGGGATAAAAAGCACTATCTGTGGTAAATTTTTCATAATTTTCTGCGGTGGTTTGCCAACATTTTATACAAGGGACTTTGTGGAACTTTGGAGGCCCATATCTCGGGAAGTATACATTTCCGCATCAAAGGCAATACATGTTTGGAAACGGGATAAAAAGCACTATCTGTGGTAAATTTTTCATAATTTTCTGCGGTGGTTTGCCAACATTTTATACAAGGGACTTTGTGGAACTTTGGAGGCCCATATCTCGGGAAGTATACATTTCCGCATCAAAGGCAATACATGGTTGGAATCGGTATAATAATCGGTATATGTAAGCACTATCTGTGGTAATTTTTTCATAATTTTCTGAGGTGAGTCAGTAAAGGAAAGATAATCCGTTAAATTTAATCTTTTCCGCCAACTTCTTGTTTATCAAATCAGCTGACTTCCACCAAGTTTTTGCAAATTGCTGTTCCTATTATTTAGTATGACTATGGCAACATTAGAGGAATCAAAAGAATCAAAACAAAAACATATGATTAGAAAACAATGTGGAAGTGCCTATTATGTCAATCGTCGACTTGTATTGTATTCTTCAATTGAATAATTGAGTTTTATATTTAATATTAGAATTCTTCAACTGCATAATTTAAATCGTCAATTTAATGTATGTATAATTCGATTTGAATTTTAATAATTGAAATCTTCAACTGATGACTACAATTGAATAATTGAAGTCCTCAATTAACTTATTGAGGTCTACATTACACTTTTTCGAGTTTTTTTTTTCTTAAAATGGACTCAAAATGTTCATAAGATTTGATATCAGGATTTTGGCCCGAGGTATTTATCATTTTTGTGTTGTTATATTACATCAGCAAATTAAACAAATAAGATTAATATGCCATGATATGGCCTTTGGAATGGTGGTAGGTGAACTTGGATCCCTTTTACTGACTTTCTGGATCCATTTTACTTACTTTCAGAATAATGACTATTAAATATTTTCTAATTATTATGCCCGTGAACCCGATTTCGTATACAATTTTGCTTGGTAAAGAATATAGTACCCAATAATTTGGTATTCCAGCTTTTCCAGTAGGGGATAAACTTACATATTTGTTGGGTTTTACTGAATTTGGTACAATTTTTGTGATTTATTATAGATATATGATAGAAAGGAAGTAGAGCTCTGTCATGCGATTCTCTAACAAATTTTTTGAGTTACCGACAAAAATTGGTAACATTAAAACACAAAATTATGAATGAAAGGTTCTAATAAAAGTTAACAACACTTTTGCTGCTGTTGGTCGCTAACTTACTGAATAATGTCGTTAATTGCCAAAATTATAAGCATTTTTATTTTACCGATTTTTGTTGGGTAACTCAAAAAATGAGTTAGCGAATCGCACTACTGTTGTAGGTCGTTTCAAAATACTGTACCGAAGGATTAATTTTCCTTATACTTTCTAGAGGTATTTTGACGTTTTCAAAGGGGAATTCAGACTGTTTTATATTAGTCAATTTTCCGACAATACATATTGAGTTAAATATGTCCATATTTACATTCGGCAATCGGTTTGTCAAACTGACAATTGCCGCAAGAAAAATTTGCTAACATAAATATGGACAATGTATTCTTTGCATACTTGTCTGTGGCCGATTCGTCATGCGTTTTTTTTATCTGTTTGAAGACCCCCATGACGGCTTGTTTTTACTGAACTTTTTCGCATTCAATACTGTTAGACCATTATTAGCCTTAAAAGTCATAAAATTGCATAATGAGAACAAAATTTTGCAAAAATGATTAGTTTTATAATACTGCCTTTTCCGTTGCAATACTTTTGTTGACCTCTCAAAGCCATAGGTAATTCTTATTTTAGTCTGTATTTGTTATAAATCGAAAATAAACTTTGTACAGTTTGACGGAATATTGTTTTAAAGACAAATAGCAAGATATTTGCCAAAATCGAACAATTAATATGAAATTTTTTACAATTTTGGTCTTTGCAATACATTTGTTGACTAACTGTATGTATGTATGTGGTTGTGGGTCTGTGTGTGTTAATACAAAAGTATTTCTTTGTTAAATAAATAATAAATAAATATATTTAATTATTCATTCGAATATAATCTAACAATAACTAATACTCTTACATGTTCACCTCCAGCCTGTACAAGGGGGCAGGTTAACGTGTAATTAAAACAAATATAAACGTTATTATACTTTAAACATATGTGTGTGTAACTGTGTAAATATGTAAATGTGTTGTGTATAGAGTTCTGTTAAGCCTCTTAAGAAATGTCGTATGTACTATGTGTTCGTTTTGATTTGTAAAATTGTTAAGCACATTTATTAAGTAAATATCATTGTTGTTAAGTACTGTTATAGTTATGTATGTGTGGTGTGTTGTGTTTGAGTATTTGTTTCAAGCGATACATTGAGCTGAAATACTCCTTAGATTGCTTACTGTTTGGTGGGGAAAGTGTGCCGGGTTGGTTATATCCTTATTATTAAATTGGCTAATAAATTTTGATTTTTTTATATTTTAATGTTTCTAATTTTTTTTAATAAATGTCCAGCAGATTGGAGTATTTTGAATATTTAAATGGATGTTTTATTTCAAGAACATGATATATTTTACGAGCGGCTAGAAAAAATATGTGACCGAAGTACTGTCCATGATATTAAAATTAATGTCAAAATGGGAAAGAAGAATATCTTTGACTCAACAGTCGGGAAATTCAGTCTACATAATGAAACATCTGACAGCGGACTGAGGCTGATTTACTTCGCAGCAGCAGCAAAAAAAAAAGAAAAACATAGGCAGATCCTCATGTAGCGACAAGCAAGCTAATCTGGTAACAGATACGGATTCGCTTATGGAAAGAGCAGTTTTCCAAAACGATGGTAGCCGCTCGTCCAGAATGTGGTAAAGACAGGCTGATAGGGTGTATGCATCGGTTAGTCAGCAATATCTGGAAGAAACAACACTTATCCGATGATTGAAATGTAGGCATCTTATGCCCCATCAATAAGGAAGGACGACTGATCTGATCCCTATTGCCTATAAGATAGTTTCCGGTATATTGTGTGAACGACTACAGCCTAAGGTCGTCGACAGCCCTATACGTTCAAAGGTCTACCAATCCATGTCTGAATTTGGTATTCTCCCAAAGTTAATCCGGCTTTATAACAGGATATTAACTGATACGAGGCTGATAAGGCTCCGATGCAGTAAAAAAAGTGGAAGATCATCATCAAAAATCATAGTATTCAAAAGTAGAGCAACATGAACAGACGAGTTGAAATCTGTTTCTAGTTCGGCTTATTGGACAAATGTTCCGTAGTGAGTCACCTAAAGGGGTGTTTGATGGCTAGTGTCATCAATGTCATATGACCTAAAATTTTCCATCGTTATACAGTCGCTAATGTGTGCAAATTTGGGGATTTTCCTTACACCAGTTACTTTTTGCGTCCACACCAGCAAAAATAAAGTGAAATTACGTCTCCACATTGTTTGTGTGGGCAGATGTGGAATGTTTTTATTTCGGGTCATATTACATTGATGGCTAGAGTAATCACACCTTATGTAAGTAAATATGCAACTGAACAAGCTTGCTAAAATTTTATGATATAGTCCGTTGCCATTACTGAGCTTAAAATTTAAATCTTTCATATTCTTCGAGCGGGCTTAATACAAACCTTTTCCAGATAATAGTAACAAATGACCAGAGCATTAAAAGACAATTTGCAAACCATTGCAAACATACATGCCGTTCAGACTCGGCTATAAAAAGTAGGTTCTATATCATTGACCTAATATGAATCGGGGTGCACTCATTGATTGTTTGTGGGAACATATGTAAACTCATAGATATGATTCAATAAATCTGCCATGGAACTTTAAGTGTCTTGAAGGTTTGTGAAAAATCTAGTCCTGTTGGACAATTAAGTTTTCCTGACTTTTGGTAACAGTTGTGATTTTTGTTTTGTGAATTTTTATAAAGCTGATGATCTACACTGACCTGGGGCACAGTGGTTCAGAATTGCTTTTTCCTGGTCAAAACTCTGTAACTTTTGAACGGATAAAGATATTTTCATATTTTTTGTTCGACAGATAACACCATCAGCCATAAATCAAAAACGATTCGTTCTAGTACAGTCAAAATCGCTTATAACGTCGGTCAAGGGATCGATGAAAATCGGACGCTATAAGCGATAGTCGTTATAAACGATGTTAATAAAATAACGTGACTGTACCATGTAGTAGTGGGTATAAATATGATTTTGTTTAAATAAGTGCAATTTTCCTACTTTTTTGTATAAATGACTTATAGGCATTCATAAGTTTTAAATCTAACTCTGATCTGAGTTTTAAAGGGCTTTCCAAAACATTTTTGAAGCGTTTTTACAGCTAGACACGCATCTTACCCATATGGTATATGAAATATCAAATTCGGATTCTGTATTTGCCATAATTTGCAAGAGCTTCACTAATCATATAATAAAAAACAGAATTTGGCGTGACCCTCATTTCACAAGATTTTTATTGAACTGAATTGTGTTTTCAGTTTCTCAGACAACGCTATTCAATGAAAGACTTCAGTCGAACTTGTTTGTTATAAATCAGTCATAGGTTGTTGGTCGTATTTTAGTTATTTAACCCCATCTTCGAACATGTTGTGCATATGTTGGTTATTTTACGATTACATATTCTTGACGGCTTGTTTGACTTCAAAATTGCAACAATAAGTAGAGCAGAATGTTTCTTCTTCGTTTGTTTCGTCGCTATAGCCGATAGAACACTACAAATATTTGCCAAAAATACGATGTCACAAGTGATGTCGTTATTAACAAAGTCGTTACAAGCGAAAAAAAAAAATTAAAATATTTTTGGAATATTTTTTTGTTCAAAAAATTTAAAATTTTTTCAAAAATTAAAAAGCAAAATATTCAATAATAAGGGACCTTATTAGGATGTGTGGTGACATGTTTTTCTCTGCCTCCGCCAATAGTTATTTCTATACCCACTGATAAACATGTTGTTTAAATATTTAAGGCAAAAATATATGGGCTTTAGGTGAAATAAATACATTACATTGTTAATGAAATATTGTTCAAAGAACGAAAAAATGGATGAAGCATATGTTCTCTCATTTCGATATAAGACAACCAGCAGACAGTATTTACAAACTATTTGCTGTTTTTTATAGTCTATGATTCAGATCAATAACTGCTGGACATTTAATGTATAATGTGCTATAATTTTGATTTATGTGACGTTAAAACATTTTTTTTAAAATTTCGAAATGCTTTTCTTTCTTTTTTTTTTTTGCTATTCAATAAATTCTAACAAACAACTACAGGCAAATTAATGTAGATCAATTTTCATTTATTATTAGGCTCAATGTTCAATGACAATGGCCAGGATATTTGACATCAATGTAAAATCCAGTGGAGCACGAGTCCTTGCGCATTTCGCACCACGAATTGTAGGTGCGGTTATTCACACCACAAATTTTCTCCTCTTCGAAACGTACGGACTGTAAAATAGAGAGAAAAAACATACGCTTATATAAGAAAGGTTGATAAGCTAATTTTTTCTTTCTTTCTTTAAAATGACACTGTAATCAGCTCAATAACATAAGCCTACGAAACAAAAATAATACTTACTGAGGGCCGTCTTTTGCGAGAACATTTGTAGCGGCATGGTGTGCATCGGGGCTGATGAGTAAGCAAATCAATAAGACACACTTGCTTTGGGCCACAGTTAACGTCATCGCAAGTTACTTGATTGCCTGCAATTATAAAAAGAATAAAAAAACATTTTAACAAAAATACTTCAAAGTTGGTTTTCTTAGTAATTACACTCGAAATCGCTTAAAACGACGGTCAAGAGACCGACGATATCGTTATAAATTATTAATAAGGTGGATTTATAGATATGTATATGCCTTAAGCTGAATATCATGCACATATGTATGGCTCTGGTGCAACTTAAATATTAAATCGGGTAAAACATACAACATGGTGTATGCACATAGGGCGACCCAAAAATGTTTTTGTTCGTTTTTTTTTAACTTCTACCCCCTAAATATTTTCCATTTGATCAAAAAACGTTATATATGAAATTTTATGGCTATCGGTTAACATTAACCCGTTCCAACCGAGCGATCTTTGTTTCCATAGTAATTTGTGTGGAGCTAATGGTGCACTTTCACGAAAATTCTCTAAAGGCCGCAAATATGGTCCAATCGATGAAAAAACTTTACCAGTTCATTGTTGTGGCTAAAAAACGAATCCTACAATAGTTTGTGAAAGTCGGATCGGATTTTGATATAGTTATATAGGGCCCAAAATCGGCTAAATATGCATATTGGAGCTATACCAAAAAACGTATGTAGAAAAATTTCAATATAGGTTCGTGTATTTGTATAGCCCAATTTGAACGGTACCGGCTGATATGATATATTTTAAACTTTCCAGGCAACCTATTTGGTTGTATTTTGGTATTTTATGCTTCATATCCGGTTATTGGATTTTCTAAATCGGGTATTCAGATAGAAAAATCTATTTTTGGATTGATTTTAATTAATCTATTAATTCCACAGGGATGTTTATAAACTTTCTAATTATATAAGATCACATTAAGTATAAAAGGATTACAATCGCTATTGGTGAAACTCATAAGTTATGACGTGGTGAAGTTTTCCTTTTGGCTTCTTTTTAGTATTTAAAAATAATTGAAATCGATTTTGTTGCACCTTAACATACATCTTCATATTCCTTTTTAATATTTCCGTTGGAAAACACCAATTCGACAGTTAAATCGTCACTTTATACAATGGTACTCTTGGTGCACGTATACTGACTGCTCTATCTGATCTGAATTGGCATATTCTTTAATTGTCGTTGTAATTGATAAATGTTTTAATTTCTACTTTTGATATTTGCTTTTAAAATGAAAAAGAGAGGGAGCCAGCCATATATCTGTATGTAGTCTTGCCGTAAAGCAAATACGATCACATCCTGTTACAAAGTCTACTCCAAACAAGTTTTCCTTCCCCTTGACAAGTTGGTGGTGGTGCTGCTGCAGTTACTGCTGCCAGTGCTCTTCCTATGTAATAGGTGCCTTTGAATGTGAATACATTTTCATTTTACAACCATTAATTACTAAAATTACCAACTACTGGTATTGAAAAATTCGTTTCGTTTGTCCAGTGAAATGTAAGGACGTTGTTATACGATAGAACTGGAACTTGTGTGCCTGATCAGCAACAACAACTTCAACAGAGTGACGCTGGATATGACTCTATAATCACACAATATGACCACGTTTATCTATTGGGACAGCAGCCAGTGGAAAAGCTGGCTGTAATTAAATGCAGCTCTTAATTATAATGTGTCATTTGCAACTAATCGCACTTCACTATTAATTTGTTAAAGGGTATCGATAAAAGGGATAATATATAGACTGCAGTCTATAAGTACAAGCACTGGCTTCACTTATGAAAAAGAGAAGACCGGTTAAGAGACTTTTATTTGAAAGTTAAATAAAAAGTGTCTACAAATGTAAACGTCTTAAAAATCAGTTACACTTAGTCTAAGCCAAAATTTGACAAAGCAACAAATACATTTATTTGTCCAATACCTTTGAAATAAAACAAGAACACTTAATGCAAAAAATCTAGTGGATATATATATATATATATATATATATATATATATTTATACATCTCGTTATATAGCCCCCATATAACGGTAACTCCGATTTATGATATCTTCAAGGTCTTCGTTATGAGTATGAAACATTCCTACAGAGTATTGTCGGTATCGATCCGCGATTTAATATATTATTTATTCGGAAAATTGTTAATACAGGGCAATATTTTGGTTGGGGCACCGTAGCGGAGCTAAGTACTTTCATAAACTAAATGAAACTAATTTGATACAACTCGTGTTGGAGGGGGTGTAAAAAGTTCGTCCCAAATGTTTGTCACTTAATAATATTATAGTTTTTCCATAAGATTACAGTTGGGTTTATTGAATGGCCAGTGTGTCATCTTCGGATTGAACCACCACTTTTTAACTTATTGTCTGTCTATTAGGGTTATGACTTTTCGTCATTTTTCTCAAAAATGATATCCTGTAGTGCAAATGAATGAACTTTTGCCTATTAATACCTAAAATAACATTCATTCCATTTTATTATAAAAAATTCTATGAAATAAAAAAAATCTCAAAAAAAATATTTCTTGTTGCACGAATGAATGGCCTTTTGCCTATTAATGACTAAACAAACTTTTATTCCATTTTAAAAAAAGTTCCCGCACAAACCACTTTTAATTTTTATGATATATGAAATAAAGTTATATCACGAATATTGTCAATTATTTCATATTCCATTTCAGAAAAACATGATATTTTTTTTTCGCGCTACATCAACGATTTTTGATATGTAGGTTAAGAAAAAAATTCCCAGTAAGAATCTGGTCGCGAGCCAATTTTTGGTTGTTGCGGACAAAAGTTATGGCGCTTTTATTTCGCTTTTTAAGAAAGAAAATATTATAAAAACGCTAATTATTTTAATGGGCACAAATGTTACAAAAAGGTTCTCTCTAAGTGACTTCAGCGAGTAGATTGCATAATACCTGCAAAATGTTACACAGAATTCGCGGAATGTACATAAAATTGATCAATTATTGAGTATAATTCAACTTTTTTCAAAATTAAGGCCCATTTAGTGGCCATAAAATTACATAAAAATTTGTTGTGGATCAAAACTGCACGGCGAATCAAATGAGACTACAATCATACAGATTGGTGTTATAGTTTCGAGGTTACAACCAAAATAAGCACATATTTTGGTCAAAAAAAAATAATTTTTTGTTTGAAAAAATATTTTTCACATGTATTATGTAGTAGAAAATATTGTAAAAATCTATAGGAATACTTCCTTCATTTTGCTTAAATCTCCCCATAAAATAGACGGATTTTGCTTTATTGACATTCATATTAAAGCTTTCCCATTAGGGAAGGTAATTGGGTTTATGAGGATATATCTCAAAGCTTCTGAAATGGAAATAGAGGTCAAATAACCCATTTTAATTTATATGCATTTTAAAATACGTGTAAATCGCGTAATTATCAAAATCATTTTGTCCGCATGTGATTTTCATGTACAGCAAGACCATATCTATTAAGTTGTATATATTTTTCGAAATATAATTTGGACTCTAAGATGTAGCATCGGCTGCATCTTAGCATTAAAAAACCTATAAAATATCGCTAATTTGCGCAAATTGCCGATTGCAGTGTCCACCATGAAAATTTACATCGATATATATCTATTTGAAGGCGATCAATCAAGAACAGTGGATGTAGCATCACACACTATTTTTTGGGATAAAATGAATGTAGCTTCCTTATCACTGAAGTTTTCAAATCTCTGTTTCCGCTAAAACGAAGATGCTGCACTAGTTTTTTCATTGCAGTGGAAACGATCCGCACAAAACGCGATAAAATACGCGATATTTTCAAAAACAATTTTAAGTGATTTTTCTACTTTGGAATTTCTCGTAACTCGCGTTTTAGTAGATGGATTTTCACGAGGAATGATTTATTGCACCCAGAACGTAAAAAACTAAAATGTGCAATGGAGTACGAGGTATTCTAGAGACAATTGCAAATATTAGACACGAAAAATAGGATTGTTAGAAAAATGTTCGCACAAAATTTCCGCATTTGGATGCAGATTTCTATGAATACTACATTCATAATATACGTATCAAATAACTCAGAATCGCAAGTACTACAATTCTATATATGATTTTTTGAAAAACCTGTTTGCGGAATGAAATTAGAAGAAATTTTCAAAAAACACTGTAAATCTGGCTTCAAAATGTCAGAATTAGTTAATGGTAGAAGCAGTTAAAATTTTGAAAAGTAATACATTAGTGAGATGGTCCTTATTTAGTTTGCTTCTACTTTTACTTTGACAGGAAAATCGAGAGAAGTGTGGTTTACTCACAAATCGAGAGAAAACAAAAAAAGACATGTTGGCTTCAACCCATTTTTACTCATTTCTTAACATAAATATAGTCACAGCTTCCACGCAAATTATCTTTTAAGGCCAATATTTTTTGCCACGTCCAAAAACATTCCATTTTATCCAAAAGTATTTAGTTTGTGTAATATACAATCGCAAGTCGCGTGTTCGCGTGTTGGCTTCACCTATGTTAAATTTTCAAAAATATTGGTGATATATACTATAAAATATGTTGTAATACGATGATAAAATTAGTGAGAAACTAACGGTTATATCATTTTGGTTATGTCGTGTGCCCCTATATTTTGTTTTCAGTTAAATTTCTGCTTACAGTGGCTTCAAAAAATTTTCAAAAGTTTTGAAAAATAAAAACTTTAAAAGCTTTTTGTGAGGACGTTTTTTTATCGAATCACTTTATAATTAAGATTTTATGTAATCTTAGGTAAAAACTCATCAAAATATTATACAGGGATAGCACGTTGTAAAAAAGTCATAAACCTAATGTACATCAAAATGTCTTCGTAATTTTGTGAACAAAAAACTATCATGCCGGCGCACGGTGGTCGAAAGCACTGATCTAGCGGCGCGAAATTCATAACTTGCAAACGAATTGAGATACGTCACTGAAATTTTGCACAAACTCAGCTTGTACCTGTGGTTGATTTAGCTCCCATACAAAAGTTAGCTGTGCATTTGTATGGGAGCTAAATCAAAATATGGAATTTTATGCAAAATCCCTTATTTTAAAAGTGCAGTCATCAAAAGATTTGCAAATATTTGCAGCCCGAATGTGGTTATTCAGTATCCAATTCCAATTTCATTCCCCAAAAAATAATCGGACCTAAGTTCGGCCAAGTTTACAAGATGCACTCTATGGAACAAGCGCGTACAACCCATAAAAACACAAAAAATTGAATTTTTTGAAAATTTATTGCTATATAACTAAATACCTCCAGACCTCGAACTAATTTTTATAATTTAAATCACACCCTCTGCTATTAATTAAAAATATATCTTGTCCATTTTCATTACGAATTTATTAAACATTTAAACAAATATGAACTTAATTTTTTTCCAACAATTTTTTAAAATCTGATGCAACAAAAACTCTTGTATTTGATAGTGAATAACTGAGTGAATATTTACAACAACAAAAATGAAAAAACAAAATCTTTGTCTGCAAAGTGTCTGTAATCGATACAATGGAAAATATTTCGCAATTTTATAGTTCGATTTTTTGACTTTCGCGCCGCTAGATCAGTGGTTTCGACCAGTGTGCGGCGGTGAGCTGTGAACACACATCCCTAGGATTTATAGTCGGACACACTAGCTCTGTGCCACCGTACTCATTACTTAGTAAGAAAGCCGTACGAAAGGAAGTAATTAGTTTTTTTTTTTAACCACTTTATATGTACTGCCTGATAATGCAGAGTGTAAAGAACACTCATTACTCGGTAATGCATGAAGTAATGATATGTGCTTATCAAATTTTTGCTGGGATGCATGGAAATACAAATTACAACCTCACAGAAGACATCTTTGGGGTTTCTTATATATGTAGATGGTCCGATACAGAACATTTTTACATGACATTATCTTATTATTATTCTGAAGTTTGTACTTCTTGAACACGTTTGGTAAGAAATATGTTTAAATTGTCTGTTTGAATGTTCTTTTTGAGAGAAACTGGTGAAACTGCCAGTAAAATCTGAATTAATTTTTTTATGCTGTTTTATCATTTTCACATAATAAGGGAACGAGGCATTCCGTAAGCAGTATACTCTATATTTGATATCACTGTGTGTCATATTTTGAGTCATGGTTTATTGACCGTTTTCTGAAACAACCAACTACAAAAATTTAACTTAGATCTCAATAAACAACTTTCTTCAACATAGTAACTCTGTAATAGCCAAAATAGCAAAACAAATGGGGGTTTTATCTCAGTTTCTTCTCCATAATTACTAAACCGTTCAAAATTCAAGAAAACAAACATACGAACTGCCTATTAACGGTTCTTAAAGGTGAAAATAGCAAAAAACCTTTGAAAATATTCGATTTTTATACTTTTTTCTCAGATTCTACTCCACATATTCCGAACCGCCCAAAAATTAAGGATACAGTCAACTACAAAAATGTCTGAACACTCTAGGAACGGTTCTTTAAGCTCCAAATTCGATTATTTTAGATCACAAGTTCCTGTTCAGGTCCGTAAATAACAAACCTTTCAAATTTTCTGGAGTTTTGAAAAGTTTGTTATTTCCGGACCTGAGCAAGGGGAAACGTTAAAAATTACTTAACTGTTTGTGAATTTCAGCTTAAGTCATATCTATGCACTCCTTCAGGTTCAAAATTTAGTTTTAAATTTACATTCCCGTTTACTCCTCTTCTTCGTTTCCGCAACTGCGACAGTAGTCATAGTGTGGAATATGTAGGCGCTTTGCATGGTTACCAATATATAAATATATACCGTTATAAAGAGCCCAACAAAAACACGCACTTTGCCCAAATTAAAGAGTTCTATCTCAATTTTGTGGATGCTAGAGTGATTGCCACAGACAGAGGGACGGACTGACAGATTGACTCTGACTTTTACCCTGATCAAGAATATATATACTTAATAAGGTCGCAAATGATTAATTCACAAACGGATTATTACAAACAGAAAAATAAACTTTATACACCCTCCAAATTATGGTGGAGAGTATAAACATGTTTGAATTGTTTTTCCAATAAATAAAAAAAAAAAAAAACGGTGACCAACACCGAGTCACCGAGTCCAAAAACTCGTATAATTAAGAAATTATATCGCTTCTTCTGAAACATAATACCATAAGTATAGAATGCTGTCTGAACAAAAATAATGGAGTCTTTTTTAACATGTAATATTTTGTCACTACTTAGCAAAAAGTTTTTGAAAGTTAGTTTCTGACTTTATTTTGTGTGATATTTGTTCGACCATGTTTGGCAAAGGATCAAACAGTACTGCGAGTAGGATTCGGAATCTATGAACCATAGTCTGTATCTCCCGACTCCGTGTATAAACGCTTTACTATTTTCATAATGTAAAGTTCTGCATTTTTTAGGTGGCTTGCACGGACTTTATGAATTCTGTAGTGGGATTCTCTCACGCATTTTTTACTTACGGACAAAAATCGTTAAAATTAAAATAATTATAAATTCGGTAATTATCGAAATTTGTCGGTAAGTTAGCAACCGAAATAAAGTTGTTGCGAAGTATTACCAATAGCAACAGTGTTGTAAATTTTTATTTTCACTTTGTATTCATAATTTGGCCGATTTTTGTCGGTATCCCAAAAATGCGTTAGAGAATCCCACTACTGGTAAAATATCAACGTTTTGGTGATTCGACGACACAAAAGAGCACTATTTTATTTTATCGACACAATAGCTGGATTGGAAATATTCGACGTTTTAGAGGTATCTAATTCAAAGAAGTCGATTAGGTTGCACTCAGGAATTGACGAAAACCATTCAGATAAATATTATAAAAGTAGTTTATAGTTTATAAAATACTGAGTTAATAATATCACGACAAATTACTGTATACCAAATACTATTCAAATGGTTATAAGATGGTAATAAATCTTAAATATCAAAGATTTGTTCAATTACATTTTTTTTGAAATATGGGACTGAAGTTAGAGTGTGATAAATGGATGTGAACTTTTTTTCATAACCTCCACGACATTTAAAACCTGCGTAACTCTATTTGATATATCCGTGAATAGAATTATATTGGAATTGCATTGAGGTTCTGCAAACCGAAAGAAATGCCAAAATCCATATTATAACCGATGTTCTAAAAATAGGGTAAGATCTTCGAAATGCTCAAAATCTTGCAATAGGGAAAACGAAGAGAATTCACTGCAGAAAATAAAACATAAAATGTGTATTAAGAGCTAATGTTGTTTAAAATGTTTGGATATATGTACCAAAATGAGAACATATATGGTTAAAAATTACAAAACATCGAAAACCGGGTGGAACTTTTTGTATGTAGATTATACCGTGTCCGTTATGGTTCATTTGTATTTGGTGCTATGTACCACTTTTCAAAATTGTATATGAAATATTGTGATCTTTCTCTATTGCATTTATACACTTTGTGTCAATAATTAATATAAAATCAACTATCTATAACGAAGAGAATTCACTGCAGAAAATAAAACATAAAATGTGTATTAAGAGCTAATGTTGTTTAAAATGTTTGGATATATGTACCAAAATGAGAACATATATGGTTAAAAATTACAAAACATCGAAAACCGGGTGGAACTTTTTGTATGTAGATTATACCGTGTCCGTTATGGTTCATTTGTATTTGGTGCTATGTACCACTTTTCAAAATTGTATATGAAATATTGTGATCTTTCTCTATTGCATTTATACACTTTGTGTCAATAATTAATATAAAATCAACTATCTATACCTTAAAGTAGCGTTACGTTACATTACACAACATTTTAAAATTTCATGATTTTCATGGAATTTGGGCCCCCCCGAAATGAAATCCTGCGTACGTCCCTATATATATATATATATATATATATTTATATATATATATGTATACACTGCCCCCGGTTAACTACCTTTCATAAAATTCCACAAAATTGGGGTAGTTATGCGGGAAAGGCAGTTACGAAAATCTTGCATATCTACCTCATGTGGGTAGTTACAAAAATCTCATCTCAACCTTACAAAAAATGACAACAATTAGAAAACAATAAGTCAAAAAATAAAACCAAGTCTAAGAGTATAATGTAAGTTATATTATTTAATCAATAAGAAATTTATTCATCTGTGATCATAACACCATAACATAACACTGGACAATCTTCATCACAATTCACGTAGTCATCGAAATCGATTGAAATATACCATTGCGGGTAATAAACCGAGAAAAGTATTAATAAATGTTCTTTTTGGGAAAATATTTGACAGGTAAATATCCGAATTGGGTACTTATAGAAAAGTAATTAACCGGGACAGATTGAACTCATTTATTTGAAAAACTTTTGGGGATTTAGATTATGAGGCAATTAAACGGGAAAGGCAGTTAAGCAGAGAGGCAAATAACCGGGGTGAAGTGTATATATATATATATGTATATGTATATATATATATATAATGTTGTTGTTACGTTCTTAGCCCAAGGTGTCCCCTTTTATAAAAAAAGTAAAAGTTACGTTCACTTTATTATAAATATTTGTTTTTAGCAGCTTTAACCAAAAACTGCAAAAAAAGAGGCGAAATAAATAATAGCACCACTTACATTTTCTATATAAAACGTATAACTTTAGGGACATTTTCTAGCATTTAAATATTTGTTTGACTTTTTTAACATTAATTTTCAATTTTTTGGATATTCCAACTTTAAAAAGTAGAATGTTTTAAATTAAAGCAGGTCATGAAAGGGCATACAGTGCAGATAATCCCAAAATAATAAAGAACACCTATGTGGATGGCAACATTTTACAGATAAGTTGTCAGACTTGTTTGGAACTATAAGAAAATGATTCATCACGCAATTAACTGTAGAGAAAATACTTAAAATATTGGAATTGTATGACCCCTTAACAGTAATATTTCAAAGGATCTAGTAGACTATAAAATCATTATATTGTATCGGAAATATACCAAATGTCTCAGAGAACATGATTTAAAACCACTCAGTTCGGAGAAACGTCATAATTTTAACGGACTACGAGATGCGGAATCAAAAAAAGGTAACAAGGAATTCCTAAATTTGCTACACCAACTGTGGGTCCATATTTTATCTAGTTGTGGGTCAAAATATTTATGTTTGGAGATTAATATTTTAGGTTGTTTGTTAGATGTCCTCAAAAACTCGGAATAAAACCAAAAATATACAGCAAAACCCATTAATAGCTCATTGAGAGTAGCCATAAATCCTCGTCTGGATTTAATAAATCCTGTACAAATCTCATTGCATTTAGATATACATTTTGGAGGATTTAAATGGCAGTCAGCTGATTTTTGTTCATAGCACAATTACCATGGTAGATGCATCAGCCCATCTGATCGAATTTGAAACGCCAAAAGAATTTTTTGTAAATTGAAATCGTCTCAAAAAACATACGTCAAATTAAAAATTTATTGTTTAATACTGAAAATGTTAGCACATTATGCTACTACTGCTAACTAAAGAGCAAATAAAGAATTATTTTATTACAGTTTGCCCATCTAAAATAAAGAAATAATAAATAAACGAATTATTTTATCGCTTAGACATCGTAAATATTAGTCTTGATTGATTAAAATCAACTTTGTACATCAAAACAATTTTAATTTTTCCGCCTTGTTTACAAATTTTTACATTTTAAATTATTTTTAGTGTAGCAATTCACCGATGCATCTACCTTGTTTCTTGTGCAAGCTTGCAACTTTTTGTATTTTCTAGCAACATTTTGCAAAAAACAGAGTTGTATACGAGGATTTATGCCAGATTTAAAACAAATCCACTCAATAGGAGGATTTATTTTTGTATGGGAAATCTGGTAGATTTTGGTTGGATTTAGCAAATAAAACCTGATAATGTGCTAAATCCGGCTAATGAAGTCATATCTAAATGGGCTATAACAGAGGATTTTTTACCGTAACAGTATGAGGTTGACTTTGTCGTTAGAGACTAAGCCCTATACACGGCATCAAAACTGTAAAGAATTAACTTGTTTTCGAATTCAACTGAACAATAAATTAGTAAGCGCTTATTTTTCTTGATTTACTAATATTCTTGAGTGATAAAGTGTAGACATTTGTCCAATTTCTATCATTATAAAAGAGCAAATAAAGAATTATTTTATTACAGTTTGCCCATCCAAAATAAAATAATAATAAATAAACGAATTATTTTATCGCTTAGACATCGTAAATATTAGTCTTGGTTGATTAAAATCAACTTTGTACATCAAAACAATTTTAATTTTTCCGCCTTGTTTACAAATTTTTACATTTTAAATTATTTTTAGTGTAGCAATTCACCGATGCATCCACCTTGTTTCTTGTGCCAGCTTGCAACTTTTTGTATTTTCTAGCAACATGTTGCAAAAAACAGAGTTGTATACGAGGATTTATGCCAGATTTAAAACAAATCCACTCAATAGGAGGATTTATTTTTGTATGGGAAATCTGGTAGATTTTGGCTGGATTTAGCAAATAAAACCTGATAACGTGCTAAATCCGGCTAATGAAGTCATATCTAAATGTGAGGTTGACTTTGTCGTTAGAGACTAAGCCCTATACACGGCATCAAAACTGTTAAGAATTAACTTGTTTTCGAATTCAACTGAACAATAAATTAGTAGGCGCTTATTTTTCTTGATTTACTAATAGACATTTGTCTAATTTCTATCATTATAAAAGAATTTTTAATGGTGGTAATATTTATTTTCTTCCACTTTTGGAGTTTTTGTAGAAACTGTTTTATTTGTTTAATAAAGTGTCGAAAATAATTATGATTTTTGTTAGTTTTAAATTCATTAGAGTCGATTAGTTCTAAAAACCCATGAAACGGTCAGCAAAATTTGCACATGTAAATAAGAATGTCACCAAACAATTTTTGTATATATATATATACACTCCGTTTCATCTGAATAGAACCAACCAACATTTGCCTACAAATACGGTTATATCCAACGATATGAGAGGAATTGAAAATTATATTTGTGTGGACATGTCGAGCATATAATAGCCGATATTTTCAATACTTAACATGTTTCACTTATGCGTTATAACGGTACTTTTTACTCGCTTTATGAAAAAATGTCAAAATATTGGCATGTTTTAATGGTTCACCAGGATAGAACCACCACAAGAATTTGCACAAAACCTTTGTCAGATGTGGAAAACTTTTACAAAAAACTACTTATAATTAAAAATAAAGACCGTGTGTGTCCATTGCCAACAAATATTTGACAAAAAAATTGTATTAGATTCTTGGAATATGATGAAAATCGATGCTTAGAACTCAAAAAAATATTCTTATGAAGAAATCGATAGAAACAATTTACAAAGTCAAAATTGTATACTGAATTAGGTACAATATTCTCAAGACTACAACAAAAGTACAAAAAAGTCACATTTGATAGTTTTATAAGCCCATAACAGAAGAAATGTGGCAATGATAACTCAAATTTCTGCCTTCCCAATTCAATGATTGATATTTTGTCTGAGGAAAATTAATGGAAATCGAGGGGTTCCACTCAGTTTCGTTGGCTGTGGACATCTACACCTTCAAAAAATAAAGAAAATCTAATCGCCGAACGCTTCACGTCACCATCAAGGCCTTGAAATTTCAAACGATCCCAAGATGTTTGATGTGCACAAAAGACTTAGTAATATGGTCATTCAGAGGTTAATTTTATCGTAAGAAAATTGTTTAATTTTGACGATTTAAATGTTTACACCTCTTTTACTCATGGTTTATGTACCGAAAAAAATATTTCTGATCCATCATTATACAGGAAAGAGCACCTTTGTTTCTGTGCCTTTCACGTTAAGCAATATCTTCTAAATCAAAGCCCTTGATGTTGACATAAAGGGTTCAGCGGTGAGAGTTTTGAAATTTTTCGGTGATGTAGATGTCCACAGCCAACGAAACTGCGTGGAACCCATCGATTTCCATTAATTTTCCTCAGACAAAATATCAAATACCAATCATTGAATTGGAAAGGCAGAAAATTGAATTATCTTTACCATATTTCTTCTGTTTCGGGCTTATAAAGCTATCAAATGTGATTTACTTTTGTTGTAGTCTTGAAAATATTGAACCCAATTCAGTATACAATTTTGACTCTGTAAATTGTTTCCACCGATTTCTTCATTAGAATATTTTTTGGAGCTCTAAGCATCGATTTTCACCATATTCCAAGACCCTAATACAATTTTTTGCCCAACTTTTGATGGCAATGAAGATTCACGGCTTTTATTTTAAATTACAAGTAGTTTTTTGTAAAAGTTTTTCACATCTGACAAAGGATTTGTGCAAATTTTTATGGTGGATCTATCCTGGTGAACCATTAAAACATGCCAATATTTTGACATTTTTCATAAAGCGAGTTAAAAGTACCGTTATAAAGCATATGTGAAACATGTTAGGTATTGAAAATATCGGCTACTATATACTCGACATGTCCACAAAAATATAATTTTCAATTCCTCTCCTATCGTTGGATATAACGGTGTTTGTAGGCAAAATTGGTTGGTTTTATTCAGATGAACCAGAGTGTATATATACATATATGGCAAAAACCAAAAATCCTTTGCAATTTCATTTGAAAAAAATTAAAAAAAAAAATTTTGCGAGCACATCTACAATTTTTGGCATAGAGGTTAAGAAAAAAATTCTGGTTTAAAATCTGTTCGCGTTCACAAAATTGGACGATGCGCGCAAAAGTTATAGCGGTTTTTATTCTCATAAAAAGAAAAAATATTTAAAAATATCTTATTTGTTGTTATCAGAAAGTGTATGCATAAATCGTTAACAGCATTCCATATCTATTCGTAGATGTTTAAATAGTTATTAAATTTATTATTATTTTCGCGGAAAATCAACAAATAATACAAAAATTTTGAAGTAAATCCAAATTATCCTGTCCCAGGGTCCTTACAATCCCTCAAAAAATAAATTAAAAAATATATGCGGAATCTAGACAATGCGTAGAAAAATATGATACCAAATTTATGGAGGTTGGGTACATAAATTGCATATTATAGCAACAACAAAAGGGAAAAACTTATTGTTAGAAAATATTGTTGCAAATATATTTTATGGTTTGATTCGAAAAATTAGAAAAAATATTTGGGGTTCTCCAACTATTTCGCTAAAATCCCATACAATAATTAATGTGTACTGCTAAAACTTCATCAAGAAATATAGTTTACCATCGTTAAAGCTTATTTGCTTACTGTGATAACTTATAAGGATAGGACGGTTAAGAGTAATATTGAAATTACAATCATTCAAAAAATGTGGAAATTAAAAAGCCTATTATTTACGAATTAGTTAAAATCAGTTGATGCGCATCCGTTTTTGGATACAGCGAATCAATCTCTTTCAATATTTATGCATATTTCGATGTTTCACTCAGCTCACAATGCCAAAAACCTTAAAGTGGGCAAAAATCGCGCAATTTGCATACGATTTTGATGCGCATCCGGTTTCAGTAGCACCCATCAAAAATACGTCTATATACACATATTTCAAATAGATTCTTCAAGAACCGCGGATGTGCCTCCACATTCTATTTTTGGTAAAAAACCCATATTACTCGCGAATCTCTGTAATTTATGACACGCGTTTTCGCACATATTATAATCGCGTATAAAGGATTCCATTTACGTAAAAAAAAAGGAAAAGGGAACTGATGAAGTTGTTTGGTGACAACTGAAACTATAGTATTCCCGACCCTCCGCCCGCAACTAATCAATTTCATATCCACTGTAAAACATTTTGTTGTTATTCAAATACTTGAATACAACAAAATATGGACTAAAGCTGAAATAAACACAAAGATGTAAAAAATTTTAAAGAAAATCGCGGTTTAGTACGCGGATTAGTCAAAATAATTTTTTGCCATATAGTTCCTTTGGCACAACTCTATTAAATAAATTAACATTAACAGAAATATAGGCGTCTTATTTTACTGACGTGGAGTGTATTAAAACTACTTATTATTGTTCTTAAACTTACGGATATGTGGTTATTTTTAAAATCATAAACTGTCACTTATAAGACTTTAGTCTTTTTGTACAGAAGAAACATAAAATGATGATATAAAAAACCCAATGAGCCAAATGGTGGCAGTCTACATAAATTGATTCGGCAGTTAAATAGTTTTTACCCACCATTTGGGTAAATACTAGGATATTAACCCAAGTGTTACCGGTATTTACCAGCTAAATACCCGGTAAATACCATCTCTAAACATGTGGCTATACAACGTTCCGCTTTTCAAACTAAGCTAGTCAGCCTTCCATTGAAATTGTCTGTGAATTTCGGGAAAAAACAGCGAATGTATGTGTTATAAACTCTGTTGAGCATACAAAAAGAGAACCTTAGGTTTAACATCATGTGGTAAATATTTTTAAAATTTTCATAGAAATGGACTATTTGAGATTAATTTCTGATTTTTTTACAGGTTCAACCAAAATACCAGTTGGAGTAGAAATCACGATTGGATTAGTAATTTATTGATAAGTTTTCTTCCAGCCGTTCTTTATATTATAATTTTATTTTGGTAAAAAAAAATGTCAATCAAATATTGTACGTCTGCTCCACAAATGTCTGGGAATGCATTCGAAATTTCAAACATTTGAACATACACGAATATTCAGAACGATGATAATTGTCACGTTGAATGTAACTTGTATTGAACAGAAAATACCTCAGACGTCTGGACGCTTAAAGCCTTCTTGGATGCCACGCATAACAGTCATCAAAGTATTGCAGCTGCATGACGACGCGTTGTTGTCGTTGTTGGTGTTTCTTTTATTTCTTTCAAAACAGTCTTTTTTGGCATAAAGACCTTAAAAACAAACGAACACTGGTCACGAGAAAAGTTCACCGGTTAACGTACAACATCTTTATATACATACATATGTACATGCGTATGTGTGCAGTATTCTATCACAGAAGAGCAATTAGCTGGAGCAGCACAGACAACAAACATACATTTAATCAAAGCCGGACATTCGGGGGCCTTTTAAATTATGATTCAGTTGAAAGTTTGACTAATGGCGGTTAGACGAAAATATTGTCCAATTTACAGGATATTCGGAAGGAAAATGTTTCGAAACAAGTCAAAATACATGAATTCGGTAGATATCGTTATAGGTGGGTGCTAAACCAAAACGTGAAAATATTTCCAAAATTTGTAGTGGAGATGTTTTCTGACCACTTTTAACAATAACAGCCAAGTTACATTCAATTTGGGTTGAAAACATCGATAACAAGTGAGCAAAGACTATAGTCGGGACGGGACAGAATATATGTTACACTACACCACTACCACTGGGCATAAGCTTTTCACTGGTAAACATTTGTTTTAGGGAGATACTAAAGTTTTCAACCAGATGACTTAAGGCGAATTTAACTACTGTCAATAATCTACTTGGTACTGAAGGCTTTGTTGGTCTTCTTGATTAGCATTTTACATGTTTTTAATACCCCAATAGAAAATCGAGTCTTCGATGACATTTTCGTCGACGATTCGTTGACGAATATTCCGAAATTGTCATGTACGACAACTTGCATGACCATGTCTTGCATTGTGTCTTGGCAACAAACCGAAAAATGCTCAAAAGTGTGCTTTGAAACAATTGTACACATATTTATCCAAATATAAAATTTTTGATTTGTAATAAATGAAAAATTATAATGTCATAAAATTCGGAAACCGCGTTACTGATTGAACAATTTTTATTTATACAAACGGCATTATGTAAAAAACGGTAAGCTAGAATAAATAGATTAAAATGCTTCAAAATTAATTGTAGTTATTCTTTGAATAGGTGCATGTACGTTCCAGTCATGGAGAACATTGAAAATTCCAGCGACTGTAAAATACAACGTCTGTGGTATATGGTAAGATTATAGAACATTTAGTGGATATTCACAGCATTCATTTAAAACCGTTTCATTTTCCAGAATCCAAAAATAAAGAGAGGTCGCCTTATGGTCAGGTGGGGTAAGACGTGTATGGCGTGGTAAAGCTGGAAGAAAATGTTGGATTGCGGAACATACGGGAGCTAAGTATTATTAATTAATAAACTAATTTATTTTGTAAAAATAATATATTTTATAATTAAATAAAAATTTGACACCCGACAACATAAACGAAAATGTCTTTAGTTGGGTCATCGATGACTAGTAGCAAGACAGGGTCGGTGAAGCAGTCGTCGACGAAATACGGGGATTTTAGTCATCTAGATCGTCGTCGACGACAACTTCGCTTACCCTGTCGCCCAAGTTGTCGTGCATGAATACTGGGACACTTGTGTGAAAATGTCGTCAACGATCCCAAAGGGCTGTCTGCAAAGAGTCCTCAACGAATTGAAAGTGTCGTGCACGAGTCATCAATGTTGTCTTGAAGACACTTTCTACTGGGACACCAAATGGAAGCGGAGGTATGTATGTATTTGTCATTAAAATAAAAACGTCAAAATATCAAAATTAAGATAGATTAGCGCCTTTTGCAATTAGTCTGATATTTTTTTATCAATGCCACATTTTGAATTAATTTAAAGCTCACATGGTCTGGTTTCATTATCAAACTTTCCCCTTGGAGAATAAGCTCTCCGCCATGGAAACAAAACTCCACAAATTGGAAATTGGGATCAATTGGGTATTTGATAAATTTTGGTAACACAATCGGGACCAATTTAAAGCTCAGAAGGTCTTCATTAATATAGGTCACTTTTGTTGAAAGGCTGTGATATTCGTCAATTTATTTTGCATTATTAAACAGGCGATCTTTTCCACCACCTACGCCAACCTACATTGCATCAATGTAAAGGAAATCTTTTTTCTTCCTTTTGGAATACTCCTACTAGAAGCGGAGATATTTGCATACGAATGAAACGTTGATTTTCCAACACATAAATGTTTTGCCCATTCCAACCTATGGGCATTATTCGACCATCACCAAAGTCAGCTTCTTCCTCTATTGGACCCCCATTAACTCCCACAATTTCGTGATGATCCGATAAAAATTGCAACCTGTAGCGAGATTAAAAAAATAGAAAATGGGATGTATTACCGACTATTGTGATATCTCCGTTGTTTGACCGATTATTGTGATATCTCCTACTTTGCATCATTGTAAAGGTGGGATTTTCTACTTTCATTGCCAGTTTGGTATAGTCTTTATAGAAGCGGAGAAATTCGCTTTGAAATAAAACGTTGACTTTTTCCCAAATAAGTTTTTTGCCCGTTCCGACCCCTGATAATTATCCGACCATCCCCAAAATCAATAGGCTTCTTTCCCTCCGGGGAACATCAACACCCAAAATTTGGTGACGATCCTATCAAAATTGCGACCTATAGCGTGATTACAAGGTTTAGATGGATGGACGGACGGACACACATAGCCTGATCGACTCTGCTCGTCGAGACATTCATTTTGATTTATATAAGTATAGGTCGACGACCATTATTTCGATGTGTTATAAACCTTTGGTCCAAAACCAACTTAGGGTATAAAAACTTCAAAAACCTAAAATCGTGCGATGCCTTTATATGGGGGCTATTCCAAAACGTGGAGCTATTCCCACAATTTTTTGGTGGAAAAAACCACTTTAAAACGAGCTGCTCCGTTATGTGGGGCTAAAATGTGGACCCTTGTTTTTAGCGGAGTAGCTTTTTGACTACTTTGAATCATAAATGCCAAATGTCATCCAATTTGGGCAGAATATGACGATACAACTTCAAAATAACTTAAATCGGGCGGTACCATTATATATTGGGTATTCCAAAACGTGGACCTATGGCCACAATTTTTGATGGATAAGTTGGCCAATTGAAACCCTAAATTCCAACTTGTAGCTAATTCTGTCAAAAGATGTATCAAAAAACCTGAAATCGGGTACCCCCGATGGGAGCAATTTAAAAACGTAGATCGATATCGTACAGGATTCCTACATCACGCAGCTTTAATGAAGCTTCGGGGGTGGGGAGTTTCTTATTGTACTCCAAAATTTTTTCCATCATCCTGTTATCCACATCTTGGTTCCTCTCAAAGAAGTTGAGCGTGTTTCTCATCATCAGGGTACGTAAAAATACTTTAAATAACATTTCCAATCGTTTTGTTTCGTATTTTCCATGGGAAAAATACAAAACGAAACATAACCCACGTTGGCCGAGCTCGCTGTTTAGTTTTGTTTTGTTTACATTCGTGAGAGCGAACAAAACGAAAAGCAAAAAGTACTAAACTCCACAAGAACAGATAGAAAACGGAATAGTACTAAACACATGTGAATAAATCGAAAACGTTTGGTGGTTGATAAAATTCACTGTGGTATGCTGATGCCAACTTATAGGGTTGTTAAGCAATCACATGTGTGTGTGTCTGAGTGTGTCATTGACAATACGCACGGCAAACGTTTCCCAAAAATACTTCTTGTTTCGGTGATGAATGAAACAACTCGGCAAATCATAGCCGAAGTTACATTTCATTAATCGTACTGTTTCCATCTTTTTACATTTAAAAGTTTGTGTTTTTGTTTTGGTTGTGAGAATGAAACGATTCAGAGAAGCTGAAAAGTTTGTGGCTTTGTGTGATTGGTACGGGAATCGTTTTGTTTGTTTCCGTTCATTGCTCATCATGGAGTCAACGATCCGACTGTTTATTCTATTGTTGTCTATTGTTCGCCCCATTCCCAGGCATGCTGCTAATATTCTTCTTTACCAGACTCTGATCCACGCCATTTGTACAGGCGAGATGTCTGCCCAGGCAACAAAAGAGTAGGTGATGATAGACCGGATTTCTTGCTCGTAGATCAGCAGTTTCACATCCGGCGATAATCCTCCTCGCATGCCGAAAAACCTTTGGTAAGAAAAATTCATCTTTTGACTTTCTCCAGCACATAATCCACGTGACGGTAGAAGTCAAATTTGTCGTGCAGAATGATTCTAAGGTACTTCATCCTGTCGGATAATCCAATTATCTCATCTCCAGCTTTGATGGTGCGGAAGTATCTTCCGAAGCTCTTTGCTGTGGATTTGGGTTTGTCCTTGAAAACCACAGTTACACACTTTCAAACATTGAGGTTGAGTCTGCATTTGTTGACATAATTGTAAAGTGTATTCGTGTATTCACGGTCTTCCAAAGCGACATTTTAGCGCAAGCAGTTCATCATCGCTAAATGTTAGAAGCAGTCATCCTTCAGGTGGTTTTGATATATCGCTTGTAAAAATGTTATACAGAACTGGTCTCAGAAGAAATTCTTGGAGCACTTCTGCGAGTAGACCGATGGACTATTCGAACCTTATTTATGTCTGCCAACATTTATGAGGAATTTATATTAATTTTACTACGGCAAAAAATGTAACTTTACTCTTGTAAATGCGTCCCTGGACTCCAATAATATTTGTTTTGAAATGTCTGTCCGACAAACGTCTGTGTCTTGGGCAAGTGTCTGCAACATATTTGTGTCTGTAATGAATACACATGTTTTAAATGCGTGTGTTGTTTGTTTTGTTTGCGGAATGGTTGTTCGGATGACTGGCTGTTTGGTTGGTTGGTTACTGTCCGGGTTGACCGGCTGGTTGCATTCGGTGCTGGCCATCACATAAAAAATTACCTGTCGAGCTTAGTGGTGTGCAGTCTTAAATATTTCTGTTTTTTCGTCTGGCTTGACTTGGTGGCTTGGTCGAGGAGTCTGTTGTCTGCTGGTCTGGGCATAAGTGCATTGTTATCAGCGTGGTTCAAGCGTTTTTTTTTTTTCATGTTGTTTATGGTGGCTGCTGTTATTATTGTTCGCTGTACGCTGTCGTCTGGGGCTGCTCTGACTGCCGGTTGGTACGTTCGATTTTTGTCAGTCAATTGCCAAAGTTTTAAGCGCTGCGTGTCTGGCCACAATGTGCGGATTGTGTGGATTGGATAATGCCACGAGTGAACATACGCATGCGCAACACGGTAGCCATAAAGAATTGATGTTGCAGACAGCAACGACAACAACAAATGAATGTGTCTACAATTTCGTTTGTTGTTAATCCATATAATGTGTGGAAGATTTTTGCCCGTCGTTTTAGCTTACGATAAGGCTGGCCGGGCTGTTTTTGTGGTTCTGATGTCGTGATAGTTGTTGTTGCTTTTTCGATTTTTTTCTGCTGCTGCTGCCGCTGGTGTGTTGTTTATGTGCTTCAATTTTCTTTTCATTGAGATACGTTTTGCTTTTGGGGCTTGGCACGGTGCATAACATTATTCGAGATGTTTATGCTGAAACATTGTTGCAAATACAATCACCTTTAACCGAGACATTATTTTGACGCAAAATTATACGTGTTGCAGATGTACAATGGACATGAACGTGGCTAGGACGGACACATGTTCACACACATACCCAGACGGAAGTCAACAATGGGTGTTAGTTTCGCAGACAGTTTGTAACATTTACCCGAGGACGTTTCTGATGCGATCATATAAATTGCAATTTATTCCAAATGTCCAGTATGCTAATTAATTACACCTTGCTGCGAGGAAAAGCTGGACGAAACACAAATTTTTACATACAAAAGAAAAACGAGTGTCTTTTTGTAACAGAAATGCCCTTGTTCTTCAGGAGAATTTTTTATAGATTCGAATCGGGTGATTGTGGAGAATATTACATAAATATTGGTTGCAATAATAATGCATTTGTCTGTGTCAGATAGTAATATGTGATAGGTGTTAGTGAATAACATTGGCGTACATACATAGATACGTACATTCATTCATACAGTCAGTCACACATATTACGTAAATAAATATATAGGAAACGAATCTATCTGAATCTAGTGTAAGAATTGTTTAAAAACAATACAATTGAATAATTTAATATTCAAAAGTTGATTTAATGACTTATTTAATTCGCTAAAAAAATATCATCATTTAAAAATGGGCCTCATTAAAATACTGTTTTTAGACCTTAACAAAAGAGGTAAGACCAAATCCGTTTTAGACAATTCACCAGTCCGTATTTCCGTCTGTTTGGATAGTGCTATTGATAATTTTGGAAAAGAGTAACGGATCTGCTTCGAGTCCTTCACATCGTAATCTTTCTTCCCAACTTACATCAAAGATGGAATATATCGGTCTACTCCTTATGGAAATTACACCACAAAAGTTAAAAAATAACAACAACAAAAACATTGTTCCACAACATCCCATACGGGACAAGGGAGACTTCTCTCATATCAATGAGTGCACCCCGATTCATATTTAGCTCAATGATATGGGACCTACTGTTTATCGCCGTGTCCGAACGGCGTGTCCTAAGACACCACTTGTAGAGAAGTTTTTCAAGGCTGAAATACTCAGGAAATGTCGCCAACATTACTGAGGGGTATTTTGCCACCGTTGAAAAATGTTTGGTGTTGCCTGGCCGGGGAATCGAACCACCGACCTTCTGCGTGCAAGGCGGGCTTGCATACCATTGCACCACGGTGGTACCCAAAATAACCCATTTTAAAATTAATTTCTTCCTCAGATAACTAACTGCCTGAAAGCTCTTAAAACTCTACAATAATAATAACTCTCGAAAGGAGAAACCAGTATGATTGTAATATAACACTGTGCAACATTTTTAAGGTAATCTTGTGCAAACAATTTGAGCTTAGGATTTTTTGAAAGTACAGACCCAAACGACAAAAAAACATAGTTGGGTTTTGTTGTGTCAGATCCAGCTTGGATTTTATGGCCCCATCTAAACATGGTTAAATTTTGAGTTTTTAAAGAAAATCGGGGCTATATCTCTGAAACCAATGCGAATCTTCTTCTGAACTCTGAAGCAAATTTGTAGATAAGGGCAAGAATTAAATATTTGGGGAAATAATGAACTCGAAAAACTACATTTATTGCCTCAAATTTTATAAAATATTGAAAAATTCCATAATTTGTATATATTTCGCACCATATCTCCAAAACCATTCATTTTTTTTAATGTTTTCTTTTGGAAAAATATTCGCTGGAATGTAATGCACGACTTCAGAACATGCCATAGGTGTAAAATCTCCTCTATCACGTTGTTTTCAGTATATTTTTCAACGACGATTTAATAAATATGTCAATAATGTGGTGAAATCCGAAATGTGAGAATAAACTGTTGGTGTGAACTATGTTTGAAATACGTTTTGTAAAAGATATGATGCAAAATATCGATTTTGATGCCCTAGATGGAGTTTTTCTTATGTTGTCTGTTCAAAAGATAAATTCCACTAGTTTATGGCTACAATATTGCCAAAGACAGCAAGGCCAAATTTCTAATCATTTCTGAGATAAAGGCCCGATAAATGCAAAAAACTGTAGTTTTAGTCCGGTTTAGATGAGGCTATAAAATCCGAACTGGATCTGACAGGACAAAACCCTACTAGGGTTTTTGTAGTCTCAATATGTACTTTCAAAAAATGCATACTAGAAGTTGTTTGCATTTTCAGTGTTGCATAGTGTAAGAAAGAATAGCTTTGCTCCTTTACTTTTTATACCCTACTCCACAATGTGGGAAGGGTATTATAAGTTTGTTTTGGTAAAAATTCATGTAACACCGCGAAATATTCGTCGTAGACCCCCAATGTTATATACCATTTTTCATATCTCGACGGAATAAAGCGATATAGCGATGTGTGTCCCTCCGTCCGTCCGTGTGTCCGTCTGTCCATTATAAATTGTAATCAAACACAGGCCGCAATTATGGACCGATCGTCACGAAATTTGGTTTCACTTCGGAATAGATCGCTGTTGTTATTTGTGATGATCGGGAAATACTTAGGGGGTGAAATGGAACAAAAGAACAGAACAAAAAAAGAACAAAAGTTTTATCTGAATTTGTATCTGCTCTGTAGGTCGCAATCATAGTCCGATCAGCGCGAAATTTTAAATAAGGTGTGAGCTTATGACAGAAATGAAGCTTGCAATTTTACAGGATGATCAGATAGTATTTAGCGGGTGAAATAGACCGAAAGTTTTGTGTGAAAATTGGAAAAAAATTAATATATATCTTATATCTTTATTCCTGGTAGACACATTCAGCCCACGGCCCTGGTAGACACATTCAGCCCATAGATGCCAATTATGTTGATGTACGTGCTCAGATAACAGCCTGGTATATACAGAAATTCCATAGTTTTAATTGTATGTATAGTAACCATAACCGCTAGAGTTCGCAGTTATAGTTTAATACTGACAATTTTTTACACGAGCTAAGAATTTTGGTCAAGAAATATGCCAACAATTTTGGATAATGAGCGGATAGTTCTTAGCGGGTGAACTTTTGTGGGAAAAAGTTCCAAATTCAATTTTTGGTCTATATTTTATTTCTAGGAGACATATTTCGCTAATCTACGAAAACTAACTTGAAAACCAACATGAATACAGCGGTTAGATAACTGAACTACTGCCTAACATATAAGTGGTTTTTTGTTGTTGTGATTTTCTTTGATAGAAACTACATTTACATTCCTTATTACAAAATGTCACAATCATGATAGAAAAGTTTTCAAATCATGAAAGAAGGATTCCCAAGTTTTTAAATTGTTACATATTAAAATGCTGTACGGGGTCTTGAAGTTTTTGTGATACCTTTGGTAAAAAGTAATGTAATATTACCTCGAAATATTGGTATATTTTCATTGATCGATTCGATAAAAATCACTGAAAACCATTTCTAAAATTCTTTAAACATTTGTTTATGCCCTCAACATTTAGGCCAACGGGATTATCGAAATACTGATTTTAGACCCCAAGTACCAAGACATTCATTTCAGACAATTTGGAGTCGATTTACTGATGTCCGTCCGTCTGACTGGCTGGCGGATGCGCACGATAACTCTCGAAGAATCAACCTATTTGGTTCAAATTTTAGGTCTCGTAAAGTTTGTCCAAACTTTGTTTAAGTTCGAAGATCTACCATATCAGTCTACCTCTTTTTCGCTAAGATTATTCGCACGATAGTTCCAGGAGGGACTAACCGAATTGTTCCAACCTAGGGATGTGGAAATATTACTTCCATGCATATATCAGTCACTTCTTTGGGAAAAATATAGTTTAACAGCTCCTCTCGAAACATGTTCGCCTTGCGGTCCCTTTTACGACGGTGCAATATTTTTGGGGCAAGTCCATACTTCCTGAGACGACGCCAACTAAACTTACTAGTGCCTAAGATAACCCTCGAAGGGAGAAACCGGTTTGGTCTTAATTTTGTAAATATCATTATTTCTTAGAGACTTGGATTACCTCCGAATATGGACTACACCAGAACACTCCTTCGGGGGCTTCCCACACAAATTTAGGAAAGAGTGCCGTTTAAGGACTCGTCTCGAATTTTTTCATTATTTTTTGCATTTTTTGTGTCTGTGTGGGCCTTGTTAAGACGGTACAAATTTTGTTGGGGGTCTTGAGACGTTATAAGTATTGAGTTTACTTATTTTCTTTGTGTCCGAGGCTGAGGTTATATCTCCGTCGGCACAGCTGACTGCTACTTTCTAACTTGTTTTAATAATATGTAGCGAAAAAGTCCCGATTGGTTATTATAAAATACGGAAATTAATACCTCACGTTTCCAGTAATGACGGCGTATATGTATATGTACCATGTATCATGTATGTATGACCGGACAGCTAAAATATGTCGCAATCATATAAAAGAAATTCCTTGGAAATAGTGCCCATGTGTAGTGGAATAGGGTATCACATGGTCACCTTCTCTTAATTGTTTAATGGTAAAAGTGGCAAAAGAGGAAACTGTCAAACTTGCTTTCTCATAACAAATTTTACAGAAAAGTAAAGGAACAATAAGGTAGATCTGGTAACAATGTCAAAAACAAACATACAAATTAAATTTTCTTTTTTTTTGTTTCACTGTTTTTTATTTTATTTTACTAGCACGCGTTTATTTCTTTTGTGTTTGTATTTTCTTTGCGTCATTGTAGAAGGGGCGCGTGTCGTGCCGTTAGTGGGCGTGTTCTTACCTTCTCGAAAAACGCCACGTTTTGGCAATACACGTCAGTGAGAGACTTTTTTTTCCACATCTGGAAATATACTCACCAAACGACGTAGAAGACTTTTGAGTTCTAATTTGGACAAAATAGTGTTTTTAATAAGCATTTTTTGCTATATTTATATTTTAGAAGTGAATTCTACTACATATTCTCAACCTCGTATCTTTAGAAAATAAAATTTTTCAGGAGGGATAAAAAACGATATTTTTGATACATCGGGTAGTGGGTAAAAGTCTAAATTCAATTACATATTAGGGAATTTTCTTACATCATATTGTATTTTTGTTGTTAATTGAAAAACCTGGCAACTCTCAGGCATACATATCGACAAGGTGGGTAACCGCATGGCTCCATGTTATTGTTTTTATGGTATGAGACTAGGTGGGTTTCTGGTCAATGAAAAGTCATCAGATAGATAGAGAGTCTGGATAGAAGCATAAAGACTGATTATTTAATCTGTACGATTAAGTTTTGGCTTTGTGTGTTCTGTGCGTGTGTCCTTCTGACCTCCATGCATTTAGATTCAATTATTCCTGATTGTGGTTCTTTACTGCCGACTGGCAACCGACACCAGGCTGGCTGCTGCAACTGTTGCTAATATCCCACCGCATTGAGGCCACTCAGGCATACACACAACGAGTCGTTCTTTCGTAGTCGACAGACAGGTTGCATGTCTGAATTTTGCACTCTGGCCATTGTGAGTTGCGAGTAACACTGACATATTGCGTGTACTCGTGTTGCAATTATTTTATTGCATCTGGGCCACAATCAACACTTTGTCTCCCTTTGGCGAATGGCTTAGGTTTCGGTGGTGATGGTGACTCTTCGAAAACGCATAATCAAAGAGAAATACAAAGTCACACTCATCCCCAAGTATCCATATGAAACGTGGTGGAGTTGCACTTGTTGATTTTGATGGATTACTGAGGATTGTGAGTTTGTAAGTAGGTATAGTGGCGGGGTGATGGGAATTGAATATCGGGTTAGCTCACTGAACATCACAGAGGGTAATTTGTTGTACTGTCGATGTACGATTGCTGCAGACGTGTTGCACTCGCGGGTATACTATACCTCAGTCAATGCACCCCTACCTCACAGTCACCGACGGCTCTTCCCCACACGCCCTTGCGGCATTATTTGTGTTTTTGCACTCGAAACAGACGCACGCACACATCTGATTATATCGAAGTCTATTTCGTTTCCATATGAAGGGATTTAAAATATCATTCACAAGAAGAATGGGAAAATTGAAAGTGGACAAAAGGAAAGAGAGACGATGAGGGGAGAGGTGTAGAGAAATAATATGCTATGGATAGATGTAATTTACGGTGATTACATTGGTTCTGTGGTTTTATTGGCCATTTTGGTTTTTATAATGTCCGCACACTGTCTTACAATCTTATACAAATAGTATCGTAAACGTTGTCATAATAAGCATTGAATATGGCAGGAACTGGCGATGCAACATTGTTTAAGACTGTAAATGGCATTGTTAATGGCCCTGGTGGTTATCAGACAGACAGCGAATAGGGACACAATGTATGCAAATTGGTGATCGGCAGTAACCATTAGCGGCTTGGAAAGTCTTAGTCGGTTAATTGGTTTAACTTACTGGGTCGAATTGTTCATGCAACGGAAAAAAATCAATCAAAGTGAATTACATTTATATTGTTGCTCTTATTGTATTTCTGTGATTTTTTATTGCTTGTCTTAGATATTCTTGTGCGAATGTGTATAGAAATTTTCAAGAGAAGAGTCACAGTTTTCGTTTGGCGGATACACTTAAACAGTACAAGTCGTATAATATTTCCTTACATGAAAAGGGTTTGTAAGATATCCGAATCAAGAACACATGTGTTTACGACCTTTATTATTGCTGATATATAACGAAGCAGAATAAGCCATAGACTAATATACTCGTATGTACATAGTCGGCAGATTTACTGCGGTTGATGAAATATACATACAACTAAATTATTTTACATCAGTCTGATGCTTTCACCGAAGAAAAAAAAACAAAGATCCTATGCGCACTTAAAATTGTGGCTTAAAGTGTAAGGGTAAATATATTGGGTCCCGCGGTTGGATGGTCCAGTCTTCATGAGAAAACCAATGATATTGGTATGAGACTGACAAACTGCGCGAGTACAGACGACGTCTTGCGCGGTGATACCATCACTTCGACCGATTACTGATCGAATTGGATCTCTTTCTAAGCTGCAGTTACTGCTCGAAATTTTATCTCAAACATCGTTTGTCACAGAAAGGCTGGAAGAGGATCTCTCCTAATTAAACTTCTGGTTTTGTATCACTGCAGGTAATTTGAATATGATTTGAAATAGATCTGATCCTTATGCTCTACTTACAGTGAGTGGATTCTATTCTAGGACCACTTTATGCCTTGTTCATACTAAGCCTAATTCGCTCTCTATTCATTGTTCGAACCAAAATTACGATATAATTACTTCATTTCCCATACAAATTTTGAGAACGAACAACGATTTTTGTACACTGTTCAATTTAAATTACTCTCTGAACGACGATAAAATATGTCCCATCTCTAACAAATCAGAGAATTTATCGAAATAAATTAATTATGACAGGAAAAATACAAACTTTAAAAATTTATTAAAACCCCAATTTTTTTTAGAAAAACTGCAAAAAATGGGTGAAGAGTTCATATCAATTAATTTTACTCGTCTTTTAACTGTAGCTTTCTTTAAAATCAGTAAATAAATGGTCTGTTCCAGTACTGCAAGAATGTACTAATTTTTATTTTTTTCGATATCATAAAGAAAAAATTGTTAGGAGGGTTGGCGTTTTTTGTTTGGGATGACGACTTCTATTTTGTTTTTCAAAATAGTCAGGCCTAATCCCATAGTCGTTGTTTTAATATTTTATTAAAACAACTTTAATTTATTAGTGGGACAGTCAAATTGTTGTTTATTGCTGTAGTATGCAATACCAACAAATTAGTTATGTATTTTTTCGTCGAGAATCGACGAACGCATAGCAGTGGGAAAAATTTGGTTTTGTTTGCAAGTGAAGTTGCTAGAGTTTATGTAGTGCCAAAGAAATTCTCGATCGGAGTGTTTCTTTGCGCACGTATCTATTTGAGCTAGCAATTGACACTTGGGTATGAAAAGTTTCTTGTTGAAAAACAAGAAATAAGGGAACTGATGAAGATCTGTGGCGAGATCTGAAACTATAGTATTCCCTGCCTTACCCCTTGGTAAACATCGCCAATTTTTTCCCACTAATAAATTGAAGTTGTTTTAATAAAATATTAAAACAACGACTATGGGATTAAGCCTGACTATTTTGAAAAACAAAATAGAAGTCGTCATCCCAAACAAAAAACGCCAACCCTCCTAATTGTGAGACCGGGCACCGTCAAAATGTTGTTTATTGCTGTAGTATGCAATACCAACAAATTGGTTATGTGTTTTTTCGTCGAGAATCGACGAACGCATAGCAGTGGGAAAAATTTGGTTTTGTTTGCAAGTGAAGTTGCTAGAGTTTATGTAGTGCCAAAGAAATTCACGATCAGAGTGTTTCTTTGCGCACGTATCTATTTGAGCTAGCAATTGACACTTGGGTATGAAAAGTTTCTTGTTGAAAAACAAGAAATAAGGGAACTGATGAAGATCTGTGGCGAGATCTGAAACTATAGTATTCCCTGCCATACCCCTTGGTAAACATCGCCAATTTTTTCCCACTAATAAATTAAAGTTGTTTTAATAAAATATTAAAACAACGACTATGGGATTAAGCCTGACTATTTTGAAAAACAAAATGGAAAAATTGTTATCGTAGTAAAAAATAGTAGCTTCTTGCAGGTTCTGGAACAGAGCATATAATGCCATGTTCATACCAGTATTTGAATAACGTTGTTCACTCTCACAACTAGGTACACGAATTAACCCGTTCATACGACATGGTACACAATTCACAGCAACATGAATCATATTTTCATAATTTTTATTTACTGATTTTAAAGAAAGTTTCAGGAAAGTTGGATATGAACTGAAAAAATATTTGCCCTTTTTCAGACATCTATTTAATATTAAATTATATTATTTCCATTCATGTTTTCATTTTCACAATTTTGGTGTTTTCAGAATATTTTTAATATTCTTATTTTCAAAATTAACGAGAAAGAGAGACCTGTCAAAATAATGTTTTGGTATACAGACTTTCTGGCAGGCATTTGATTTTTGTTTCTAAATTTATACGCGAATTTGAAACGGTGGACAAGAAGTGCAACTGCAATGAAAGAGAAGACAACATTTGCTGTCATTTGAATTTATACTAGTCGTTAAACCGTTTACTTTTCATTCATGTTTTGCAATTTTTTCTAAAAATGTTTGGGTTTTTAATAAATTTTTAAATTTTGTATTTATCCTGTCTCATTTGTTAAAGAGTCATTTAAATGGAACAATGTACAAAAATCGTTGTTCGTTCTCCAAATTTTGTATGGGAAATTAAGTAATTATGTATATCGTAATTTGGGTTCGAACAACGAATAGAGAGCGAATTAGCCTTAGTATGAACAAGGCATAAGTATGAAAATATGAATCATGTTGCTATGAATTGTGTACCATGTCGTATGAACGGGTTAATTCGTGTAAGTAATTATGAGAACTAACAACGTGATTCAAATGCTGGTATGAACATGGCATTAGAAATTTTGTTTACCTCTTTTCGTACATGTACGCAATTCCACCTCCACTTTCGCCTAACGATTTGCCTTGTAATTGAATATCATTTTACCATTACATGGAGATTTTGATTGTGATTGTATTAGGCAAAAATATGCCACATACATACAGCAAAAACTCTCACTGCCAAATAATTATTATTATATTATACATATGTACATTACTTCTAGGTAGCCGTAACTACTTATTAATTAATCTAGGTCGCATTTATTGTCCGATTCAGGTCGCATTTATTGTCCGATTCAGCTGAAAATTGGGGAATATCATTTTTTAGCCATGGGAAGACCGCTATTGCTTTTGGTGGAAATCGGTTCAGATTTGGATATAGCTCCCATATATATTTTCGGCCGATTTTACGTATTTGCTGCACCAAACACGCTATATACATACGTTCGATTTTGATGAAATTTGGAACGTGTGACTGAATTTGGTCTAGTAATACATTTTATCGAAATCGGTTCAGAATTGGATACAGTTCGCATATATATTTTCGCCGACTTCAGGTATTCGCTGCACCAAGCACGCTATATACGTCCGATTTTGATGAAAATTAAAATGCCTGACTGAATTCCGTCTAGAAATATACAATTGTTCCACAAACATCCCATACGGGACAAGGGAGACTTCTCTCATATCAATGAGTGCACCCCGATTCATATTAGGCTCAATGATATGGGACCTACTGTTTATCGCCGAGTCCGAACGGTGTGTCTTAAGACACCACTTGTAGAGAAATTTTACATGGCTGGAATACTCAGGAAATGTCACCAACATTACTGAGGGGTAGAAATAAATGTGCTAAATTTTATCGAAATCGGTTCAGATTTGGATACAGTTCGCATATATATTTTCGGCCGATTTCAGGTATTCGCTTCACCAAGCACGCTATATACGTCCGATTTTGATGAAAATTGAAATGCCTGACTGAATTCCGTCTAAAATTAAATGTGCGAAATTATATGGAAATCGGTTCAGATTTGGATATAGCTGCCATATATATTTTCGCCCGATTTCACGTATTTGCTGCACCAAACACCTTATATCTGTCCAATTTTGATGAAATTGGGAATGTGTGACGGAATTTGGTCTAGAAATAAGTGTACCATAATATGTATGGTAACATGAGGCGCCTTCGCCACGATTTTGATCAAAATGTTCTCATACCAACATCGTTAAAGTTTTTTCAAATATTATTTTTGGTACAAATATTAGCATATCTTGACTATAAGTTTTGATATATAAATAGTTATAATTTTGTTTTTAAAATATTATTTTTGAGAATTTGCAAAATGTCTAAAAAGTGGCGAAGCTTCCCCACCCATGGGGCAGCTTCGCCATCGATATTGAACATTCTCCAACGGTCTCTAAACTGTAATTTACCACACTTCTTCCTTAAGTATCAACATTACGCAAAAAAGAACGTGTTTTCTATTGAATAATCAAAAATGATTTTAAAATTCACAAAAAATAACCGATTCTAGCGGTTAATTGAAGTAGGTACCTTGAATTTAGGTACAAAAATCATAATATAAATAAAACAAGATACGTTTAGGATAATATTTGATTTTAACTTCACATTATAGTGTGGGATATCTATGGTATAAAAAATTTAAGTTAAACATGACAAATTTCTAACATTAGGCCACCACGTCCCTATCATGGCATGTGGGGCGCCTACGGTGGTGGTGGTGGCCCTTACATATTTCATAATATTAATATATTGACATTTGCAATTACTTTTTCATGCGAATTATTGGGATTTATATTCTTCAGTAGTTGTCTTCAAACGGTATAAAATGTGTTTTTGATATCACAAAAGGTAAAGAAGATATCAAAAAAAAAAAAATACCTACAGAGTACGTAAAAATACTTTAAATAAAATTTCCAATCGTTTCGTTTCGTATTTTCCATAGGAACAATACAAAACGAAACATAACCCTCGTTGGCCGAGCTCGCTGTTTAGTTTCGTTTTGTTTACATTCGTGAGTACGAACAAAACGAAAAGCGAAAAGTACTCAACTCCACAACAACAGATAGAAAACTAAATAGTACTTAACACATGTGAATAAATCAAAAACGTTTGCTGGTTGATAAAATTCACTGTGGTATGCTGATGCTAACTTATAGGGTTGTTAAGCAATCACATGTGTGTGTGTGTGTCTGAGTGTGTCATTGACCATAACGCACGGCAAACGTTTCCCAAAAATACTTGTCGTTTCGGTGGTGAATGAAACAAATCGGCAAAGCATAGCAAAAGTTACATTTCACCAATCGTACGGTTTCCATCTTTTTACGTTGAAAAGTTTGTGTTTTTGTTTTGGTTGTGAGAATGAAACGATTCAGAGAAGCTGAAAAGTTTGTGGCTTTGTGTGATTGGTACGGGAATCGTTTTGTTTCTTTCCGTTCATTGAATACCTACCATAATTATTTTCCCAATACCCTGAAAACACAAAACCGCATGCGTCCGCTATCATACCTATGACACAACTGCCAACTTTTGGGAGATGATAGATCTACATTAAACTCACAATTTTTCCTTTAACGGATTTTTTCTATCATTTGTAGTTTGTGAGAAAATCGGCGATGGCGTAGCCGCCCCAGTGGCGAAGGCGCCCCATGTTACCATATATCGAATAGAGTTGTGTCGTTCATGAACGAACCGGCTCAAAGGAACGATTCCGTGAAAAGAACGAACGGATCCGTATCCAGCTCATTCTTTTATATCGTTCATTTAGATCCCCGATGGACGAGTCATTGCTGCTTACAAAATTAGCAGCATTGGTTTTGCAGTCAAAATCTAAACAAACGCTGCGTTAGCCCAAGCAGCACAAATTTCCACACAAAACAAACAATGATTCAGAGATCTACTCTCGCTCAGTAACTCACCTCATTCAGTAGCACATCTCGGTCATTTCTTTCTTTTGCATCATTCGTTCATCTGGTTCTTTCATATCAAAACCACCACCACTACGTTCAGAAACAAAACCACCCCCATTAGCACACAAACAAGCAAGTAACACAACAGTTGTGTCATTCGTGAACGAACATTATCAAAAGAACGATTCGGTGAAAAGAACGACGGAGTCGTATACAGCAGAGAACGAACGAGTTCAAAAGAAAATAATACAGTCAAATGTATTGTTGAACGAAAAAGAGCCAACGAACGAAGTAAATGACCCGGATCTTTTTGGTGAACGGAATGAAAAAGATCGATCAGCTCAATGAACGAGATTGCCCAACACTAATATCGAAATCAGTTCAGATTTATATATATCTCCCATATAAAGTTAACATATTCACAGTGGTGTAGTGTATCATATAGTCGGTTCACTCGAAATAAGTAGGCATTCTCGTGGTACAATTAAAAGGTAACGGACAGCTTCCTGTTGATTACAATTTTTATAGCCTCCACCATAATATAATTAAATTTGTCATTGCGTTTGCAACACATCGAAATATTCGTCGGAGACCCTATAAAGTATATGGGGATTTCCATGGCATCGTAAAATTTTGAATATGTTATGTCAAAACTCTCTTTATGTTGTTGGGGAAATTATAACAAAAATTATTTTTTTATAAAGGGATTTGACTTTTCATATTCGAACAGCTGGTGTGATACCACTACCTTGGTAATTGTGGCATGGGGAATTCTGAGTATTTTTTGGTAAAATAACAATTGTTTCACACTGATATAAAGGAAAAATTGTGTTGACAAATTTTAAAAAATTAAGAAAAAATAGTAATCATTCGAATTTCACTGCCAAATAGGACTTAACATTTTTGTAATTGATCGTAGTTTAATACAAAAACAATTTGAAGAAAATCGAAAAATTGATTTTAAATATTAAATCCCGAAAATTGCGACCAAGCCCTCTGGGCAATTTTTTTACTATTTTTTTTTATTAAATAGATGTTAAAACAGCAAAAAATACAAAAAAAAAAAAGATTTTTCGAATTGGACCAATAATTTAGAAGTTATGGGCATTTCTTTGCATATAGTTTTTACAGAATTCGAGTTTTTAAGGCGCTATATCTCTGGAACCGTTAGCCAAACAAAACTCAAAATATATTAAAATGTTTTGCTGATGAGCAGCATCCCACAACAAAAAATAAAGGAAATCAAAAACTCATTTTGAAAAAGTGTCCGATTTCACTCAGTAATCCCCATATATATTCTTGATCAGTAATCAAAGTAATCAATTTTAACTACATCCCACTTTAAACTTGTTGTTTTTTAAATTTGAAAGCAACAAATATGAGATTAAGCTTGACTTACCTACAAATAGTAAGTATTCTTGATCAGCATTAAATTCTAAATATATATAAACATGTTCGTCTGTCCGGCAGTCAGTCCGTTGAAATCAAGATACAGCTCGCAATTTTAAAGATAGAGCTTTATAATTTGGTGTAGAAGTTTCTATTACTCCTAGGATGTTTGGTATTGTAAATGGACTATATCGGTCCACGTTTTGATATAGCCCCCATAGAACGGTTGCTCTCGATTTTCGGTATTTTGATGGTTGCGGCCTCAACATTCCAACGAAATGGCTGAAATCTGGGGTATAAAACCTTGCACCTGAAATTTGTCGGTATAGATCAACATCTTCATATAGCCCCCATAGAACGGTACCTCCCTATTTTCGGCATTTTGAAGGTTGAGGCCTCAATATCATACCGAAATTGCTGAAATTTGGTATTTAGTCTTCGTTGGGGGTATATAAATTTCCACCGGAAATTTGTCGGTATAGGTTCACGCTTTCATATATATCCCATAGAACGATACTTCCCGATGTTCGGTATTTTGAAGGTTGTGGCTTCAATATCAATCCAAAGTGGCTGAGGTTTAAAACTTTACAGCTGAAATTTGTAGGCATAGGTACACGTCTTTATATAGGTCCCTTAGAACGGTACCTCCCGATTTTCGGTATTTTGAAGGTTGTGGCGTCCACGTCTTCATATAGCCCCCATAGAAGTTTACCTCCCAATTTTCAGTATGTTGAATACTGAATACCCCCCCCCCCCTAATTGGCTGAAAAGAGGTATTTGGTCTTCGTTGGGGTCATACAAGTCTCCACCAGAAATATGTCGGGATAGTCCCAAGTCTTGATGTAGTCGACATTGAACTTTTTGGTCATTGGAAATTTTTCACCACATTATTCAACCAGAATAACTGAAATTTGGTATTTACAAAACATTTTACAGGCACAAAACATCCTTTGCATTTTTCGCCAGAAGAAGCTGTAAAAGTGGCAAAACCCATGTTTTGGAGGTGTCTCAATCGGAGTGAAAAGAGTTATATCTATTTAGAATTTAATGCTGATCAAGAATACTAACTATTTGTAGGTAAGTCAAGCTTAATCTCATATTTGTTGTTTTCAAATTTAAAAACAACAAGTTTAAAGTGGGATGTAGTTAAAATTGATTACTGATCAAGAATATATATGGGGATTTCTGAGTGAAATCGGACACTTTTTCAAAATGAGTTTTTGATTTCCTTTATTTTTTGTTGTGGTGATGCTGCTCATCAGCAAAACATTTTAATATATTTTGAGTTTTGTTTGGCTAACTGTTCCAGGGATATAGCGCCTTAAAAGCTCGAATTCTGTAAAAACTATATGCAAAGAAATGCCCATAACTTCTAAATTATTGGTGCAATTTGAAAAAAATCTTTTTTTGTATTTTTTGCGGTTTTAACATCTATTTTGGATATTGGATGCAATTTTCGGGATTTAATATTTAAAATCAATTTTTCGATTTTCTTCAAATTGTTTTTGTATTAAACTACGATCAATTACAAAAATGTGAAGTCCTATTTGGCAGTGGGATTCGAATGATTACATTTTTTCTTATTTTTTTAAAATTTGTCAACACAATTTTTCCTTTATATCAGAGTGAAACATTTGTTATTTTACCAAAAAATACTCAGTAGTGGAATTCTGTAACTCATTTTTCGAGTTACCGACAAGTATCGTTAAAATTAAAATGTTTATAATTTCTGTAATTCACAAAATTTTTCGGTAAGTTAACAACCAAAATAAAGCTATTGCTAAATTCTACCGATAGCAACAGTGCCGTCAACTTTTATTGATACTTTTCATTCATAATTTTGCGTTTTAATGTTACCGATTTTTGTCGGTAACTCAAAAAATGAGTTACAGAATTCCACTACAGAAATCCCCATGGCACAATTACCAAGGTAGTGGTATCACACCAGCTGTTCGAATATGAAAAGTCAAATCCCTTTATAAAAAAAATTATTTTTTTTTGTAATTTCCCCAACAACATAAAGAAAACTTTGACATAACATATTCAAAATTTTACGATGCCATGGAAATCCCCATATACTTTATAGGGTCTCCGACGAATATTTCGATGTGTTGCAAACGGAATGACGAATTTAATTATACCCTCCATATTATGGTGGAGGCTATAAAAATTGTAATCAACAGGAAGCTGTCCGTTACCTTTTAATTGTACCACGAGAATGCCTACTTATTTCGAGTGACATGCCCTTGTTAAAACCGGAGAAAACCACTGAGAATATGTTAACTTTATATGCGAGATATATATAAATCTAAACTGATTTCGATATACATAGTATGGTACACTTATTACTAGACCAAATTCCGTCACACATTCCAAATGTCATCAAAATTGGACAGATATAAGGTGTTTGGTGCAGCAAATACGTGAAATCGGGCGAAAATATATGTGGCAGCTATATCCAAATCTGAACCGATTTCCGCACATTTATTTTTAGACGGAATTCAGTCAGGCATTTCAATTTTCATCAAAATCGGACGTATATAGCGTGCTTGGTGCAGCAAATACCTGAAATCGGCCGAAAATATATATAGGAACTGTATCGAATTTTGAACCGATTTCGATAAAATGTATTACTAGACCGAATTCAGTCACACGTTCCAAATTTCATCAAAATCGAACGTATGTATATAGCGTGTTTGGTGCAGCAAATACGTAAAATCGGCCGAAAATATATATGGGAGCTATATCCAAATCTGAACCGATTTCCACCAAAAGCAATAGGGGTCTTCCCATGGCTAAAAAATTATATTCCCCAATTTTCAGCTGAATCGGACAATAAATGCGACCTGTACGTTGCGAACTGACGGCCGCCGGACGGACGGACATGCATTAATCGACTCAGACAGTGATTCCATGTATATGCCTAGGAGGAACTATGGGTTTATCTCGTTTCCTTATGTATGTTACATACAAATGCACAAAGACATAATACCCCTTACCACAGCGCGGTACAACAAATGAGCTTGTAGATTAATTAATAAGTACCCAGCAAAATTTGAAGGAAGGGGTTCTTTGCGATGACGTGATTTCATGGCATCATTTGTATTGGTTCAAAGGAAATCGTGAACCCATGCTAAGGATGGCGTGAAAGATCCGATCTTTTCATCAACATTTGAACTCATGCAAAGGAAGTCGTGAAAGATCCGATCTTTTCATTAACATTGAACCCATTCCATCGATCCAATAGATATGAATATTTTATTTTTATTTATACACAAATTTTTATAATATATAAGATTAATTATTTACAATAGGCTTGATGTAGTCGGAGACTCGAAATCACAACCAACGTTGTTAAAACTCTCGTCGTAATCATAATGTCATTGCAAAGGGTTGGTGAAAATGACATGCCAAAGCATTGGTGGAAATGACATGCCAAAACATTGGTTAAAATGACATGTCAAAGAATTGGTGTAAATGACATGCTTTGGATCCAAAATGAATAGCATCTTTTGGGGTCCACGCTCATATAAAATTCATCGATGAAGATGCTAAAAAGATGACATGCCAGATCAATTTCACCCATGATTGAATGACATGTTTGGCATCGAACATTTTGCTGGGTAGTTACGGCTACCAAGAAGTAATATATAATATACCCAGCAAAATGTTCGATGCCAAAGATGCCATTCAATCATTAGTGCAAATGATCTGGCATGTCATCTTTTTAGCATCTTCATCGATGAATTTTATATGAGCGTGGACCCCAAAAGATGATATTCATTTTTGGATCCAAAGCATGTCATTTACCCCAATGCTTTTGCATTAGAGTGGGGCGATTTGAACACCATCACGGGCGCCTGGAGTTTCTGATTCTTGGGATTGTACTGAGCAAAAAAGTCAACTAGACCATATGTCTACGGTGAAAATCGAGCCCCCGGATTTTGACTTGAAGTTTTTTTTCAAGAATTTTTGGATATTTTGGCATATAACAACCAAACCACTAAGATTTTTGATCCAACACAAAGGCAACAATTGTAGGCAAGACAATAATAAAGAACTCTCTAGTACATCGCAAAAGCATTGGAACGCTCCTTCAGGTAGTTATGGCCTCGAGAATGTGCACATTTAAGAACGCGGTTTTTTTGTTGTAATCAGCTACTTGCTGTCATTTAGTTGACCATTTTATTAGCTTTCTAATGATATACATATTCGGTTAATCGGTTACTTAAAACCGGTTCCAAAATCGGTTTTAATATCAGAATGTCCGGTTCAAAAATTTAGATAACCGGATCTGTCCTCCAATAAAATTTGTTATTAACGTGTTCGTCATTACAAAAGCTATTTATGGTAAGTATTTCAGAAGCCCACAGACCAATAACGAATATACATAAAAACAAAACATAGTTTTCTGAACAAAAACCGGTAAAATGTCAAAAAGGACCATGAAAACGGGGAAATATCGATTGGTCATCAATGAGAACCGTACCTAAAATCTTCTGAACAACATTTTTGTAGAATATTTGGATGCTGTAAAATCTCGCCTTGTGGTACTTTTACTACGGTTCAAAAAATAAAGGACGAAAAGGACATGAAAGGAATTGAGTTAGAGGGATGAAATATTCTACAAAAAGATTCACCATTCGATTTGACTGAAGACATGTAATGTCAAAATGAAGCTACAATAACGCTTTAGAGAGATATAAAGCTATTTGATCACAAATCAAGGGGCCAAAATTAAACCATTAATCACGCAATATCTCGGAAACTTGACCTATGGTGAAAATTTCCTTTTGGGTTCTCAGTACACTCACCAAGGGCTTTCATCTCCAAAAGAAATTTTCCACCCACTGACTTTGAGTTCCATTTTGTAGCACAGTGTCGTTTATCGATATTTTCCGAAAAATGTGCACCTTCTCGAGGCCATAACTACATGAAGGAACGTTCCAATGCTTTTGCGATGTACAAGAGAGTTCTTTATTATTGTCTTGGCTACAATTGTTGTCTTTGTGTTGGATCGAAAATCTCAGTGGTTTGGTTGTTATATGCCAAAATATCCAAAAATCCTTGAAAAAAAAACTTCAAGTCAAAATCCGGGGGCTCGATTTTCACCGTAGACATATGGTCTAGTTCACTTTTTTGCTCAGTACAATCCCAAGAATCAGAATCTCCAGGCGCCCGATAACACTTTTTTCCTTCCATACAAATCGCCCCGGCCTATTTTGCATGTCATTTCAACCAATCCCAGCAAAAATTCGGATCCATTAGTCATTACGTAACCCATTACAAAGTAATGTAAACAAGCTTATTTTCCCATTACAAGTAATCTGAAAAGTAATGGGATACTTTTAAAAAAATTACAAAGCAAACTTACACGCAGAAAAATTTATGTTAGAAATATGTTTGGATCCAAACAAATATATGTTTGGGACCGGTTGGAAACAAATATATGTTTGGATCCAAACATAATATGTTTGGGTTCAAACAAATATATGTTTGCAACATTTTGTAACATACCTCAATTTGATATGTTTGGGTAAAACATATTTTTTATGTTAGAACATTTTTTTCATGGGTGGAGAGAGGATGTTTGTCAACGATAGTAATAACAGTGCTCTCGCGGCTGTGGAATGCTGTTTTATAATGAAGAGTTGTGTGTATTGTATAGAAGACGTAGAAGCGAAGAAGGAGGCTTTGGTGGCATGTATGCGTCAAACTCGTGTGTTTCTTGTTTTGTTGTTGTTAACCAACTTAGCAGGCGAACAAGAAAAGAAGAAATGATATGAATTATATTTTTTTTCTTTCTTCAGTGTTTTAGATGCCTTTGTAGAGTCAAGACGGTAAAGTGAGTGAATAAATCAGTGTTTTGTGTTTTCTTAAAGAAATTGTGCTTTTTAGTAAATTAAATGCCTAATACATTTTATAATTGAATCGGAAAGTTGAATGGAATTATTTTATTGGACAAGGAAGAAATCGCATTTAATATTGGTAGTTACATACATACTTATGTATATTTGAAATATGGCATATCCATATTTATTTATTACATTACATAATCATTTGATTCTAGATGCCGATTCCCCGCTGATGATTTCAACTATGAGGACAATTTGTTTTATTTCACAACTAAGGAGAAGCGTTCAACTACGTTTCTATATATTTTTCCTTTTTAAAAGTGTGACTATTTACAAATTATTTCAATCAGTTTTTCTTTTATTAAAGTGTGTTATGTATTTCTTTGGAATTTTGTATGTACCTATGTGTTTGTTGTTCTTTTGCCTTTTAATAAACAACCTCAACATTTGTGTGTATACTATAGAGATAGCCAGTGAGTTCTTACTGAGAGCAAGTGAGCACACATTTCAAAGTGTTTTACATTGAATTTTACGCTCCCTTGCTCTCAGTAAGCGCCCACTGGTGCATGTGTTTGTTTTTTTGTGCCTTTTGGGTTTGTATTTTTTTGCATCCAAACATATAAAATGTTTGCACCCAAAAATAAAATTCTTTCCACCCAAACATATCTTTGTTTGCACCCAAACATATCTTTGTTTGCACCCAAACATATCTTTGTTTGCACCCAAACATATATATCTTTGCACCCGAACATAAATATCTTTGCACCCAAATATATATATGTTTGCACCCAAACATATATTTGTTTGCAGACCCAAACATATATTTGTTTGCAGACCCAAACATATATTATGTTTGGGACTGTTGCAAACATATATATGTTTGCTGCAAAATATGTTTGGGACATATGTTAGAGAGGCCGTTTTTTTTTGCGTGTACTTACTTTGCTCCTCACTAAGTAATGCGGACGGTGGCACAGTGAGTGTGTGTCTGACTATAAATCCTAGGGTTGTGTGTTCAACGCTCACTGTCGGCACGCGAGTTTTTTTAATTAAAAAATAACAGTTCGTGGTGCACACGTGCACTGCACATTTAAGTTCTTAAGCATCCCTTTAATGTTCGTGTGCGTGGCATAGTATGTCGTGTCTTTGGCTAGAAATCAGAGGGTTCGTGTGTTCAACTCGCACAGCGAGCGAACTAAAATTAAGTAAAATAAAAGTAAGATGTGTGATGAAATTAAAAAAAATCTCTCAACTGTTCTAAAAATAGAATTTTTTTCAACTTACTTTTCAACTTCTAGTGGCCACAGAATAACTAGTTATTCTAGTGGTCATAAAAGAACTACAAACTGAGTGCGACATGCCCTTGTAAAAATAATGGGGAAGAAAGGGGGTTTGCGAGTAGTTACGGCTGCCAAAAATTCCTTACAAAACCCATGATTTTGGGAGGACTTTTTTTGCTGGGATGCTTTGGCATGTCGTTTTCACCAAATCATTGCAATGAAATTATCATTACGACAAGAGTTTTAACAACGTTGGTTGTTATTTCGAGTCTCCAACAACATCAAGCCTATTGTAAATTACACTGGTCAACAGGACTTTTGTTTCAACCGAAGTTGCAGGTGTTTCTAGATGAAATCGGCGAGTTATTTTCAAATCCGGTCCTGGTTTTTCTACACCAGCTGTTGTTTTTGAGATATAGCTCAAAATCGGTTTTTACGAGTTTAACCCAGACTTTCGTTATTTTCGGATACAAACAAATATTTTTTGTGGGTTTTTCGACATTAATATATTAAGGAGATGTTGTACGCTCGATACAAATCGTTTTTGAAATAGTTATGGTGAGTATATATCAAAAAAATATAGAAAATATACTACGGACCTTTAAAAATTGCATATTTTGAGTACTTTAAGCGGTAATTACGTCTTCGGGAGAATTCATAGGATCTTCATATGGTACTCCGGATATGCTTAGGGTGTCTACTATATAATCCAGTTTTCAAATATATAATATAAAGTTCATAGCCCCCATGATTCGGCCATAACCTAAAAATCAAAAAATCAAATCAAAAAATTGCCCATAATTCTGATAAATTCATTTTTTAAAATCATTTTGAGTTTTTTCACCGAATCGCATTATAAATAAGATTTTATGTAATCTTATATAGAAACTCATCACGCTATGATACAGGGATATGAGGTTGTAAAGAAGTCATAACCCTATCTATATATATAAATGAGCTTGGTGATAAGTGACTGACTGACTGACTGACTCATCATCAACGCCCAGCCAAAACGGCTAAAGCTAGGAGCTTGAAATTTTACCAGTGGGTCACTGTTGATGCAAATGTGCTAGATAAGGCCGGGTTTTAAAAAATTCGTCCTGGAACCACAAAAAATAACAACAACAAAAATCCTTATTTTTCATTACTATTACGTACTTATTCACTTAGTTGGCTCTCTGCAAGACATGTGTCAAATTAACAATGCTATAACTTCTTGATACCGTAAACGATCACACATAATTTCAAATTTTTTAGTTTACTTCTAGGCGCACTTATTTTATCGCAAACCACTAAATAATAGAAAGACAATTACGCAAAAAATGCAAACCGATCCTGATTTTGTTTTCACATAACAGGTGTCGCACAAAAGATTTTCATTCGTTAAAATCCAGTTAGAAAAAATGATTACAAACGATGCATTTGTAAAAATTTTGATTTTCAATTTAAAATTAAAACAAAAATTCTTTCAATAAATAATGTTGGGTTTGTTGAACAAATGAGTTGATGTTGAAGACAACATTAGGGGAATAAATTCAGAAATCGGCCAGAAATAACAACTACTAAAAACTGTATGGACCTGACTTTTTGGTAATAACTAAATGTTTGCAAATCAATGAAAGTGCAATAAAATTGTGCATATTACAACGATTTATTTGCAATTAAGAATTTTATTGTATATGGAGATGTACAGTCATAACTATTCAATTTTCAATTTCAAAATCTGTAATTTGAAGAAATTGCTAAATAATTAATGAAATCAATAATAGTCCCCAAACCAGAGACAAAAGATTGGTTCTGTAATTGAAAACGATTTTGGAGTATGTGTGTTACGTGAAAAAGGCAGAAAAGTATTACATAACAAGTATTCATCACGAAGGGTTAGGAAAAAGTTCTCTCCCCGCAAAATATAAAGCAACGAATCAGATTTGCTACTAAGAAGATTTCAAGCCCGTTAAAGTACTTTGATGACGTTATATTTTCTGATGAGATGAAAATTATGTTACACTATTACGACGGAACCCAAAAAATATGGCGCAACCCTCTCACAGCCCTGGAAAATAAAAATGCAATACATACTGTAAAGTTCGGAGAACTGTAAGTTATGGTAAGGGCATAGACAAATGAAGTGTATAGACAAAGTGTATAGACATCTGAGGATGTCGATACCGTCAAAAACTAACCCCATACAGTTTTTGTTAGAACAAAATGTTTTTAAAATTGTGTTTTTAATTGAGTTGTTCTGAAAACGAAATCGATGTTAACAAATGAATCGTATAGACAAAGGATTACTCATTCGATTTGTTCCTAGGTTTTACCATTTTTGAGATATAGAAGTTCAGGTCACAGTTTTAGGTTTAGGGTTAGGTTAGGTTTTCGCGAGTTTGCTTGAAAACGGCAAGTATTTTCAAAATGGGACTAAAAAAATGTGAAAAGCTGTGAAAATTTCGTAATTTTTTCCTGGATTGTACCATTTTTGCGATATATAAGTTAAAGTAGGGAAATTGCAGTCATGACATTGTTTCATATGGAGACGATACAGTCAGTGAATTGTCCTAATCTGAACATCTACATATATCTTAAAAATGGTAAAACCTACAAAAATATCATAAAGGACAACTTTGTAGTGAATTTTCGATGCTACAACAATTTCTTTATTCCATTTTGATAGGGCATGAAAACCTAAAACCCCCCAAAAAACGTGAACTTTGACCGTGATTTATTTAAAAAGCGCTCAGGCGATTTTTTATTCCCAGGTGTAAGTTTCTTTCATTTAATGTTGTTTCAAGAGCACCGACCCAAACAAAAATACTCAACGTTTTTCGAAGGCGATTTAAAAAATGCAATATTTTCATTTATACATTTATCTGAAGATGTAGATTTCTTGAAATTTTACCAGTGGGTCACTGTTGATGCAAATGTGCGAGATAAGGCCGGGTTTTAGAAAATTCGTCCTGGAACCACAAAAATAACAACAACAAAAATCCTTATTTTTCATTATTATTACGTACTTATTCACTTAGTTGGCCCTCTGCAAGACATGTGTCAAATTAACAATGCTATAACTTCTTGACATAATTTTAAATTTTGTAGTTTACTTCTAAGCGCACTTATTTTATCGTAAACCACTAAATAATAGAAAGACAAACCGATCCTGATTTTGTTTTCACATAACAGGTGTCGCACAAAAGATTTTCATTCCTTAAAGTCCAGTTAGAAAAAATGATTACAAACGATGCATTTGTAAAAATTTTAATTTTTAAATTTAAAATTAAAACAAAAATTCTTTCAATAAATAATATTGGGTTTGTTGAACAAATGAGTTGCTGTTGAAGACAACATTAGGGGAATAAATTCAGAAATCGGCCAGAAATAACAACAACTAAAAACTGTATGGACTTGACTTTTTGGTAATAACTAAATGTTTGCAAATCAATGAAAGTGCAATAAAGTGGTGCATATTACCACGATTTATTTGCAATTAAGAAGTTTATCGTATATGGAGATGTACAGTCATAACTATTCAATTTTCAATTTCAAAATCTGTAATTTAAAGAAATTGCTAAATAATAAATGAAATCAATAATAGGCCCAAAACCAGAGACAAAAGATTGGTTCTGTAATTGAAAACGATTTTGGAGTATGTGTGTTACGTGAAAAAGGCAGAAAAGTATTACATAACAAGTATTCATCACGAAGGGTTAGGAAAAAGTTCTCTCCCCGCAAAATATAAACGAACGAATCAGATTTGCTACTAAGAAGATTTCAAGCCCGTTAAAGTACTTTGATGACGTTATATTTTCTGATGAGATGAAAATTATGTTGCACTATTACGACGGAACCCAAAAAATATGGCGCAACCCTCTCACAGCCCTGGAAAATAAAAATGCAATACATACTGTAAAGTTCGGAGAACAGCCCTAGAACAAAGGATTACTCATGTTGAGTGCTGTCAACAGACTCAAACCAAAATACTCAACATTTTTCGAAGTCGATTTTTGAGAAAAATTGCAAGATTTTCTTTTACATCTGAGGATGTCGATTCCGTCAAAAACTAACCCCATACAGTTTTTGTTAGAAGAAGATGTTTTAAAAATTGTGTTTTTAATTGAGTTGTTCTGTTTGCAATTAAGAATTATTATGGCGTTCTTGGTATATAGAAATGTAGAGTCTATAACTTTTCGTCACTAAATAATTTAGGAAATCAATAATAGACCACAAACCAGAATCAAATTTTGGTTTTGTAATTGAAAACGATTTTGGAATATGTGCGTTACGTGAAAAAGTCAGAAAAGCATTATCACGAAGGGATAGGAAAAACCACTGCTCTCCCCGTAAAATATAGGGAAACGAATTTTCTACAGAGAAGATTTCAAGCCCTTTAAAGTACTTTGATGACGTTATCTTTTCTAATGAGACGGACATTATGTTGTATTATTACGAGGGGACCCAAAAAGTATGGCGCGAACTTCTCTATAACGAACTTCCCAATAACGAATTTTTCTCTATAACGAAGAAGTATTAAAAGCACAGTTTTTTCAGTCCATGCTCACCTATTTTAACCTCTATATAACGAACTTCCCTATAACGAATACTTCTCTATAAAGAAGTTTTTTAAGCACAAGTTATATTTCCCACACAAAATAACCTCCCTATAACGAATTAAAAAACAATATCTTTCAACAGCGCTCTTATTGAAGTCCACTTTATTTTACATTGCGCACACAATGTGTCAAAACAAAACAGTGGTTTATGAGGAAAAATATCAGTTAAAATATTTTTTGTGGTGATCGAACGAAAACTACGATAAAATTGTAGTGCGATTCACAAACTAATTTTGTGAGTTACCGACAAGTGTCGGTAAAATTAAAATGCTTATAATTTCGGTAATTACCGAAAGAATATGTGGTAATACCTTAAACTGTCGTACTTTACTGGTTAAAGAATTTGTAAATAGGAACGGGTGAAACTATACTCTGCATTTTAATGTATTTATTTATTATCCTCCTTTATATTCGTGTGAATTCTACGCTAACGAAGTAGCGGGCACTTGCTAGTTGTACACATATAAAGCTTGTCATCAAGCAAAAAATTTTTTTATTTTGACGGATTTATGGCGAAAAACTTATACATTTTTTTAAGTTAACATTGAATTTTCTTCGTTTCGCTTAAGGACAAGATTATTAGGTTCTTAATGATCCCACAAAAACATACATATGCTGATCGATTTATTCGTTTTCGAGCTACAGTGGATACCGCAAACTGCTTTTGTAAAAACAGCTTTACGTAGGCTGCAATTTATCAGAACTCTGTGCAATATTTTTGAACAAGAAAATCCGAGAGTAGCTCTAGGTGTGACTTTTCAGATGAAAACAAAATCTTCTAAAACGCTTGGCAGATTTTTTTGTAAAAAATGCATAAAAAGTTTTTTGTGCTCAATAAGTGAACATAACCCCTTAACACTAAGGATAAATTCAATTCTGAAATGACTTATTGTTCAATGGATCTTTGGGCGAACATATTTATACCCTACATTACAATGTGGAAAGTTTGTTTTTCCGAAAATTCATATTCGTCGTAGGGGGCGAAATGGACCAAAAACAACATTTTTTTCGATTCAGTAGGTCGCAATGATGGCTTAACGGGTGAAATTTAAAGTAAGGTTTGGGTTTATGACAAAGAAGAATATAGCAATTTAACATGATGATTAGATAATATTTAGCGGGTTAAATGCATCAAAACTTTTGTGTGAATATTGGTAAAATTTTTAGTATAATTACTATGTGTTTATTCCTGGAATGTATGTTCCGCCCACGTAAGTTAAATTTAGAAGAGGGACTCTTGACCTTTCCATTGATGCCAATTATTTTGATGTAGGAGATCAGATAACAGAGTTACAGCCTAGTACATACAGAAATCCCACAGTTTTAATTGTGTATAGTGTAACCATAATCACACTATATGACGCATTTATAATTTAATACTGACATATTTTTGCACGAGGTAAGGGGTTTGTTCAGGAAAGAATATTTAATTGATCATCATTTTTGATTGAACATCAGTTTTGTGCGGGGAAGTGGTGTAGGGTGTCACATGGTCAGCGCTGTCCGACTGTAGCCCTCGCTAACGTTTTATAATAGTTTTCTGAATAATGGACGGAGAGGTTTTTGTTTATTCAATAATATTGTATGGGAGTTTTAACTCTTCGTTTTGTTGGCAATACGATTTTGTTAATTTTCATTTATTTGGAATAGTAGCTGTTTACAGATGATATTTATTTGACCTAGTTTAGAGTGATATCATTTCAATGTAATGGAATCCTTAACTCATATTTTTTATTTTTGTATGCAATTCATGCCAGGGTAATTCAATATACATTGGAAGGGGGTATCCCACATTCAAATCTTACAACTGTATTTCTTCTACTGTCAAATTTTACCAAGACAACATTCATTCATTGATGAATGACATCTATGACCACACCGGTAAATGTATTAAAATTGAAGTGAAATGGATGCCGGATTGATGATAGAAAAACATTTCAGTGACTTTGTCTATATAACAGAAGCCAATAGAAAGACAGACAGACGGACAGACAAACCGACATAGACATCGTCAAGCCAGCCAATCAATCGATCTTTATGCAAAATGTTTGCAATTGAATCGATGCGGGGGATAAAGTGTTAACAATGACAACATTGACGACAATGTGAATTGGACAACATTGTTGAGCTTTGTTTGGATTTTCTGCGGTTGATTGACTTTTTTCTCCAGGGGAGTAGTTGGTTGTTGTTGTTTTTTTGTTGGGTTGCAACTTTTATTCATGTTTGTGTATGTTCGTTCGTTCCGCAATTCAATACAATGCAATTAATTGGAAACTTGAGAAAGACATTTCTATTTTCCCCCTCATTTCTGACAAAGTTGACGAACTGAGTCGATGATGAACTGCTGTATGACACACTGTAGTATTGAAAACCCGATTTTTTTATTGCAATTCGGTAAGATGATAATCGCACGCTTGGGCTGCCTTGATTGCATGCAATGCATTTGCAAATCGGTAGGAGTGTGTCAGCATTCATGTCTGTCGTATGTATGCGTTTGATTGATGTCAATAAGATGGTTGAAAATATTACCAAAAGCGGCCTCATGTTGGGCCTTTTTCGATAATATTCATCAGTATAGAAGTACAAAATACAAAACATTTATAATAAGATAGTTAAAAATAATTGATTTGTTTACAAAACTTTTATGCAAACCATTACAAAACTTTTTATACCCTACATCGCTATGCGGAAAGGGTATTATAAGTTGGTTTTGGCCAAAAAAAAAAGTGTAACACATCGAAATAATGGCCGTAGACCGATACAAAATTCATGTCTCGACGAGCTGAATCGATTTGGCTATGTGTGTCCGTCCGTCTGTCCATCTAAACCTTGTAATCACGCTACATGTCACGAAATGTTGTGGGTTGATGGGGGTCCCAGAGAGAAAGATGACTATTGATTTTGGTAAGGCCTGATAATATTCAGTAGTCGGAATGGCCAAAAAACGAATGTGGAAAATAATTGAACGTTGTATCCTTATGGAAATATCTCCGCTTCTAGTAGGCGCATTCCGAGAGCAAAGCCCGTCAATGGAAGAAAAAAAGTTCATGTTTACAATAATGCTAAGTAGGTTGTCGTACCATTTGTAATGACAATATCCCAGCTTGGTTGGGCGCATTTCATCAAATGTGACCTATAATAATCAAGACATTCTGAGATTTCTTGACCCTAATTGCGTTACCGAAAGTGAGCATATACTTGAGATATAGGAATAGACGCTCAAATATCCCGATTTGTAGCGGCGGGTAGAATGTGGAGTTGCATTGCAACCGGCTGTCGGAGCCATAGAAAGGCGGGAATGGTGAACAGGGCCAAAAACTTGAACACAATTGGCACGTCACTACGGTGCACAGTGTTGCCGCTTCCATACAAAAGTGGATAAAAATAGAAGGAGTTGACCTAGGTTGATGAATTTTTGCACAATTACTTATAAGGGCATAGGAATGAAAAATTTCAACTTTGGTCCATATCGGTTCAGATTTGGATATAGCCCCCATATACATCTTTCCCCGATTTTGCTATAACTCGGCCAATTTTGATCGAATAGCCTTCAAATTTAATATGTATTATTTTCTTAGGTCCCTAAATAGCTACACCGATTTTCACAAAAATAGGTTCAGATTTGGATATAGCCCCCATATATATCTATCACCGATTTTGCTATAACTCGGTCAATTTTAATCGAATAGCCTTCAAATTTTAGTAGTTTCACCGATTATCGTAAAAATCGGTTCAGATTTGGATATAGCTCCCATATATATCTTTCCCCGATTTTGCTATAAATCCCTCAATTTTTGATGAATAGCCTTCAAATTTAACATGGTATGTTTCCTCAGGCCACTGTTTAGTTTTACCGATTTTGATTTGATTTCGCAAAAATCGGTACAGATTAGGATATAGACTCTATATATATCTTTCACCGATTTTGCTATAATTCGATCAATTTTTGAAACATAGCCTTCAAATTTAACATGGGATGTTTTCTTAAGGTCTTTTTCAGTTTCTCCGATTTTGATATAAATCGGTTTAGATTTGGATATAGCTCTCATATATATTTTCACTAAACACGCAATGTATGTGAGATATTGGTTAAATAAGGAAATATGACGTAATTATCCGTACTTGAGTGACATCGGGCGAAATTACATATCGAAGCCATGTTCAAACCTGAACCGACATGGACCAAAGTTGATTTTTTTCATTCCTGTGCCCTCATAAGTACTTGTGCAAACATTCATCAACCTAGTTCAAAGGTGAAACTGAACAGGGGCCTGAGGAACATCCCATGTTAAATTCATCAAAAATTGAGCGAATTATAGCAAAATCGTGGGAAGATATATATGGGGGCTATATCCAAATCTGAACCGATTTCACCGAAAATCGGTGTAGCTATTCAGGGGCCTAAGAAAATAACACGTACTAAATTTGAAGGCTATCCGATCAAAATTGAACAAGTTGTAGCTAAATCGGGAAAAGATATATATTGGGGTTATATAAAATCTGAACCGATATATCTCAGAAGGTGCAGGGATGGGCAGAAAGTTTTTGCACATTTTTATTTGGAAGAGATGTCCAATTAACGGAAAACAAGAGCCGAGGTGGCAATAGGTGGCAATCAAAAGATCTGCTCTACTAAATAATAAGAATTTGAATTTTTTTATCAAATTTAAATTATGATTTCTTGATAACGGTACATTGCCCAAGTGCAGTTGATGTCAATTTTTTGTACTAAAATTTTATATTTATAGCCCACCCATCAAATCCCCATCCAAAACTTTTAATTTTATCAACAAACTTTTCAGAAAATGTTATTTTAAAAATTGTCTAATTTTCATATGATTACCGCTTTAGATCACCTGGGAAATATTTTTCATATTTCAAGGGGTACAACTTCATTATGGATGCACATATCGACAAAATTCTTTCAGATTCGTTGTATGGGATGTGTTTACTGTAAGAAAAAATCATGAACATATGTAAAAGTTAACATCACAATTTTTGATTTTTGTCCACGAGGCAACACTGTGCGGTGTACAGTGGTCCTACTTGTATGGAAAGGTGCTACAAAAATATTTATAATCGTCGGATCAATCAGATTTTTCAGTATATGCTAAAAACAAATAAAAAAACTTTAGCCAAAAAAATCCAGTTTTTCGTATAGCCCCGATGTAGCGGTACCACCCGATTTCAGGTATTTTGAAGCTTTTATCCACATATTCGGCTCTAATTGGCTGTGCTTTGATATTTGGGGTTTCCAATGGTCAAAAACCTCCTGCGCCTAAAATTGTGGTCTTAGGTCCCGGTTTCGGTATAGCCCTCATATTACGGTACCTCCCGATTTCAGGTGTTTTGAAGATTTTATCAACATTTTCGGCTCGAATTGGTAGTAATTTGCCATTTGGAGTTCTCAATGATCAAAAATCTTCTGCGCCAAAAATTGTGTTCTATGGTCCAGGTTTCAGTATAGCCCTCATATTACGATACCTGCCGATTTCAGGTATTTTGAGATTGTATCAATATTTCCGGCACGAATTGGTTGTAATTTGCCATTTGAAGTTCTAAATGATCAAAAACCATCTGCGCCAAAAATTGTGGTTTTACCTCCAGGTTTCGGTATAGCCCTCATCTTACGGTTTCGGTATAGCCCTCATATTACGGTACCTCCCGATTTCAGGTGTTTTGAAGATTTTATTGGTTGTAATTTGCCATTTGGGGTTCTCAATGATCAAAAATTTTCTGCGCCAAAAATTGTTTTCTTTGGTCCAGGTTTCAGTATAGCCCTCATATTACGATACCTCCCGATTTCAGGTATTTTGAAGATTGTATCAACATTTCCGGCACGAATTGGTTGTAATTTGCCATTTGAAGTTCTAAATGATCAAAAACTATCTGCGCCAAAAATTGTGGTCTTACCTCCAGGTTTCGGTATAGCCCTCATCTTACGGTACCTCCCTATTTCAGTTATTTTGAGGGTTTTATCTACATTTTCGATTCGAATTGGTTGTAATTTGCTATTTGGAGTTCTTAGTGGTCAAAAAAGTCTCCGACTGGTATCGTGGACAGGAAAGGAAACAAATTATTCCAATTTAGGTCAGAATATTTCATGGTAGGGGATATAATAAAGTTCGATGCGACCGAACTTTACATTTTTACTTATTTTCCATATTATATGTAGCATCATACATATATCAAAAATATACAAATGTAAAAAATACACTCATAAGTAGATCCCGAAACAAAAATGTATAAATCTTTAAAGAAAAAAATCGAAACAAACAATTAAAACACAAAACAAAGAAGAAACTGAGAACACAGTAATACGGCATATTCACTGAAACGACCAGAGGCATCGTCAGTATTTTTAATGTCACACACGGAAATGCAAATATATGCAGCTGGATCCAAATTTTTTGTAAACTAGACACAATTTCGAACATTCTTCGAAAAATTTGGAGAGTGGCGAAGGATATCCTTTCAATTTTGAGTTACTTGCTATGCAGCTGGAACCACATTTTTTGTAAACTAGACACTATTTCGAACATTCTTCGAAAATTTTGGAGAGTGGCGAAGGATGGCGCAGTTAGTAAAACTCAACTTCAATTTTTAGGACTTGGAAAAAAATCCACAAAAAAGTATTATAAAAATGTGATTTCCAGCACATTTTATGCGAATAATGTGTACAAATTTTTATGTAAAATAATTAGAAAACCTTGTACTAAAACTTCCGTTTCAAAAAAAATAATTTTATCCCTTCAATTTTGAGTTACTTGCCTTGTAAGAAGTCACAACCTTACTGATGTTTTTAAAGTTTTTAAGAGATCATGCGTAAATGTCAAATTCTTCTGTTTTGTTTTGTTAAATACCATTATAAATTGCAAAAACAGGAATGGAATATTAAAATATGATATGTTTAGAGACAGATTGCTGATTTGTCGCAGAGATTTGCTGATATCGATTTTTTGATTTTTGTCGCAGGTTGGGAGCAGTGTGCGGTGGCTGGTCGCTACTTGGTAATTAATTATTTTGGTTCAGTAAGTCATTTGATATAAAAATCAAATAATTTGCAAATTTATTTCTAGTCCGAATTCGGTGACATTTTCCAAACTGCATCAAACATTGGATAAAAATCAATAGCTTTCTTCCTATGCACAAATGCACAAAGGTATAAAAATGCAACCCAATTTCTGATACGCTCATTCTGGGTGAAATGTACTCCATAAAAAAATTTCAACTTTCCACTGAATCTAAATCAGGCCTGAACTTATCAATAAGGGCCTATATTGAACTCTTTGTAATCACTTTGATCGCTAAGCTTAACGGAATGCACACAAGAAAAATGTCTTAAATCCTTTTTAAAGGAAGAGTAATAGATGCTCTCTCTGTGTATATGTATGTATGTCTTTTTTGTGCTACTGACCGTAAATTACTCATATGTAGTATGAATGTTTCGAAGGAACCCTATCCAGCCAGCCATGAATGACTGACTATTGACTGGCTGGTGTGTTAAACGAAACAAGAGAATTGTGTGCACTGCAATGAACCGAATGCGATTCACTGAACAAACAGATGTCATGGAATCGTGCTTTTGGTCCAATTCAATTGCATTCAATTCAAAATCAATTCACTTCTCTACCGTACAATTTCAACACAGTGAGGTAATATGCAAAATGTATGCAAAGACTTTTTGAATTCTTAATTCTAAAGTGAAAGAAATTATAACGAATTTTTAATATTTGCAAAGAGTAACATATATCACGTCCCTGTGAAATTCATAAAATATGGGCATCAAGGGCGCCCCTTGCAAAATTTAGGACACACGCATTGTGATCATTAACTTTGGTAATGGATTTTTTGTATTTTTTTGTAATTCATTAGGCTGACTTAATGTCGGTAGAAATTATAACTTACAAGTGAGCAAAGGCTATAATCGGGACGGGGCCGACTACGTGATACCCTACACCACTACCCCTGTGCAAAAGCTCTTCACTGATAACATTTCTTTTAGGGAGATAGTAAAGTTTTCACCCATCCTGGATTTTATTCTAAATGACTGAACCAAAAGAATTAATTATTTTATATATGTCTGATTGAACACTTTGTAGAAGATAAAAAGGAGAGAAGCAGAGGTATTTGTCATTAAAATAAATACTTAAAAATATTAAAATTGGGATAGCTTAGCGCATTTTGCAAAAACTCTGATATTTTACCATTAATGCCAACATATTTGGTATTAATTTAAAGCTCAGATGGTCTAGTTTAACTAGACTATTCCCTTGAAATATGTCCAACAGGAGCAGATATATTCGGATTGGAAGTACAATTCCACAAATTGGGATATCTGGGCATATTTTTCCACTTTTGGTAACGCAATTGGGATCAATTTAAAGCTCAGAATGTCTTCATTAATATAGACTTCATATGTTGAAATGCACCCAACAGAAGGTGGAATATTCGTCAGTACAATTCAAATCAAAAAATGGAATAGTGGGATGCACGTCATCCTATTTTGCATCATTGTAAAGGTGATATTTCTTTCTTCCATTGACAGGTTTTGCTTTTGGAATAGTAGGGGCGTTCCAAGCGGAGATACTTGTATAAGAACAAAACGTTGAATTTTTCTCCACATTAGTTGTTTGTCTATTCCGACCCCTGAATATAATCTGACCATCTCCAAAATTAATAGCCTTCTTCCTCAGATCGACTCAGCTCATTGAGACATTCATTTTGGTATATATAGGTATGGGTCTTCGACCATAATTTCGATCGTTACAAACTTTTTAGCCAAAACCAACTTATACCCATATAGTAGTGTCTGGTATAGAAATTTAGATAAAATAGTTTAAACAAGGTTTTTGTGCAGTGGAAAATTCCTTATGGAGATGAAAGCCCTTGGTGAGTATATTAAGAACCGAAAAGCAAATTTTCGCCATAGGTCAATTTTCTCAGATATCACGTGATGATTTTTTTTAATTTTGCCATATAATGCTTGAGAAAATAGCTTTATATCTCTGTTTTGCGTTTTTGTAGATTACATGTTGTTTTGAGATTACATGTCTTAAGTCAAATCTAATGCCGTATATTTTTGTAGAATATTTTATCCTTGTAACTCAATTCCTTCCATGTTCTTTTCGTCCTTTCTTTCTTGGACCATAGTAAAAATACCACAAGGTGGGATTTAACAGCATCCAAATATTCTACTAAAATGTTGCACAGACATTTTTAGATACGGTTCTCATTGACATCTAATCTACATTGTCCCGTTTTCATGGTCCTTTTTGACATTTTTATTCAAAAACAAGTAAGAACGGCGTTAATTTCGGCCAGGCTGAACTTGTAATATCCTCCCCCACGAGTTGTATTGAAGTAAAATGGAACAATTAGTTTCCTTTCGTTTATGAAGAAGACTAAATACCAAATTTCAGCAATTTTGGTAAAACGATGTGGCTAACCTTCAAAATCAAAACGTGGATCTATACCTACAAATTTTTGGGGGTAATTTTTAGACTCAAAGAAGACTAAATACCAAATTTCCGATATTTCGTATATTGACGTCACAACCTTCAGAATTACGAAAATCGGGAGGTACCGTTCTATGCGGCTATACCGACACGTGGACCTATACCGACGAATTTCAGCCAGAAAGGCATTTACCTCCAACAAAAACTAAATAACAAATTTCAGCAATTTTGGTGGGTTGCTGTGGCCACAACTTTCAAAATACCGAAAATCGGGAGGTACCGTTCTATGGGGGACCAAATTTCAGTCATTTCGGTGTGAGAATGAGGCTAAAACCTTCAAAATACCGAAAATCGGATGATACCGTTCTCTGTGGGCTATATCAAAACGTAGACCGATATAGCCCATTTGCAATACCAAACATCCTAGGAGTAAAAGAAACTTCTGTACCAAATTACAAAGCTCTATCTTAGAGCTCAAGAATAAATGTGACTGACGAATTCGTTTAAATGCGAATTCAACAGAAACATTTGCATATGCGGCTACGAGAGTTTTTGAATGTTTCTGTTGAATTCGCATTTAAACGAATTCGTCAGTCACATTTATTCTTGAGCTCTAGTCGTCATAAAATTGGGGAAGAGTTTTTTGCTTCAATGCAAAGAACTGAGAGAACTGATGAGTCCAAGTGGCGTTGGACGAAACTAGTATTCTCTGCCCTTCCCTAAAGTAAATCAATTTTAACTACACCCACTTTAAAAACTTGTTGTTTTTAAAATTTGAAAACAACAAATATGTGATTAAGCGAGCTTACTTTCAAAATAAAAAGTAAACACAGATCACAACAAAACTGCCAAAAGTGAATCTTTATAGGAGACCCCATAGTATTTCGATGTGTTACAAACGGAATGACAAATTAATTATACCCTCCATATTATGGTGAAGGGTATAAAAACTATGTTTTGTGTTTTTGTATATTTGTTATTGGAATATACAGACTATACAAAAACACAAAACATACATAGTTTTTTTTGGAACAAACATCGATTAGCTGTCAATGAGAACCGTACCTAAAATTTTCAGTGCAACATTTTTGTAGAATATTTGGATGCTGTAAAATCGAATCTTGTTTTACTTTTACTATAGTTCAAGAAAGAAAGCACGAAAAGGGCATGTAAGGAATTGAGTTAGAAGGATAAAATGTTTTACAAAAATATTCGGCATTCGATTTGAATTAAGACATGTAATCCCAAAACGAAGCTACAATAACGCCAAACAGAGATATAAAGCTATTTTCTCAAGCAATATAGGGCAAAATTAAAACATTCATCACGCCATATCTTAGAAATTGACCTATGGAAACTTGGGTTCTTAATATTCTCACCAAGGGCTTTCATCTCCAAAAGAAATTTTCCACCGCACAGATCTTGAGTTCCAATTTGTGTCACAGTGTTAGTGGCCGATCAATGAGGAGTCTTGAATTAGGAAAATTCCAAACTAAAGTTGACAAATTTTTGCGGTAATTCACTAGAAGGAAATTCATAACTGTTGGCGTCTATGTCGAAATCTGAACTGATGACGAGAAGCCAATACAAAAATCATTTAGCAGTAGAAGCATACTTTTATAATTTTAAAGGATTTCTTTCTGAAAAGAACTGTTTGTGCGTAAGGACATGGTTTTAGCCTAAAGGTCTGCTTATAGCCCAGTTTTTCTACAAACTTTTTTTCTGTTCTATGCCAATGTGCAATGTCTTAACATTCGCTTCATTGTAAATCTGTTCCTATGGCGACCGTTTATACTCGTCAATCCGATTCAGATGATGTCGTTCAGAAAGGAAATTTAATCTTCACTGCAATGATGACAGCAATCAACAATGAATGACAAACATACATACGTATCTGTGCTCTGGAGTCGTTATGTTTATGATTCGTTGATACGTACATGAACAATTGTGTGTGAATATGTGTATGAAATGCAAGTGCATGGATCTGTGCAGCCAATTCAATTTACCACTGGCAAATCTACAAAAAAAAAAAAAAACAACAACAACGCCCAGAAAAACAAGAAGAAGCAGCATACTCCCAAGTCAATCAAATGCAAAAATGTGGTCGTCGTATACACCATAGATGTCATCAATATGGTTATATCGCAAACATCAATAACAGCAACAACATTTGCATTCATGCTCCAAGAGATTAGTTTCAATCGAAGCAAACTTCATTTAAAAAAGCCAAAATGAAAAACGTATAGCTTTATTTCAATGTGTTTCTAATAGAAACACTAGAACAAGAGCAAACCGTTCAAAATATAGATTTGTTCAAAATACCAGAATCGGGAAAATAATAGAAATTAATAGAACACAACATCATCCAGTTAAAATGAGGTAGTAACATGGCATTAACAATAAATTCGCTACTGCCGGTCCGTGTGAGAAAGGAGGAGGGGTTAAGGTGATGGATTGGTAACACAACCTAGTACATGTCCGAACTCTCAATGCAGAAAGTACAGTTCGAGCATTGGGCAAAATACCATATGCCAGGAGGCATATTGTCTTATAGCTACCATGACGTAGCTAGCCGTAACACACTCCACACAACTTACGAAATTGCTAAATATAAGAGTTAATCGTCCCGAAAACATAACAGCACAATAGTAAAGTATTGTCCACTACACGCAAATAGCCCATCTAACAAATTTTGCCAATGGCAAATAAATTACAGATTTCTTTCGTCCCTTCCCCTAGAAACTAAACCTATTTTCAGCAAGATTTCTTTTGGGAATTTGTGCTTGTTTCCGAAAATCTACCGAATAATGTCCACATACTCTAAAGGGAAGTTTTCATTCATTTCTTTTTCTCGCGAGTACTTTTCGAGTTTCCTTTGACCATCGAATTATTCGTCGAAGACCCTATAAAGTATATGGGGATTTTTGAGTGAAATCAAAAACTTTTGCTGCTCCTCATCAAAACATTTCAGTATATGTTAATTTTTTTACTAACGGTTCCAGAGATATCGTGCCTTGTAAATGTCGAGTTCTGTAAAAACTATATGCGAACAAATATTTGTATAAATAGAAAAAATAATTTTTTGTATTTTTTATCAGCTACCTAATAAAAAACAGAAAAAAAATTACACAGTGGGCTTGGGACTTGAAATCACGCACTTTTGCTGGTTTGATGCTGCTCATCATCAAAATACTTCAGATATCGCGCCTTGAAAAATTCGAATTCTGTAAATCTATACGCTGAGAAATACTCATAATTTCTTTAATATAAGCCTAAACAGAAAAATATCATTTTTTGTATTTTTGTTTTTTTTTTTTTTTTTAAAGAGTTGTCTTATAAAAAACTAGCAAAACGCCCGCTACTTCGTAACCGAAAAAGGAATAATATACAAATAAACAATATTTAATGTGGAGAACACTGAAAATTTTGATGTACTAATACCTATTTGAATTGATATTTAAATTCTTTCAAGTACTGCTCGTATACGTTTTGTTCGAATTTCAAAAAAAAAAACCTCTACACTTCAACAGCGGCCTACATTTTAAATTCCAGTCCATGTTTTATTAGAACGGTATGGGTATTTTGAAAATTGTATCCACACTTTCCAACCGAATTTTGGAATTTGTGATATCAAAATGTAGAAAACCATTATTCAGAAGATGTTACCCTATATAACAGTTAATTTTTGAGACATTTTATTTTAGGCCTTTTTTTCTAAGGATGTAAAAACCTTCTTGTAAAACATTAGTCGCATAGATCTACCTTTTCAAATGAACTAACTATAACGTTTAGAATAGGCAACAAAGATAAAAACAATTTTGTTGAAAAGGTACGTTTGGCTTTTTGATTTCAGTACATTATTTAGAAACCGAATTCGTGTTAACCTAGAAACAAGAGTACATTATTCAGTACAATTTTTAAAATTCAGGACCTTAGATCAAATGTTACAGTATTAGCTCTACTTGTTCACCCAATGTCAATGGTATTACATGTAGAAACCTTTCATACATTTAAAGGCGGATTTCAATAAACATTCTGATCCAATCTCAACAGTTATCCTCATAACAAATTTCATTTATCGATTCACTCAATACCAGTGCTTCAATATTTAGTATTATTTAATACTTCTAGTACACTTATTGTACGACCACCTCTAACAATTAAAATGACAAATAAATAATAAATCGAAACTCCACTTCTATTCCTTAGCCCAATACCAAACATATTGCAATTTTGTACTTTTCACGCACTAATGATATAATTCCATCTTCATTGCTACACCCAACGTCAAATTTAATAGCATTTAGTACATTTCGTATTTCTCAATAAATCATCCAGCCATCAGCCTAATTTTAGAATTTGTATGCATTTCAAAAAATCCGTTTCTAAACACCAACACAATCCCTCATACAACAATTCGAAATTCCACCTACATCCCATCATGCAACACCAAACTGGTACCAAATTTAGTACTTATAGTATGTATAAGTTTCAAAAATTACTTCCTTTTATCCAAAACTATATCTCAACCCCGATTAAGTATTTTTCGTATACATTAGTACGAATTTCCAAAAATTCCTCTCTATCTCCACTCTAAACGTCAACTGCTGTACTAATGCCGAATTTCACAATTTCAGCTCTACCCCTTTACACAATAAGAATTTGGACCAAATTCTGTGCCATTTAGTAATTTTTGTAAACTTATTGTACGTATATCCACAACCACATCCATATCTCAACCCTACACACCAACAACGGCTATAATACCAAATTTCCGAATTCCACCTCTATCATAATACCATTAATACTTTTCGTATGAAAGTACGAATTTCAATAACTATCTCCAACAGTAATTGCGAATTTCAGGATTCCACCTCTATCCGTCCACCCAAATATAAATTGTACCAAATTTAGTACCATTTATTACTTCTCGTACCCATAAGTACGAATTTCCAAAACTTCCTCAATCCCTCAATAGTAACCTTAACTCGAAATTTCAGGATTCCCGCTTTATCTGTTCACCCAAATCCAAAATGTACCAAACTTAATACCATTTAGTAATTCCAAATTTCAGGATTACAGCTCTATCCGTCCACCTAAATTTAAATTGTACCAAATTTAGTACCATTTAGTACTTTCCGTACCCATAAGTACGAATTTCCAAGACTAAGTCAATCCTACAGTCCAACAGTAATCTTAATTCCAAATTTCAGGATCCCAGCTCTATTCGTCCCACAAATCCAAATTGTACCAAATTTAGTACTTTTCGTACCCATAAGTACGAATTTCCAAAACTTCCTCAATCCTACACTCCAACAGCAACTTTAATTTGAAATTTCAGGATTCCAACTCTATCCGTTCACCCAAATATAAATGTTACCAAATTTAGTACATTTAGTACTTTCCGTACCCCTAAGTATGAATTTCCAAAACTACCTCAATCCTACACTCCATCAGTAACCTTAATTCGAAATTTCAGGATTCCAACTCTATCCGTTCAACTAAATTTAAATTGTGCCAAATTTAGTACCATTTAGTACTTTCCGTACCCATAAGTACTAATTTCCAAGAATAACTCATCCTACACTCCAAAAGTAATTAAATTCCAAATTTCAGGATTCCAGCTCTATCCTTTTACCCAAATCCAATTTGTACCAAATTTAGTACTACTAGTACACATAAGTACAAACTTCCAAAATCATATCCTTATATCAAACACCACTTCCCAACCTTGATTCCCATACAAAATTTAGTAACTTTTCGTACACTTATAGGTCGAATTTCCAAAAACCCTTTCTAACTCTCCATCAGTTACCCTCATTCCAAATTTCAGAATTCTAGCTCTTCCCGTTGCCTAATACAAAGGGTACCATATTTAGTACCCTTTAGTACTTTTTGTACCCTTCTAGGTCGAATTTCCTTATCTCACCCCTACACACCAAGAGCAACCCACAGTCAAAATTTCAGCTTTCTAGCTTTAGCGGTTTCGTCTGGGCGATGATATGTCAGTCACTCACTAAGCTCTTTTATATATATATATAAATATATATAGATTTTTTATTATATATTATGTATTATTTAATATTTAGCTCTATCCATTCACCCAAAACAAATTGTACCAAATTAGTACAATTTAGTACATTTCGTACGCAATAAGTATGAATTTTCAAAACTGCCCCAATCTTATATTCCAGCAGTAATCTTATTTCAAAATTTCAGAACTCCATCTCTATCCATTCAATCAAATCCAAATAGTACTTAATTTAGTACCTGTTAAATACGAATTTCCAAAAAAAAACCTCCATATTTCAAACCTAAACTTCAACAGTAATCATTATTCTAAATTTCAGGTTTCAAGCTCTATCCTTTCACTCAAATCCAAATTGTACCAAATTTAGTACAATTTAGTACTTTTCGTACACATAAGTACAAAATTCCAAAATCACCTCCATATCTCAATTTTCCACTCCAACAGTAATCTTAATTCCAAATTTCAGGATTCCACCTATACTCCTTCACCCAAATCCAAAGTGTACCAAATTCACGACCGTTTAGTACTTTTCGTACGAATAAGTACAAATTTCCAAAACTACCTAAATCCTATACTCTAACAGTAATAATAATTCAAAAATGCAGGATTCCGCCTCTATTCATTCACCCAAATCCAAATTGTACCAAATTTAGTACTTTTCGTACACATAAGTACGAATTTCCAAAAATAATCCTCATATCTCAATCCTACTCTTCAACAGTAGTCTTAATTCCAAAATTCAAGTTTCCAGCTTTATCCGTTCACCCAAATCCAAGTTGTACTAAATTTAGTACACTTTAGTACTTTTCGTATACATGAGTACGAATTTCCTTTCATAAACACCACTTCCCAACCTTTATTTCCATACTAAATTTTAAGATTCTAGCTATAGCCGTTCAAAATATACAACTGGTGCTAAATTTTATAATTTTTAGTACATTTCGTACACTTATAGGTCGAAATTTCAAAAACCCTTTGGTACAACTTTCTAACTCTCCACCAGTGACCCTCATTCCAAATTTCAGAATTCTAGCTCTTCCCGTTTGCCTAATACAAAGGGTACCATATTTAGTACCTTTTAGTACTTTTCGTACCCTTCCAGTTCGAATTTCCAAAAACCGAGCCTTATCTCACGCCTACATACCAACAGCAACCTACACTCAAAATTTCAAGCTTCTAGCTTTAGCCGTTTCGTCTGGGCGATGATCTGTCAGTCACTCACTTATCACTAAGCTCTTTATACCCTACACCACTATGTGGGGAGGGTATTATAAGTTGGTTTTGGCCAAAAAGTTTGTAACGCATCGAAATAATGGTCGTAGACCCATACTTATATATACCAAAATAAATGTCTCGACGAGCTGAGTCGATCTGGGTATGTGTGTCCGTCCGTCAGTCCGTCCGTCCGTCCGTCTGTCCATCTAAACCTTGTAATCACGCTACAGGTCGCAATTTTGATCGGATCATCCCCAAATTTTAGGTGTTGATGAGGGTCCCGGAGGGGAAGAAGCCTATTGATTTTGGTGATGGTCGGATAATATTCAGGGGTCAGAATGGGCAAAAAACTTATGTGGATAAAAAGACAACGTTTTTTTCCAAAGAGAATATCTCAGCTTCTGTATGGGGTATACCAAAAGAAAAACCTGGCAATCAAAGTAGAAAATATCACCTTTCTAACGATGTAAAGTATGTTTTCGTAGGTGATCAAACAACGATGATATCACAATAGTCGCAAATAAAAACCCAAATTTTCATTTTTGCGATTTTAATTATAATGACGAATATCACAGCTTTGGCTGGAGACTTTATAAAAGCAAAGCCTGACTATGAAAGTAGAAGATTCCACCTTTACAATGATGCAAACTAGGTCGGCGTAGGTGACCAAATAGCGGAGATATCCCAATAGTCGGTAATTCATCCCATTTTTCCATTTTTTTGGAAATCACGCTACACGTCGCAATTTTGATCGGATCGTCACGAAATTTCGACTGTTACTGAGGGCCTCACAGAGGAAGAAGCCTATTGATTTTGGTGATGGTCGGATAATATTCAGGGGTCAGAATGGGCAAAAAACTTATGTGGATAAAAAGACAACGTTTTTTTCCAAAGAGAATATCTCAGCTTCTGTATGGGGTATACCAAAAGCAAAACCTGGCAATGAAAGTAGAAAATATCACCTTTCTAACGATGTAAAGTATGTTTTCGTAGGTGATCAAACAACGATGATATCACAATAGTCGCAAATAAACCCCAAATTTTCATTTTTGCGATTTTAGGTATAATGACGAATATTACAGCTTTGGTTGGGGACTTTCAAAAAGCAAAGTCTGACTATGAAAGTAGAAGATTCTATCTTTACAGTGATGCAAACTAGGTCGGCGTAGGTGACCAAATAGCGGAGATATCGCAATAGTCGGTAATTCATCCCATTTTTCCATTTTTTTGGAAATCACGCTACAGGTCGCAATTTTGATCGGATCGTCACGAAATTTCGACTGTTACTGAGGGCCTCACAGAGGAAGAAGCCTATTGACTTTGGTGATGGTCGGATAATATTTAGGGGTCGAAATAAGCAAAAACTTTATTTGGAGAAAAAGTCAACATTTTATTCCAAAGCAAATATCTCAGTGTCTATAAGGGGCATACAAAAAGCAAAACCTGGCAGTGAAAGAAGAAAATATCACCTTTACAATGATGTAATTAGGTTGTCGTAGATGGTCAACCAACGAAGATATCGCAATAGTCGCTAATAGAACCCAACTTTTCATTTTTGCGATTTTAATAATAATGACGGATATCACACCTTAGGTTGGGAACCTTCAAAAGCAAAGCCGGACTAAGAAAGTAGAAAATCCCATCTTTAAAATTATGCAAAGTAGGTTAGCGTAGGTGGTCAAATAATAGAGATATCGCAATAGTCGTTAATGCATCCCTCTTTCCACTTTTTCTGCAATCACACTACAGGTCGGAATTTTGATCGGATCATCACGAAATTTTCTCACAGAGATAGAAGCCTATTGATGTTGGTGATGTCGATAGTAGTCAAATATAAAATTAAATATTAATTATTTTGGATCAGTTCGGCTTAAGTCATTTGGTATAAAACCCAGGTAGGTCAAAACTTTGGTTGGGTGCGTTTCAACAATGAAGAAATGAGCTGAGCTTTAAAATGTTCGGAATTGCGTTACCAAAATTGGTGAAATGCTTTAGATGTTGAAAAAGACGCTGGGATATCCCAATTTCCAATGTATGCAATTTTATTTCCATGAGCTTTAAATTAATACAAAATGTGGCATTTATGGAAAATATCAGAGTTCTTGCAAAAGGCTCTAAGCTATCACAATTTTAATATTCTGAAGTTTTTACTTTAATGACAAATACCTCTGCTTCTATTTGGTGTATTAAAGACATGTAAAATGCTAATCAAGAAGACCAGCAAAGCTTTCGATCAGTACCAAGTAGACGTCGACAGTAGTAAAATATTAAATTAAATATTAATTTTTGTATGGTTTTAGTTGACATTTGGACTTAGTCTTTCTTCTTAATTTAGTTTGGCTTGAGGTCAGTACAATGAAAACAACTTTTAATTTTTGTTTTTGTATCGCTTTTATTTTCCAATACGTCGTCGATCAGACTTTACTTCCACATCGATTCACAGGTATTTTCCAACCTGTTGATTTTTAAAGGTAAAAAATTATTAATATTTTGAAACAAGACGTTTACGTAGATTTTATGCCTTCATACAGTAAAACAGCAAACGAATAATTTTGAAAAAGGAATACCATATTTCGGAAATATTGCCATTTTTATACCCTCAGCATTTATGCTAACGAGGGTATATACACTTTCATACGGGCAAAATGTGCCTCATCGAAATAATGGTTTTAGACCCCAAGTATGTTTGGACGAAATGTGTTTCAGACAATTTGGAGTCTATTAAGCGTCCGTCCGTCTGTCTGGCTGGCTGGTGCGTACGATAACTCTCGAACGGATGAACCGATTTGGTCCAAAATTTCGCTTTCGTAATATTTTGCCAAAACTTAGTTTAAGTTCGAAGATGGGCTATATCGGTCCAATCCTTCCGGTACCTTTCCCACAAAAGTTCGAAAATGTTCGGAAATTGTGTGCGCACGATAACTCTTGAAGGAAGTAACCGATTTGATCCATACTTTGCATATCGTGAAATTTCTACCAGACTTAGATGAGGTTCCAATATGGACTCAATCGGTCCACTCCTTCGGGTACCTCCCACACAAAATTTCGGATAAGTTCAGATTAGGACCTGCTCTCGAATCGCTTTTATTTTTGTTGCAACAAGTTGTGTTCACTGCCCCCCATACGACGGTGCAAGTTTCATCGGGGGCAAGTCCATACTTCCTGAGAAAATAGCCTGAAAGATGCAAAAAGCCCCTATGACACCGTGTGTAGTGGTTGGAGGGCAAGATAACTCTCGAACGGATCTGCCGGTTCGGTCCAAAATTTGGCCTTCGTAATATTTTGTCCAAACATAGTTCAAATTCGAAGATAAGTCATATCGGTCCACTCCTTCAGGTATCTCCCCCACAAAAGTTCAAAAATATTCGGAAAAATTGTGCGCACAATAACTCTTGAAGGCAGTGACCGATGTAATTCATACTTCGCACATGCTAATATATCTACCAGGTATAGATCAGGTTCTAATATGGACTATATTTGTCTACTCCTTCTGGTACCTCTCACACAAAATTTCGAATAAGTTCACTTTAAGACCTGCTCTCGAATACTTTGATTTTTATTGAAGCGATTTGCATTCGCTACCTCCAATACGACGGTAAATGTTTTTTCAGGGGTAAGTCCATATTTCTTTGGAAAACAGTCCGAAAGGTGTAAAAAACCCCTATGTCACCATATGTGGCCGATTTGGTCAAATATTTGGTCTTCGTCATATTATATCCAAACTTAGTTTCATGGGGCAATAACGGTTCACAACTTCCGGTACTTCTCCCCAATATTTAAAAGAGGTCACTAAAATGCTAGGACGATATCACTTGAATGGTGCAACCACTTTGGTCCAAACTTTGGATCTCCACAAAATTCTGAAGAAAGCTTCACTTCACATTGGCAGAGGGCAAAGCCGACTGACACTTTTTTACTTGTTCATATTCAATTTTCAAAAAATTTAAATTTGGCTTTTCGTGCTACATCAACTATTTTTAACATTGGAACCCCAGTGCGTATGATTCTTATTATAATTATACCCTCAGCATTTATGCTAACGAGGGTATATGAGGAAAAGTCAAAATATTTTAGTTTCCATGAAGCCAAGGTTTGCACTATTATAATACGCGAACTATTGTAGTTTACCAGTAACTATGACTATTGCTGGATTAATTTAGATGTTTTTGTACAAAGCTCAAAAATTTAGCAAAAAAATTTAATTTACGTGACAGTTACGACCGCGTAAAGGAAAAAACATAGGTAAAAACACGTTGAAGCTAATCAGGTTTTTTACATTGGTATTCGATTTCTGATTAAACCATTCAAATGACGGACATCTGTCCAAAGTAAAAGTAGGAGAATACAAAATGAAGATTACACTTCTAATATATCACTTTCCAAAATTTCCACTGCATCCACCTTTTATGGTTGCTGACATTTTGAAGCCGGATTTCAGGTGTTTTTTGTATTTTTTATGTAACTGGGACGCGCATTCGGATATTTCGAAAAACCAATTATAAGATTAAAGAACTCGCGATTTCGCATAATCTGATATGTATATTGAGTATGTAGCCCACACAGCAGCAGAGTAATCTACTGCCAAAGACCAAAATTTAGTGTGATATTTTTTCTAAAAAACCTATTTTTTGGGTACAGTATTTACAATATCGTTTTGAGTGTGCTGGTACCCCGCGATATTTTAGTTTTTCGACGATCCGGATCATATGAATCACAGATCGTAAAAATCCATCTACTAGAACGGCGGAAATGGCTACTGCAAAAATTGAAAAATTTGCGAAAGATGTTTATCAAAATATCGCTGACTAATTCGCGTTTTATGTGGATCGTTTCCATTTCAATGAAGAAAGTGAATCATCACTCGCGTTTGTGCGAAAATAGCGGTTTGAAAAATTTAGTGGCATGGGAGCTGTATCCGATTTATCCAAAAAATACTGTGTGATGCTACATCCACGGTTCTTGATGGATTTTATTGAAATATGTTTAGATCGATGTATTTTTTCACGGTTGATAGTGAAATCGGATGCGCATAAAAAGTGTATGCACTTTGTGCAAAATATAAGCGTAATACAGTTTGTTGCACACTAAACTGCAGACGATGCTACATCTTAGCGGCCAAAGTAAATCCTGGCAAATGTGTACAAATTAAAAGAGAAGAATTCGCTGTATTGGTAAACCGCATGCGCATCAAGTGATTTTGAGGATTTCGCGATTTACACGCATTTCAAAATGAACATTACCCGATACAATTATATTTCAAGATTATACCCCATTTAAAGAAACCCAACATTTATTTGAAAGATATCCATATCTTCTGCTAGATGTTAGCGTGTTTTCGAGAAGTGATTAGAATAAAAAATGTGATTTATTACGTGAAATTTAACTAAAATAGAAGAAAAACTCCGACCTATTTTTCTTACATTTTGTTCAACTAACTCACAAAATAAATTTTGATAAATATTTTCTCTTACAAAAATTTTATAAATTTCCTCAATATATTTTTTGTTTTTTGCTATAATATGCAAACCGCTAAACGGGTTTGTATAGTTTTGTTTTCATTTGAATCTTCGCGATGTTTAGATTACGTACATATTTTTTATATATTTTTCAGATGCATAAACAGCTTGAATTTTATTAGAACAAGTTGTAAACTACCAATTGTTTTGAATGCTTTCCTAATTTCCGCGAAAATTTACAACTTTTTCACTAAAGTTATGGGACCTCAGTAAACATATAGTATGTAGGGAGCCCCTAATTAAGAGAGTTTCTCAATATAATGATTAGAGCCTTTTAAAGATTTTTTTCTTTTTATCAGAATTGAAACCGACATAACTTTTGCGCGCAACAACCAAAATTAGTATCTCCAACAGATTTAAGAATGGGATTTTTTTCCCAATCTATGTACCAAAAATCTTTCATGTAGCTTAAAAAAATTTTTTTAATTTTTTTTTATGGGAAACTAAAAAATTTTGTCTTTTCTTCATATACACTTTCATACGGGCAAAATGTGCCTCATCGAAATAATGGTTTTAGACACCAAGTATGTTTGGACGAAATGTGTTTCAGACAATTTGGAGTCGATTGAGCAATGTCCGTCCGTCTGTCTGTCTGTCTGTCGGTCTGTCTGGCTGGCTGGAGCGCACGATAACTCTCGAACGGATGAACCGATTCGGTTCAAATTTTGGCTTTCGTAATATTTTGCCCAAACTTAGTTTAAGTTCGAAGATGGGCTATATCGGTCCACTCCTTCCGGTACCTCCCACACAAAAGTTCGAAAATGTTCGGAAAATTTGTGCGCACGATAACTCTTGAAGGGAGTAACCGATTTGGTCCATACTTTGCACATCCTGAAATGTGTACCAGACTTAGATATGGTTTCAATATGGACTTAATCGATCCACTCCTTCGGGTACCTCCCACACAAAATTTCGGAAAAGTTCAGTTTAGGGTCATCTCTCGAATCGCTTTGATTTTTGTTTTAGCAACTTGTATCCACTGCCCCCAATACACCGGTACAAGTTTCATTAGGGGCAAGTCCATACTTCCTGAGGTAATAAGTTGCAGAAAACCCCTACGACACCGTGTGAGGTGGTTGGAGCGCAAGATAACTCTAGAACGGATCTGCCGATTCGGTCCAACATGTAGCCTAAGTAATATTTTGTCCAAACATAGTCAAAGTTCGAAGATAAGCCATATCGGTCCATTCCTTCAGGTACCTCCCCACAAAAGATCAAAAATATTCGGAAAAATTGTTCGTAAGATAACTCTTGAAGGAAGTGGCCGAATTGGTCCATACTTTACACATCCTAATATATCTTTCTGATATAGATCAGGTTCAAATATGGACTATATTTATCCACTCCATCCGGTACCTCCCACACAATATGTCGGATAAGTTCACTTTAAGACCTGATATCGAATAAATTGGATTTTTGTTGAAGCAACTTGCATTCGCTGCCTCAATTGCGACGGTAAAGGTTTTTTCAGGGGCAAGCCCATATTTCTTAGGAAAACAGCCCGAAAGGTGTTAAAAATCCCTATATCACCATATGTAGTGGCTGGAGATCCACTTCCATAATGGTCAATGTCGATCCATTCCTTTTAGTATCTCCTCCGCAAATCTTTTGATCTTTAATCCTAATCAAGATTTTTGTCGGTTCAAATGCCCAACAATTTTAAAACCCCCTAAATACATAAGTTTTTTGGGGAAAAAATTGTTTCAATATACACAGGCTGAGGGTATATCTCTGTCGGCAAAGCCGACTGATAATTTTTAACTTGTTTTTTTTTAATTAATAACAATTATATGCACTATGGTACAATTGTTAAAAATACAACATATTAATAGTAATAAAAAACAAAAATTTCGTAATAAGTACACATCGGATTTGTGCATTTTTTATTTCTTTTACGATTGGACTCAAAATTTGGATCTAGACGTTTCAGGGTCAATTTTTCGATATTTAGAGTCATATCAAAAATATGCAAAATATATACCAAAAAATATGCAAAAGATATGCAAAATATACAAACAGTTTTTGGTCGAAAAACGTTATAAAATTGTAAAATTGTCAATTAAAGTTGTTATAATATAATTGAGACCCCTCATGGTTATATGTGTATTGTATACAATTTTTTATTATTAAACTATACACAAATATAAAATTTGATAAAATATCAAACATTCTGTGTAAAATTCAATATTTTCTTTATCTTAATTCGTTGCATTAGGTAGGTTTTAACTCAAAGCGAAAAATCGAGGTCGGATTTTTTTAGGCGTGGCGTGCCGCTTAAAATTTTCAGTTTTGTTAGATTTTAAGATTGCCAAAATTTGAGCACAATTGGAATATGTTAATACGTGCCACTAGGGCCTCGATGTTATGGAAATCGATTTTTTGGCGAATTCGGCGTACCATATCTCGGTTAAAACTATTTGCCCATATTATGCATTAAATTAAAGTACATTTTGTTTTAACATTTTATGTTCAACAAAGAATACGTAAGTATATCTGAATTCGAGATAATAAAGCCAATGTCCCGAAAAACGAGACCAAGTACGCCTTAGGGGAAAATGAAATCTATTGTAAAAAACCCCACCTTCTTCCTACCTTATACATTTTTGGAATAAAATTTAAATAAAATTTACAGGACACACTCCTAACTTCAAAAATGTGGACATTTTAACGCAATAAAATAACTACAAGCGAAGATTTATGCTAGAAATGCTCCACATAATAAATGTTCCGGCAGAAAATCGGATGAATCATAAGACAGACACAGACCACTGTGCGCAAATCTACAGAAACTTGATAGAAAAACATCAACAACTTTAGTTGGAAAGTATTTGTGAAAAGATGAGGAAGTAATTTTTAGTGATTACAAAATAAAACAAATGTAATTATTGTGATAAAAAGAATTTTTTGTTGATGTTTTTATATAAAAATGTAATCTGTTCTTTTTAAAGATTAAATCCCTGATGATGGTTGTCGGAGATGACCGAAATATCGGAAAATAAAAATAATATTAAAAACAAAATAAAATGTTTTTATCTTGCTGACCTCAAGCCAAACCAAAACTTAGAGAAAATTTCAGTCCAAAGGTCAACTATAACCATACAAGAATTTATTCAAGGGACTCCCATAATGAGGTTTTGAAGCTATCTGGGTACATGTGACTTCTTGGAGAACGCATTGTTAAGTTGCTCGCCCTTTGTAATTAATTGTTTGTAATCTGTTATGAGCTCGACTTCTCGCTTTGCAATGTCGAAAGAAATTCGGAGTTAATGTTGAATCTCTCGATCAACAAGTAAGTCTCACTTTTAATTACGCCTTGTAGACCTTTTCTATGTATTTCGGCAGTTGTTCTTTGCTTAGTTTGAGTCGAATATTTCTGGAGAAATTTCCTTCTTCGTCTGCTTGCCTTGCTAAGATTTTTGTCGCCATTTGGCTCTTTACGGTGTTTGCACTCTCGGATCAAACAATGCCAGGCCAACAAGTTCGGGACTAATATACCACAGATGATTTATTATTTTGTTATTTCCTTTTTTTAATATTTGTTTGTTAATGGGCCTACAGCAGGACTAAGACACCATAGACGATTTATCTTTTTGTTATTTCCTTTTTCTGATATTTGTTTGCAATGTTTTCCTATTTCAATACATTTTCAATGAGGTCTAGATCTTGTTTTGGTGCTAAACACAACGTAGAATCTGAAAGAACATCTGCCCCGAAAAGAATCAAACGTGGCTTCAAGGAGATCCTCCTTGAAATTGTCATTGCTGCATGTGTTCTAAAGGAACGTTACTCGTATCATTTCGGCTACAGTGGGAGATCTCGGAGATGATCCCAACAAATAATAGATCTCTAGAAGCTTTATCCGTTAACAGCGGAGAATAAACCGAGAAAAATATTCGCAACAAGTTCAAGGAAGGTTTAAGATACACGAAAGCGAGGCTACTTGCGTGCACTAGCATGGAAAACTAATACCAGGTATTCTCAAAATAGAGCAGAAAGAACGGGTTGCTGTTCCTGTATTACATGGGGGTAAAGAACATGGAAACTGACAGTAGCTAAGGGTAGAAAAAAGACCTAGCAGTGTACGAATGACTAGAAGGATGGGTTCTCACCAATTGGAGCAGATGTTAGGTCGAGAGCAGATTTATTAGAAGTATTGTTGAGAGGGGTTTTTGAATGCACGTTTGGAAGCACATCCGGATATCAACCAAACATATTCAAGCGATTTCTATAAGAATAGACGATTGGCAAATCCAAGTTCGATGTAGGCGATAATGTTTTAAAACTGCTTCGCAGCTGACTTCCCAAGAACAAGAGGTCATAGAAGCATGGGTTAACGTCTCTAGAACGTTTTTAGCTCCAAAAGAAGACCTAAATCTCATTGAAAATCTATTCAAATACGAAAGCATTCACAAAGAATATCAGAAAAAGGAAATAACAAAATTATAACTCATCAGTGGTATCTTAGTACTGAAATCGTTGGCCTGACATTGTTTTATCTGATAGTGCAAAACACCGTAAAGAGCCAAATGGTGACAAAAATCTTTACAAGGCCAGCAGACGAAGATGGAAATTTCTCCAGAAATATTCGACCCAAACTAGCAAAAGCACAACTGCCGCAATTTCTAGAAAAAAGTCTACCAGGCGTAGTTACAAATGAGACTTACATGTTCTTCAAGAGATTAAACATTAACTCCGAATTTCTTGAAAAAGTTCCCTCAACTTGGGCGTAGAACATCAATTACCAAGAGGGGCGCAAAGGATGTAAACAACTTGAAAGTTGTGAACTACATACCATAGCGAGAAGTCGACCTCATCACAGATTACAACCAATTAATTACAAAGGACGAACAACTAAAACAATGCGTTCTTCAAGTAGTCAGCTGTAGCCAGATAGCTCCAAAACCTAATTATGTCAGTCCTATGAATAAATTTAAATAAGAAAGATATTTGCTTTCATTCCAAAAATTGATAAAATAGGTTGAAAATGAGTTTTTTGTACAATAGACTCCATTTTCGCTTTAAGGCGTACCTATTCACGTTTTTTGGGACATTGGCTCTATTATCTCTAACGCGGTAGTACTTACGTATTTTATTGCTGAACATAAAATGTTATGAACACAATGGCCTTTAATGTCATGCATAATATCAGTAAATAGCTTTAACCTTTCCGGAGATATGGGTCGCCGAAGTCGCCAAATAGCCATAAAAAATCGAGATTTTCACAGAAAATTTTAAGCTGCACGCCCGGCCTAAAAAAATTCGACATCGATTTTTTCTCTTGAATTAAAACCTGCCTAATGCAACAAATTAAGACAAAGAAAATATTGCATTTTACATAAAATGTTCGATATTTTATCAAATTTAATAATTTGCATAGTGATAGTAATAAAAATTGGTATTAAAATATACTTATACCATATTTTTATACCCTACACCACACTGTGGCCAACAATCTTAATTTACAAGACTTTGACTATTTTTTGACAATTTTCCAACTTTAATTGACAATTTTACGACTTTTATGATGTTTTTCGACTAAACACTGTTTGCATATTTTCTCTAATTTTTTGCATATTGCATAAATATAAAAAATATGGCCCCGTTATTGAGTTCAGTTTTCTTTGAAACGAATGTTGGTCGAATCAGAATCCTCGTATCTTTATTAATAACAAATATGCAAAATCCGATGTCTAGTAATAATAAATATGTCGTTATATGACCCGATGAAAAACATGGCATTGTTACATAAGAACACCTGAATAATTTTGATGTGCAAAATGACCACTTAAAGTAATTAATTAAAATATGTGATTATGCAGATTATACTGTTGTCGTTGCAAATCACCATATATACTCTTAAGTCTTCCGTATGGTGATTATAAAATCGTTTACATTTCGCTAAGCGCTTGAAATAATAATTGTTTTTCCAGCAATGTACATATTTTGTGCAGCTCTGGTCCGCTATGCTCTTAATTTTACAAGTCAACATAATGACACTACATATTATTATTATAAGGATCCATGTGACATGCAGTCAGGCATTTGCATCAGCAGACGCAGACAGACAGGCTGACATACAATATATATATATATATATTGTCATGTTTAAGGTGGAGCCTCTTGAACAAAATTCGCAATCCATGATTGTAGACTACTACATCAATTAAAAGAAATCACAAAAATGTGGTAGCAACGATTTACCGCAATAAAATTTTTGCATAACTACAACTATGGCAATTATAGCATATCAATCCATAAATTATTACACTGGAAGAAAAAAATGTGAAGGACTGAAAATTTGTTTTATATTGATTCCAATGGACATTTTGTCAATGCAAACGAGTACTGGTATTATCTACATTTATTTATTACTGATATAGGTATATAGCTGGAATTGCGAACATCGGATTTGTAGCAAAACACGTGAGACACTGTGCCACGCATACGAGCATAAGGGTGGTTTCAGCTCGTTTGCCCACGGTGAGCGCTCTGTGCCACCGTATTAATTACATAGTAATACAAATTGAAGTGTCTGTTACAGTTCATAGCGCTATGGCGAGGTAAATACAAAAATCTCAGTTTGATAAATGTAAAAAAAATATATTAAAGCGGAGCAAAATTTCTGTACTCAGGCATCGAGGTCCAGTTATCATTAACATCGTTTTAACATGTTTTGTTATGATTTAAAATAAACTATTTTATAATATTTTTTCTCAGTGTGAAACTACATACATATTTCTTACAACTAAAAGCTGTATTTATCAACAACTTGCAGCTGAATAAAAGTAAACACTTTGGCAAAGCTGGTTGATTGCTTGTTCTATCTCTAATTTACTTACCTCGACATGGTCCCGGATATGCAACACCAATTGATCGACCAATTTTGCAAATTATACGATTTATCTCGCACATGCTTTTGTATGTTTTGCCATCAGCACCGCAAACAGCTCTGGTTGCATCCACTACATCATTGTCATTATCATAATCGTCCAGTGGGCATTCAATTTTACATGCTATGCAATGTGGCATCGTATACTGATCCTCGACACATGTAAGTCCTTCCAAGCATTTGACTCCATTACAAGTAGCTAAATTCGAACGACGAACAAACGAAGCAATAGAAATTAAGAAAGGAGAACATATAAGTACAGATATATGTATATTAATATGTTGTATAATTTATAACAAGCGAAGATGATTGTTTTTAGTGAACATTTGAGGTGTCTTACACCGATAGACTAACACGAACGATCCGCACTAATCGTCTCACAGTAAGCCCCGCCACCAGATTGTCATTGCTTGCCATTTGCTTCAAATATGTTTAACAAATAACAGAAAATATTTACAGGCAATAAACAGTCAAATTTATCATTAAATGTGGCTGTGACATTGGCATGTAACGCCTTGGCGCCACTTGTGACACCATACGAAATGGCAACGATTTTTCTTCTTGCATCTAATATTATGGTGAATTCATTCGACAAAGCAATAAAAATGAGTTGTATTGAAATACAATTGAGCAGATGATGCCATATTTTCAGAGATAAATTTATTGATTTTTCGCTTGTTAGGAAGGATAGAAGTCTACGTTGTACCTTCTGGGATGTTTGTGGAACAAATATTATTTTAGGAAGATCAGGCCTAAGTTTCTGCTATTGCTTTGTTCCAGAATATGCAAGACTATTTTATTTTTGAAAGTTTTACAATTTCATCCTTTATAAATTTGAAAGTTTTCACGTTTTTTTGAGTACGGAAAAACGATTTATATGTCTCATTTTAGTTATTTAGCTGTTTTGGAGATACATGCCAAGTACCTAAAATATTTTAAGACGAAGAATTACCCGCTTAACTAAAGCTGAAAACAGATACAACGTTTGATTAAAGTTTTGCGTTGGGCATCGAGAAAAAAACAACAACAACAGGGCGACGACGATACCAAAGTCCAGCGTTTATCTGTTTGCCGGCATATATTTCAAATGAATTTGAATTTTTCGGCATCATGCCCAACAGTGTAAAAACGGCCAAAACGACACAAAACTTTACCCAAACGTTGTATTTGTTTACAGCTTAAGTCTTTAACCAGACATAAAAATTATAAAATATACGAGTTTTTAACGATTTTATACTTACTTTTGCAATGACCGCGATACGCAACCTGAAGCAGATGATTATCGGTGCGGCAAGCTCGTTTCCTTAACTGACATTCCGTGTTGTAGGTTCGTCCATCTGTCCCACAAACCGGATTGATAGATCTTATATTTTCTGTAATCTTGTTATGATTCGAAGAGAATTTAATATGGAAAGAGACAGATATACTAACTAATAAATATAGCTTTCAAAATAGACATTGAAATAGCAAAAATTCTCACAAAGCTGAATTTTGGTGGATAGCTAGGGTTTGAAGCAACGTCCCAAAAGTCCCCATCGATCCCATGTGTGCAAAAAATGTTATTCGGGTTCAAAGGTCAAATTATAACGATTTCTTAGGTTTTCGGATTTATTTTTTTAAAAAGGTTGATCTAATCGAAAAGTGACTATAGTGAATATTGTAGGCAGAAAAATTATTTACAAGTTTGATTTTTATAATTTTTTTCCTAGAAGGGACCATTCTAGCTGTTCTAAAAAAACTCATAATTTTTATGCACATATAATGCGGCCCATACACTGTGGGCATGCAGGACAGCATTTGTAATAGTATTACTAAATTTTGAAGCATTTGTCAATGTATGTGTGAATATTTTTTGCAGGATAGAAATCAAAACTATTTTGATTTTGGAAATGAAACCCTTTCGAAGTAATCAAAAAATTATTGAAAATAATAAATATTGTTTGTGGGGAAATTAACAATTTTTGAAAACTTCAACTAGAAACCGTGTTTTGGAGGAAAATTTATCATTTCTGGAATGTGGATTGAAGGAATGCCACACACTACTCAATCTCACACGTACACAAAGGGTTCATCGGCAGCAGCAGTTTGGCAGTAAATGTATGGGCCGCATAATGCCGGGCATACACTATGGGCATGCACGACAGCATTTGTAATAGTATTAGTAAATTTTGAAGTTTTTGTCAATATATTTTGGAGTAGTTTTGGCAGGATTGAAATCAAAATAATTTTGATTTTGTAAATGAACCCATTTCAATCCGATGAATTTTGTTTATTTTCCAAGTAACCAACAAATAATTTTTGAAAACAAAAAATATTATTTGTGAGAAAATTAAAAATTTGGAAAACTTCAACCCAAAATCGAGTTCTGGAGGAAAATTCATCATTTTTGCAATATGGATTGAAGGAATGTCACACACTATTCAATCTCACACTTACACAAGGGTTCATCGGTTGCTGTCCTGCATGCCCATAGTGTATGCCCGGCATAAGGGAAATATGCACATACTCGGGAGAACCGACTAAAATAACCAAAGTAACCGGGTCTGCCCCCCAAGAAATATATGTTTACTTGAAGAGAAAAATTATACCTATCTGTAAAAAATCCAACAAAATCGGAGCGTGTTTAGTATAGTTATTCCATGTTAGAGTCATTTTATTAAAAAACCCACATGTGTAATCGAATGCGTTTGTTGCGCTGATTACGGATATGTATAATTCTCATGGGCGGCGGATCCGGTTCGCCGGTTATTCGTCCCGAAAGGCCCGATTTAAAAACCGGGTTAGACCCGGTTCTACTGAACCGATTACTGCAAAGATGATATCGTTTGAATGCTTATGGAAATATATACCTAACACATAGTGTGGTTATTTTAATCGGTTCGCCACATAATGTACATACGCGGCTAATTTTTAATTTGACCTTTAGATCGCGATATCTCGCAAATAGTAAGACATTTCGTAGGTGTCATGCTTAAGTGTTCCATACGCCATTTTTAGTTTTTGAGATACAGGTGGTTTCGAGGGTTTTCTGGTATGTTCTTTCTGAATTTTTGGTCGGCTTTTTCCTATCTGCTCTAGTTTCCGAGATATCCACACTTCGACGCGAAAGCTTAAGCTTTTTTCAGTTATAAAATTAATATTTTAAAAATGTACAAGTTTAAAAACATATTTCAAAAATCAGAACTTTAATTTTCAATTTAGAAGTTTTTAATTTATTGAGGCAAAGATGGAAAAATTCTTGTCGCTTTATTCCAATATTTCACATTTGTGTCATAAGTGTGGATATGGAACAAATCGACAAAAACTCTGTTTTTAAAAAATTCTCTATAATTTTTATATTCCAATACATATTGCTCTATATTTTTGCAAATATGTTCAATACACCATTATTAATAATTCAAGTCAAAAATATAAATATTTGCTTTAGTCAGCTCCACACAGTTGTGACGCAAAACATTAAAATGCGATTATCTCAAAACGGGCAAATGGCGTATGGAACACTTATGCATGACACCGGCGAATTGTTAAATCTACAACTTTTGTTTTAGCCGGCTTTTGAGAAAAATCAAAAAACTAATAATGATTCCAAAAATGACCTTTGACCTCGAATATCTTTTTTGCACACATGAGATCGATGGGGACTTTTAGGACGTTACTTCTAATGATAAACTCTAGCTCTCTACCAACATTCAGCTTTGTGGGAATTTTTGCTATTTCCCCCTTATACGCATGTCTATTTTGACTGGGCTAAATTGTTGATTTAACAATAAATGTTAAGAGAAAATCAGTTAGGTAATGGAACAGTAGATAAAGTGTGTCATAATAATTTCTTTTTAGTTGATCCTAATATAGTTACAAACGGGCAAACGGCAAAATAAATCGATATTTGAGGACATAAATGACAATATAACTAAAGGAAAAGTAATACGTTTGAAAGTTTTTCGTCAATAATTTTTGCACCCGATACACGGTGCCCAAACGAACATGAAATATTATGAACTCAAAGGAAATAATTAGTTTTCTTTCTGTCATGAAAGCATCAATTTCCACAATTTATGGTGGGGAAGTTTCCCGACCGCTGGGAAAATGTAGATTTAAACTTCAAAATATGTGAAATCAGTTAGAGCCGTTACATGTGAGCTGTATCCTGTGTCCACAATTTTAGGTGGAGAAGTTTTTTGAAACCCCAAATACCAAATTTTACATAATTCCGTCAGAAAACTTCAAAATTTAAATTCGGGTGATACCGTTATATGGTGCCTATACACATTTTTTGTTTGATAAATTTTTGTGATCACTGGGAACTTTAAACAGCCATTCACCCGACCGAAAATATAGATAAAAACTTTAAAATATCTGAAATCGTTTGAAATACGGAGGTTATACCGAAACGTGTAACTACCCAGCAAAAATCCTCATTACAAACCTCCTTTCCCACCCATTATTTTAACAAGGGCATGTCGCGCGAAATATCTGGTTATTTTGTAACCGGTAACCGGTAGGGATTTTAAAAGCTTTGGTCCTGAAAATATTGTAGTGTTGTAAAAGGGACAGCGAGGACAACCTAAAGCAAAACAAAAGCGAATGACCCATCTTCAAAGTTGATCTAAGTTTGGAAAAATTTTGTGAGGCTCACATGTTGAACCGAATCTCTTAATCCGTTCGATATTATAGTGCGCTACAGCCAACCAGACAGGCGGACAGGGCCCTACACATTGTCTAAAACGGATTTCGGTCAAACATACTTAGGGTCTATAACTATTTTGGTCATATGAAAGTGTCTGCTCAAAATTGTTAAAAGGCTCTAGTGAAATTGTATTCGTACTGTAAATCATCATTTCAATTAGAATGAGACATTTGATCTCTGAATAGACAGTGTAACGTGACAAATGTCACATACATACAACAACACCTATGGTCTACCCTACAATCGTAATAGCAATTAACATATATGCTCTAAGCAGCATCTGCATCTCAAGTCATTAGAGTGCTGTAATCGATGCACAATAATTTACATTCACTTCATACCAGCTGTGACTTAAGTATTCCAGTTTTCACCTTTCAAGCCAGCTTGCCACTACTGGGGGCGTGCTATCCACCAAGGTGGTTTTGGTGCTTTTTGGAAGAGACTACCCATTCTGGCTGTTCCATTACTATATTGCACACAGAGAATTTTGGTTTACTGTTTCCCGACGGAGACTTTGGTTTCCCGTTCAACACAGAGAATTCGGCTTTCTGTCCTACACGGAAGTTTCGGCTTTCCGTCCCACACGGAAGTTTCAGCTTTCTATCCGACACGGAGACTTCGGTTTCCCGTCCCACACGGAAGTTTCGAGTTTCGGCTTCCCGTCCCGTTTCGGCTTTCTGTCCCACGCGGTAGCTTCGGCTTTCCGTCCCACACGGAGGCTCCGGCTTCCCGTACCACATTGTTTTTTTCTTACAGTAAACACATCCGATACAACGAATCTGAAAGAATTTTGTCGATATGTGCATCCATAATGAAGTTATAGCTCTTTAAATATGAAAAATATATCCCAGATAATCTGAAGCGATAATCATATGAAAATTAGACGACATTTAAAATAACATTTTTTGAAAAGTTTGTTGATAAAAGATTTGTATGGGGCTTTGATGGGTGGGCTATAAATAAAAAAATTTTAGTACAAAAAGTTGACATCAATTGCACATGGGGAAAGTACCGTTATCAAGAACTAAAAATTTAAATTTCATAAAAAAAGTATAAATTCTTAATATTTCGTAGAGTATATCTTTTGATTGCCAACTATTGCCACCTAGGCTCTTGATTTCCGTTAATTGGACATCTCATCCGAAGCGAAATGTGTAAAAACATTCTGCCCATCCCGCAACCTACTGAGATATATCGGTTCAGATATATCTTTTTCCGATTTTGCTACAACTTGTTCAATTTTGATTGAATAGCCTTGGAATTAAATATGTGTTATTTTCTTAGGCCCCTAAATAGCTACACCGATTTTCAAAAAAACCGATTTTCAAAAAATCGGTTCAGATTTGGATATAGCTCTCATATATATCTTCCCCGATTTTGCTATATCTCCGTCAATTTTAATCGAATAACCTTAAAAATTTGTTATGTGATATTTTCTTAGGTCCCTGAATAGGTTCAGGTCTGAATATGGCTTTCATATATAATTTCGCCCGATGTCACTCAATATCTCTCATACATAGCGTGTTTAGTGCATCGAGTACATAAAATCGGGCGAAAATATATATGAGAGCTATATCCAAATCTAACCCGATTTTCTTCAAAATCGGTGAAACTTAAAAAGGGCTTAAGAAAACAACCCATGTTAAATTTGAAGGCTATTTTCCAATAATTTACCGATTTATATCAAAATCGGTGAAACATACATATATGGAGGCTATTTCCAAATCTGTACGGATTTTTGCGAAGTCAAATCAAAATCGGTAAAACCGAACAGTGGCCTGAGGAAACATCCCATGTTAAATTTGAAGGCTATTCATCAAAAATTGAGCGATTTATAGAAAAATCGGGGAAAGATATATATGGGAGCTATACCCAAAACTGTACCGATTTTAATGAAAATTGGTGAAACTATTCAGGGCCTAAGAAAATATCACATATAAAATTTGGCTATTCGATTAAAATTGAACGATTTATAGCAAAATCGGGGAAAGATATATATGGGGGCTATATCCAAATCTGAACCGATATGGACCAAACTTGAAAATTTTCATTCCTATGCCCTTATAAGTACTTGTGCAAAAAGTCAACTCCTTCTATTTTTGTCCACTTTTGTATGAAAGCGGCAACACTGTGCAACGTCGGCATCACCGATCTTCGTCAATCTTCGTCGTTCCGAACTCCATCACACAGTCGTTCCAGATTATGATCGCCGAGTTCCCGACCAACGTCAGCCTACTTTCCGAATTCCATCATATCATCGTAACCGAATCATCACGTTCCCGATCATCGTTAAATTGTAAAGCTCGAGTGCCAATCAGCTCCGTCTCCACGCAGAACCCGATTGTTAACCAGGCACATCGTTCCGGACAATCGTAGAACCCTATCATCAACTCAGTTCGTCAATAACGAACATCGTCAATACTGAAACTATAAAACTAGTCTTTTATTTCGTAAAGTTTAGTGGACCCCTATGAAGACCCTCGACGCGACTGGACTTACCCCAGCCGACGAGAAAACCACGTTACAACAGAAATAGACAATATTAGCTTGATATTAAGCTGACTTATGTTCGATTTCTAAGGCAATTTTCGTCAATTTGGTCAGAGTAGCAGATAACAAGTATTAAATGTAGTAGATTAAGAAACGGTACTTAAGCCATTGTTTCGATTATGCAAATGTTTGATCGTATTAAAGTGTATCTACCTTATTTAGTCCTAAGGCTAAAATGTTTACAATAATATTATCTTTTTGCTATTTACCTACCGTTATTGCATGGTGATTTTTCGGAAATCCATGCATATCGAATTGATTCACATAACTGTCAAAGGAGACAGAGTCAAAATTGTGTGATGTAGAAATTGTGTTTTCGCTGTCGTCGCCGAAACTGTTGGGTTTTGTAGCCGTTGTCATGTGTTGTGATGTCTTAAATTTTCCGCCGCGATCATAATATGGATATTCTTCTACTCCCTTGCCATCGCCTTTGACATTATCCATATATGAGAAAGCGGAAGATGGGGACGATAAGGAGGATGTGGACGCCGCAGCTGCCGGCATTGTTACAAGTGTTGTTTGCATGTTTGGTTGGTTGGGTGCTGCAGCCGCTGCCACAGAGCCAGACGATGATGATAGAGACTTCGATGATGATGATGATGGTGAAGTGGGTAATGGTAATGAGGATGACGTAGCGATTTTACTTCCGTGATTTGTTATATGATTTTGATCTGAGGCAGCAGACAGAGTGGAATTTACGGGAGTGGTCGGTATCGACTGCAACTGCGGTGTTGTGGTGACCGACGACGCTCCAGATATGGATGTTTTATCGGTGCTTGGAGGTACCACAATGTTGGTGATGCCGGTAGTGGCTGTGGTAGTGGTGGTGTTGATGTTGCTATAATCCTTGTTGTAGTCTTTGTTGTGCTGCCTGTTATGTTTACGTCTGCCAGAACCCGAATTTTGCTGACGGTTATTGTGATGGTTGTTCTGATGTTGATGATGATGTTCATGATGAAAATGTTCTCCATGTCGATCATCATAATGACGGTGTTTCTGTTGTTGCTTGTGTTTGTGCTGGTGGCGATTGTTGCTGTTGTTGTTGCGATGGCGATGATGATGATATTTTGGAGTATTCTCAGCATGTTGTCCATTCGGATGAGGTCGTCTAATGTGGCTATTGTTATTGTTGTTGTGGCTGGAGTACTGATCTCGTTGCTGTGCTTTGGTTGTTTGTTGTAAATCATGATAATTTTTGTTAGTTTTGGACTTTTGTCTAGACAGGGACTGGTTGCGAAATCTCGTTGTTGCATCATCAGCATCAGTGTCGTCCTCGTCATCGACGCTTCCTTGGTCCTCATCGTTGTGATTGTTGTTGTTGCTAAAACCGCTGTTGAAAATGATGTCCCTGCTTCTGTCACCGCCACCATCTTCCTCATCGTAGTCATCTTCTTCTTCGTATTCCTCAGAAAGATCACTGTCCCCGTGCTGACCATTGGCATTGTTGTTGTTCTTGTTGCCGTGTCTGGCATATGTGGTTCTTACATTGCTAAAAAGTTGTATTCGTCTAGTGGTGGGCTTTTCCGTATGCTCGACATTGGCTGTAATCAGAAGTCTGCGATTGCCTTTGGGCTGCTGGTTTTTTCTTCTTGGTGGCGTTGGCGGTGGTGCCTCTTGTTGGTGGGTATAATCGTGTTGCATGTGTATGTGAATAAATTTTCTTTGGTTTTGTTTTCCCGAACCTAAGTTTGCATTTGTAATTTCACTACTTAAACTATGTGTGTCGCGTGCCTGTCGCGACCTCTCTTCCCGACGCATTATCTGCGGGTTTACCATCGTGGTCACAATGCCACTACTACCACCAACGTTCGCCGAAAACAGACTGTGGTGTTGTTGTTGAAGTTGTTGTTCGCGTTGCAATCGCCTTCGTCTTGCCGCGCCACATTCAGGAGCGCAAACGCATTTTGGTCGTCCCTTGCGTTTGACGCATTTCTTGTTTGGACCGCATTTTACATTGCGACAACTTTCTGAAAAGGAAAAACACATTAAATGAAAGTAGGCAGATGATTCGCGTCGTTTTGATAGTCATCCAGTCAGTCTGTCTGTCTGTTGGTCTAATGGATGAGTGTTTCATTTTGTTTCATGATTTTACAAATTCCAATCAAATGTCTTTGCGCTTACTTATTAGCATTTATTATTTTGTATATTTGGTAGCTACCTAAGCACGGCGTGCATTCCATGCCGCCTCCAATTGCTGTCGCAAAAAAGTACTCGACACTTGTTGGCTCACGATCGGTGTAGGCGAATTCTTGATTGGCGCCACAGCAGTCACTCTTACTGACGTTGAATGAGAAGATTTCATTGCATTTACCATTTCCTAAGACCGTCTGCCAGCAGGCTCCAGCTGAAAATAGCATCCATGGAAAAAAGAAAAATATTAAAACATTAGATTTACGTATAGTCGTCTGTGCAATTACACACATCACTTACTCACTCTCCATATTCACATTCACACAAACGAGTTCATAAACATACATATTTCGAACATGCCATAAAAGAGTTTTCCTGGGCAAATGGATGCACATTCATATGAAATTTGTCACGGCCATTAGTGGCTTAATATACATATCAGTGACATAGTCTTAAATTTAGTTGCTACTTGCCGGAAGGTAATGGGAAAATTCTTTCGGATCCTTGAGGAATTAAATTCAATTCAAATACAAAATATAAATAAGCTGTCATCAAAAATAATGACAAGTGAAAAGAGTTAGAATTAAAAAATTAAATCCCCTGTTCACTGAACCCATAGGATTTGATGTTAATATTGCGGAGGAGGTACTTGAAGGAATGGACTGATGGAATGACTGATCCATTTTGGATGTGGATCTTATTTTGTGGCTCATTCCTTGCGATTGATATCGCGCTCACCAGTCATTTCAACTGGTCACCGTATAATTTAGAGATGTTGGACCATTATATCAGGAAGCAAGGACTTGCCCACGAAAAACACAATATCGTTGTAAACAGGACCATAAGAAGTACCTTCGGTAAAAATTTTCAAAGATTTTCGAACAGACCTGTTGAAATTTTATAAGGGAAGAACCCTAATGGTTGGACCGATATGACCCATTTTCGAACTTAAACTAAGTTTGGGCAAAATATTACGAGATCCAAAGTTGGGCCAAATCGGTTGCTCTGTTTATGGAATATCGAATATTTTTGAACTCTAGTGAGGGAGGTAACGGAAGGTAGGACCGAGAAGTTCCATCTTCGAATTTTGTTTTAGATTTGCAGAAATATTCCGATATGCGATGTTTGGAACAACCCAATATCAAGTTCGAAAGTTGTCGTGGGCAACAACCACTACACATGGTGGTGGTGGTGGGGCAAGTTGTTTTTAACGCTTTCGGCTCATCATCTCAAGAAGTATGGACTTGTCTATTAAAAAATTTGTATCGTCGTAATGGGTCAGCGAATAGAAGTTGTAAAAAACTAAACAAGCGTTAAGTTCGGCCAGGCCGAAATACACCACCACCACCATGAAATACATATTAGTTAGTTTTCCTTCCTGTCCACAATTTTAAGTGAAAATATTTGTTGACGACGGAAACCCAAATGCCGAAATAAGGTCAGAAAATCGATCAAGCAATTTCTTCAAACGAGTGCCACCTTTATATAGGAGCTACATAAAAGTGTGGACCTATGCTGAAAATTTTTGGTGGAGAAATTTTGTGACCACTGGAAACCTCAAATGTCAAATTACTGATAGTTCGGTCAACACATGTAGCTAAACTCCTTACAATTGAAAGAGGTCCAACACAAACCACTTTTAATTGATATGATATATGAAATAAAATTATATATGCTATTAAATGATACATATGTAATGATATGATGATAAAATTAGTGGGAAACAAATGGTTATGCCATGTGGCTCTAACCCTTATTTCCAGTTATATATCAAAACTCATTTAGAAAAAAATCCAATTTAGCTTTTTTACCGAATCTCCGTTTTATTTGGATCTTATATAATCTTAGGTAAAAACTCATCAAAATATGATGCAGGGATATGAGGTTGTAAAAAAGTAATAACCCTAGTGTAGAGTATATACACTTAGCAGAAATGATGAGATTATAAAAAGGGTTACTTTTTCAGTCTTATAGCTAAAACCAAATCCGATTAATTTTGAAGTCTATTTAGCCATGTCCATCTGTAGTCCGGACTAATTTGGTTCACATATTCCGGTACGGTTGCTCCCATACAAAATATTTTTGTTCAGTGGTGCGATTCTCTAACTTATTTTTTGAGTTATCGACAAAAATCGGTAAAATTAAAATGATGATAAAACCGGTAATTAACGATATTTTTGGCGAGTTAGCGACCAAAAAATTAGTGGTCAAGTTCTACCGATAGTGTTGTCAACATTAATTTTTTTTTCGTAATTTTGCCTTTTTAAAATCTTTATAAATAAAAATCAAATGTCGTTCGTAATGGCATCAGTTGAGAGCGGCTGAACCGCTTTGGATAATTCTTCTTGTGAAATGTTCGCCATAACCCGACTTAGGTTTTTATGTAAAGAAAATTTTACCACGCCTACTTTTACGCCCACTTTTTCAATTTTCAATTTGTATCTTTTCTACAAAAACTACTGAACCGATTTGGGAATGTACAGGGATGGCCCCCGCTTAAAATGGGCTACAAATTTTGTTGAATTTCGGAGGGGGGGGGTACTTCCCCTATACCCTATTTCTTTATAAATGCTATCTATTCATCTTCTAATATATAAAAGGCAATGTGTGTATGTTAGTATGTTCCGAATAGACTCAAAAACGGCTGAATAGATTTTCTTGAAAATTTTCGGATAATGTACTGGGAACACCAGTGGTCAAAATAGGCTATATATTTTTTTCAATGGTTCGCGGAAGTTATCGCGGTCATCCCAAATTATTCAAAAATGTATTACTTCAGATAATATACCTAATTTTAGTAAGCGTGACTACAAAACCGCTATAAGACTGACTTCAATATGTGGGATAACGCGGTCAACGCCATATTTTGGAATACAGTAAAATCCCGATAACTTGAGATGTCACTATATAGATATTCCGAAAAATCGATTGGGAAATCTTATGAAATTTTGTATGTGGAGTTTTTAGGTCTGAGAATAGGTCGTAATCTATTTTTTATCCCGCTAAGTGTAGTGACCGGTGGTCCTCCCCACAATTTAAAAAACAAAACCGAAATTCAAGATACGTTTTAATATATTGCTTACAAATTGTTTGCAATGCTATGGTAAATAAAGGCTTGACCCTGAATGGTCGTCGCGGAAGTGAAATATCGCGGTCATCCCAAAATTTTCAAAAATGTATTATTTCAATTAATTAGAACTGTCGTAATCTGTTTTTATACGGCTAAGAGTAGATGTTTTTAAGAAAATCTGAAATCTTTGATATTTTTGAACGTATTGTTTACAGATCGTTTTCCCTGAATGACCGCGGTCATCACAAAGTTTTCAGAAATGTATTATTTCAATTAATATACATAATTTTAGTAAGCGTGACACAAAAATTATATAAACACTAGGTTGAACAAGTGGGATAGCGCGGTCGTGAGCTATTTGAATATGGCTAAGTGTAGTGACCGGAGGTTCTCCTTCAATTTTTTTTAAATCTGAAGTCCATGATATTTTTGAACGTTTTGTTTACAGATTGTTTGCAATACTACTGTAATTACTGTCTTGACCCTGAATGGTCTTCGCGGAAGTGAAATATCGCGAAAAGTGAAATATCGCGGCCATCACAAAATTTGCAAACATTTATTATTCCAGCGTGACTAAAAAACGCTATAAACGCTGAATAAACAATAAGTGGGATAGCGCGATCAACTCCACATTTTGGAATACAGTAAAATCCCGATAACTTGAGATGTCACTAGATCGAAATTCCAGAAAGATCGATTGGAAATTAGACAAAGTTATTGATATACAATACAATATCATCATTGGAATCAGAATACCGCGATCGTGTTCGATTTTTGTTTACTGTTTACGACCCCCAACAGTGGCTATATCTCTGAACTATCGAAAATCGGGAGGTACTGTTTTATGGGAGCTATATAAAAACGTGAACCTATAACTGTTACATACCGAGCGCAAATAAAAAGGCGTGTCTTTCGGTCGATCCGAATATTTATGCTCTCCTCTTTAAAATATATTAAAACCAGATTTCAGCCATTTCGGTGTGATAATGATGTTAAATCCTCAAAAATAGCGAAAATCAGCCGGTACCGTTCTATGGGAGCTATATCAAAACGTGGACCTATACTGACAATTGTCTGCAGTAATAATTACGACCCCAACCGACACCAACAATCCAATATATAGCAATGTTAATTGACGTGCACCGACCATTATATGTGGGTCACAAAGTGCTTTAAACTGTCGATTTATGGTGAAGGGTATAATAAAAGAGATTTTATATCTTAAATTTGGGGGATACCAATACATGGAGTTTATGTCAAAACATTGATTTATATTATGAAGTTTCTAGAGGGATGCCTAATTATGGCTGTATCAATACTGGATAGATAACTAAATTTTACACGGAGAACCCAAACAACGGGCCAGCAACGCGGACCGGGTCAGCTAGTATCTTTATAAATAAAAATCAAAAGTCGTTCGTTGGTAATGGCATCAGATAAGAACGTCTGGACCGATTTGGACAATTCTTTTTTTGAAATGTTCGTCATAACCCAACTTAGGTTTTTATGCAAAGAAAACTTGACCACGCCCACTTTTTCCAATTTTCAATTTTAATCCTTTCTACAAAAAGTATTGAACTGATTTTCCTGAAATTGTCAGGGAATGTACAGGGATGGGATGCGATATTTTTAAAGCAGTAAGGAAAGGATCATAGTCGGGCGGGGCCGACTATATGATACCCTACACCACTGTGAATATGTAAAATATATGTAGGAGATATATATCAATTTGAACTAATTTCTATATAATATGGTACACTTATTACTAGACAAAATTCCGTCACACATTCCAAATTTGGACTGAGCAAACACCCTATGGTGCAGCAAATGCGTAAAATCGGGCGAAAAAATTTATAGGAGCCATATCCAAATCTGAACCGATTTCGATATAATTCGACACACTTATTTCTAGACCGAGTTCAGTCACACATTCCATATTGCATCAAAATCGGACGTATATAGCGTGTTTGGTGCACAAATACGTCAAATCGGCCGAAAATATATATGGGAGCTATATCCAAATGTGAACCGATTTCGATGTAATTTGGCACATTTATTTTTAGACCGAATTCAGTCACACATTCCATATTTCACCGAAATCATACATACAGTATCGGCCAAAACTAAAGCACCCCCTCAGTACATTTTTTTTAAATGGTAATTTTTTATGAAAACTAATTTATACATTTATTTTTTATTTTTCTTTTTACTTATTTATATCTTTATAATTGGAAAATACAAAAATAAGGAATTCAGAATTTAATAAACAAAAGTTAAAATTCAAAAAACATTTTAGGTCGCAAATATAATCGGACAAAACTAAAGCACCCCCCAATTTGAGGTACAACAAAAACTATTGAAATCAATATTTCGTTGCGTATCCTCTGTTCTGGGTGACACAGTCACATCTTTTAGGCATAAAGGATACTAAATTATTAATTATTGCAGGCGAAATAATCGATTTTCGGAAAATTTAGCTTAAATCCTCAAAATACTGAAAATCGGAAGTTACCGTTATATGGGGGCTATACCCAAACGTGGACCCAGGTCCACTATTTTTGTGGATATGTTTTGTGACCACTAGGAACCCTAAGTACCAAATTACAGCTAATTTAGTAGGAAAATGTGGCTTAAATATCCGAAATACCGAAGATTGGAAGGTACCGCTATAAGGGGGCTATACCAAAACATTAGCCGATATTGTTCATATGCATCCAAAAATGATGCTACAGCATCCACTAGTCAAATACAAAATCGCCTTAAGCTGGGCACTCACCTATCAGTCTGTGCCGTCAGTCCGATGAACCCTTTCTGTGTGTGTGACTGACAAGTGTGTAGCACGAACCATCAGTCAAGTCTAAAAATCTTGAATTTCCCCACCAAAAACGAATGAATTCTACGTTTTTTGTGTTCCTACACCAACAATATTTTCTGTTTTTCAAAATTGTTTATTGACAATTTGAAAATAAACCCAGCTAGCATTTGGAAGATTGCTTTTTCAAAAATCACATTGCGGAGTCTTTTTAGAGTCCTTTTGGTGATCAAAAACTGATTAAGTCGTTTGTATGATCAGAAAGCGACTCGAAAGCGACTCCCTGTAATGATTAAAAAGAGTTCAATTTAAAATACAACAACAAATGCGTAGCAATCACATATAAATCATTGAGGCCTTTAAAATGTGACTACTTTTTCGTTATTTATTGTCACATTTTGATCTTCATGAAGATTGAAAAATGCTTAATCAAAAAAGGGCTATGCAGGTGTTTGAAAAGTGATTATAACTATGTATCTACTGATCATATTTTGAACAGTTAGGTGATTTAAAACTGATTGTTTTGTTTTACTTTTGTTTGGTTGTAAATAATTCTCATATACACTTTCTACAAAACTTTGATATAAATGTAACGTATAATATTAAGAGTATAGACAAACACAACACATGTTTAGGTTTTGCCAAGTGAAATGAAGAAGCAGTATACCAACCACCGCGCAACATAAAGGATAATTAAAAGAAATAACAAAGCAGAAAAGACAACAAAACAAAAGAAAGAAACAAAAAAGAATAAAGGAAAAATTCTTTTAATTTATTTCGTCTAATAAAAAGACGCATAAATGACTCACTAAAGACTCATGAACGATTATAAACATGACTCTAAAAAGACTCAACAAATCGCCAATAAATGATTGAAATACGACTCGAAAAAGACTTTATATACCATTAGAAAATGGGCGAAACTAATGCAGAGGAAGACTCATTTGTGATTTGTTTAGAAGAGTCGCCAATCAGATTTTAATCACCTAACATTTCAAAATATGATCAGAAGATACATAATTATAATCACTTTTCAAACACCTGCATGACCCTTTTTTGATTAAGCATTTTTCAATCTTCCAGATAATTAATATGTGACAATAAATACAAAAAAATGGTCACATTTTAAACACATCAATGATTTATTTGTGATTGCTACACATTTGTTGTTGTATTACAAATTGTACTTTTTTTAATCATTACAGGGAGTCACTTTCGACTTAATCAGTTTTTTATCACCAAAAGGACTCTAAATAGAGCTGGCAAACAATCGATGGTACTATCGATAATATCGATACTTTATTTCGAATGTCACTATCGATTGATAGTTTTTTCAATCGATATTATCGGACAAAACTGAATTGGCTATTTCCAAGGTATTTTTGGGTATTTATCATTCCGCCATGGTATTTAATTAGAATTCATGGAGTATCCATGATGTAAACCAAAATGTTGGTATACAATAATATAATATAAACATGATATAAGACAACATCAGAATGCATATCAGTAGCTTTGTTCCAGAACTAAAAAGTTTTTAAAATTTTTACGACCGTACACAAAAAAGTTGTAAAATGTTCTCTTTAAACAAAAATGGCGCTGAATGACGCTCTCTTTAAAAACGTTTTACTCGACAAATTTGAGCGTGTAAAAAATAGTAACATGGATGCCGGTGTCTGATTGGCTGGTACGCCGACTTTGACATTTGTTCCAGCTTTTTTGACGTTTTTTCCATTTTTGCGTTACCGAACTTTTTGAAAAAACTTTTGTGTGACAAAAATTTTTCTCTCCTTCTCTCATTTACAAGTTTTACTATTAAAAAGTACGGGAACAAAGCTAGTGTTTTGAGATTCAGATTTTGTTTCAAAGTAGTAGAGCAGACGAGGAATGGGTAATTTTTGCTACGATAAAATTTTTGTTCTTTATAATTTGAAAAATAGTAAAAATTAATAGATTCTTGAATTTCTGGAACAGACATATTTTTAGAAAGTGCAAATGTGTCTAAACAGCTAAAAATACCCTATACGATGCGGAACCTTTATATTGGAACAATAACCAAAATCGGATCTTCAAAGTTGACTTTTGCGGTTTTAATGGGTTTTCTTCACCAGTAGTGGGATTCCCTAACGCATTTTTTGGTTACCGACAAAAATCGGTCAAATTAAAATGCTTGCAATTTCGATAATTAACGAAATTTGTCGGTAAGTTAGCAACCAAAACAAAATTGTCGCTAAGTCCTACCGATAACAACTGTGTTGCCAACTTTTATTCATACTTTTCATTCATTATTTTGCGTTTTAATTTTACCGATTTTTGTCGGTAATCAAAAAACGCGTTAGAGAATCCCACTACAGGAACCAATGCTGGAAATTTAAGATCTACAAATATTTGTGTCACTCTTTCCACTGTGTGTTGAAACGAAAGGGCGATAGTATCGATACTATCGATATTTTGAAATGGAAATATCGAAACTATCAAATGTTGCGAATATCGATAGTTTGCCAGCTCTAACTCTAAATAGACTCCGCAATGTGATTTTTGAAAAAACAGTCCTCCAAATGCTATCTGGGGCAGTCTGATAGGTGAGTGCCCAGCTTTAAATGCTGAGGCGCAACGATCAATCAAGTCTCAATAAGCGGGAGAATTCGACTTAATCATTTTTTAAAAAACTTTTATAATTAGATAGCTTTAGGATAAAGACAGGAGCAGGGACGATAATAAATCCTAAGCAGCATCAATAGGACAAAAAATCCGACAAAGTCCGTAAGAGAAAAGAAAGGTTACAGACAAAATCTGTTGATACATTTAATACTCTCCTCGGTTTGACAATGGACCGAAGAAGTGAGGTAGAAAATACCTATTTTTGAATTGTTAAGCATAAAGTCTAAAAGTGGTCATTAAAACTCATTACGACGAACCAGCAAAGCGGACGGGGGTCTGCTAGTATTCAATAAAATTCAATAGATTAAGTTAACTCTGTTGTTACGTTATTACAACATTTTTTCATAATCATGTTAAGCAATTTTTGAATTGAAATATTTGGTTCTTTGAATATTGTCTGCTAATAATGTCGTGTTTTGGTTTTTTTTTAATTAACTTGCCTCTGTTATGTAGTAACATCACTGCAAAACAACCAAATGGCGTATGTAATACATAAGCATAGTATGATGACATGTATATTGCGACATCAAAGAGCACATTAATCAAAATTAAGATTATCCAAGCCTTTGATCTCAATGTGTGTAACGAAGAACGAAGACCTTGCCAAATCATATAATTTGTAAACAAGCGACAATTTCTTTGATTTTGAAAAATATAAATTTATGTGGAAATCTAATGTTTTCAATTCAAAATGGGCATACATGGATATAGTCGAACGGGACGTGATCGCCGTTGCGCCTGTTCAATACCTGTTGAACTGCTCCGACAAATTTCTGGAGAAAACTTTTGTAGCCCAAGCGAAGACTAGATACCAAATTTCAGCCATTTCGATGGGTTAATGAGGCTAAAACTTTAAAAATACCGAAAATACGGAGGTAGCTTTCTATGGGGGCTATATCAAATCGTGGCGAAGAAGTTTTTAACCACTCAGAACCATATACCCAAACGTGGATCTATAAAGACAGTTTTTTGTGAAAATGTTTTCTTAGTTCTAGAAATACAAAATCCCAAATGACAAACAATTCGATGGTCAAATGGAATTAATATCTTCAAAATTCCTCGAAGTGACGCGTCGCATTATATGGTACTGTAACAAAACGTGGACCTATGTATATAAACAATTTTTTGTAGAATTTGTTTTTAGCCTCTGTACACTCAAAACACCAATTAATGCCCATCAATAGATCACTCGTCTTCATAACCTCTGAACGCCGTACTTTCCTTGATCATGGGAACGTCAACCGGAGCAAGGATTTAGAGAATTCACCAAACAGCGTCTGAGGGAACTGCCCAATCCTTCTGATGTTCAAATAGCAGAGAGGAATTTCCGAGACATCATCACTACTGCAGCCGCTCGCTATATTCCTGCCGGTCGAATACCAGAAACAAGACCTAATTTCCCGGTAGAGTTGACGGAATTATCGGATATCTGTCATGTTTAACGGTGTGGTTATGACAGATCCGATAGCGACCGGGCGAAGAGAAGTGCTTTACGTCGTTTTTGATCTCTTCCAGCCGAAGAGGTACCACCACAGTCTACGTTGGGTGATGTTGCAGATATTATCCGAGGCGCAAAATCATCCAAAGCGCTTGGACCTGACGGCATATCTATGGTGATGCTAACACAGCTGGATGACCCTGGAATCGAGTATTTGAGCAAGGTCCTCAACCTATCGCTAGCCACCCTAATAGAAACCTGGAAAGGATGCCAATAAAAGAAACGGACAAAATTTGACGTTTTCTGAGTAAAATATACCAAAAATGTCTAAAAAATTACCAAATTGGTGGGGAGGGGGTGGTGTGTTGTGCCCCCGGGCTCCCCCCTGACTACGTCGGTGGATCTGACCAAATATTTTAATATGGTCAGCCATGCTAAGTTGTTTGAGAATGTCGAGAATACTACCCTTCGTCCTGCTATTGTGTGGTCGCCAGTCATACGTGGAATTTAGAAACAAGTCCAAACCCCGTAGAGTGAAAAAGGGAGTTCCCCCAAGGAAGAATGGCATCTCCGGAACAGCTTAGCCTCTACCTTTCTGCAATATCACGTCCTTCCGACAGGCTTCAAAATACATATTAACATCATACTTAGGTGGATGCAGTAGATATATCAAAAAATCATAAATTAGTACCATGTTATCCAAGGGATATTCCTCAATTTCTCAATTTCTTTGAAGAAAGGTCTGCACATTGCAAGTTTTAAGCGGAAAACAGAAGAGAACATCCAAAAGTAGCTGACTACAAGAAATTTTTCCCCATTTTTATACCCTACACCACACTGTGCTAAGGGGTATTATGTCTTTGTGCATTTGTATGTAACATACAGAAGGGAGCGAGATATACAGCGGCGGCTATCTAATAAGGGACAGATCAAACAAATTTAATACTCCATAGCAGCAGTATTGAGTTGTTATTCTTTATACGTAAAATTTGTTCCTCCACAATAAATTGTAACGGGACCTCCTAACGGTGTTCAACCATAATCTATAATTAGAAGTCACTCAATGTTACTGTTTTCATTCGCAAGAGGGCGATTGTCGAAACAGTCAAAAAATAGAGTTCTTAAAATGTGGTCACCTAATTTGGGACAGTAGCGATTTCTTCGCAGAAAAATGTACAATTAAAAAAGATGTGTATTACACATAATTAAAATAAAGTATAAGTGCATAAACTACATAAATTTTTATAGAAAAAATGGGCCGAACTAGCAGCTGCACTCGTGAAGGAAAACACGATTCGACGAATAGCTGAGGAGCTTTTATGTTCAAAAACTATGGTTTACAATGCTATTGAACACTTTCGAAGTAACGGAACTGTTTAAAATATAAACCAGTAAGGAAAGGATCAAAGTCGGGCGGGGCCGACTATATGATACCCTACACCACTGTGAATATGTAAAATATAAATCGGAGCTATATCCAGATCTAAACCGATTTTGATATAATTTGGCACATTTATTTCCAGACCGAATTCAGTCACACATTCCAAATATCATTGAAATCCGACTTATATAGCGTGTTTGGAGCAGGAAATACGCGAAATCGGCCGAAAATATATATGGGCGCTATATCCAAATCTGAACCGATTTCGATATAATTTGGCACATTTATTTCTATACCAAATTCAGTCAAACATTCCAAATTTCATTAAAATCGGACGTATATAGCGTGATTGGTACATCGCATACTTGAAATCGGGCGAACATATATATGGGAGCTATATCCAAATCTGAACCGATTTCGATATAATTTGGCACATTTATTTCTAGACTGAATTCAGTCACACATTCCAAATTTCATCGAAATCGGAAATATATAGCGTGTTTGGTACAGAAAATACGTGAAATCGGCCGAAAATATATATGGGAGCTATGTCCAAATCTAAACCGATTTCGATATAATTTGGCACACTTATTTCTATACCAAATTCAGTCAAACATTCCAAATTTCATTAAAATCGGACGTATATAGCGTGATTGGTACATCGCATACGTGAAATCGGGCGAACATATATATGGGAGCTATATCCAAATCTGAACCGATTTCGATATAATTTGGCACATTTATTTTTAGACCAAATTCAGTCACACATTCCAAATTTCATCGAAATCGGACACATATAGCGTGTGTGTTACAGAAAATACGTGAAATCGGCCGAAAATATATATGGGGGCTATAGATATAGCCCATCTTCGAACTTGATCTTTCGACGGCTAAAAAATGGTATTCCCCAATTTTCAGCGAAATCGGTCAACAAATGCGACCTGTATGTTGCGAACGGACGGACGGACGGACGGACATGCATAAATCGACTCAGAAAGTGATTCTATGTATATCCCTAGAAGGAACTATGGGTCTATCTCGCTTCCTTTTGTATGTTACATACAAATGCACTAACACATAATACCCCTTACCACATAGTGGTGTAGGGTATAAAAAGGAAAGGGAAAGAAAAGCGACAGTAGCAGAAGACCGTAAAATCATAAGGATAAGCAAGGCAAATCCGTTTTTGCCTTCTAAGCATTTTATGCGAGATACAATTGCCGAAATTGCTAATAAAGTACCGGCTCGTATTAGAAGACGTCGACTGCAAACCAAACGTGTGGTTTTCTCAAAAAAAAAAAAAAAAAAAAAAAAAACAGCAAAAAAAAAACAGTAAGGAAAGGATCAAAGTCGGGCGGGGCCGACTACACCACTGTGAATATGTAAAATATAAATCGGAGCTATATCCAGATCTTAAAAGATTTCGATATAATTTGGCACATTTGTTTCCAATCATACATTCCAAATTTCATCGAAATCGGAACTATATAGCGTGTTTGGTACAGAAAATACGTGACATCGGCCGAAAATATATATGGAAGCTATATCCAAATCTGAACCGATTTCGTTATTATTTGGGACACTTATTTCCAGACCGAATTCAGTCATACATTCCAAATTTCATCGAAATCGGAACAATATATCGTGTTTGGTGCAGCAAATACGTGAAATCGGGCGAAAATATATATGGGAGCTATATCTAAATTAGAACCGTTTTCGATATAAGTTGGCACATTTATTTCTAGACCGAATTCAGTCACACATTCCAAATTTCATCGAAATCGGACATATATAGCGTATGTGGTACAAAATATACGTTCTTCCTATTGCTAAAAAAATTGTAGTCCCCAATTTTCAGCTGAATCGGACAAAAAATGCGACCTGTGGGCTGCGAACAAAAATACATGGACAGACGGACGGACGGACAGACGGACGGACGGACAGACGGACGGACATGCATAAATCGACTCAGAAAGTGATTCTATGTAAATCCCTCGAAGGAACTACATGTCTATCTCGCTTCCTTTTTCACGTTACATACAAATGCACAAAGACATAATACCCCTTACCACATAGTGGTGTAGGGTATAAAAAATAAATAAATAAATTAAAATGTCGAAGTGACTTTCCAAAGGTGCATTGCGAAAAGCCATCAGAATTTCGGAAACAGATCTTATGGAGTGATGAATCAAAGTTTAATGTGTTTGGTCGTGTGGTAAGAGGTATGTACGCCGTCAAACAAAGAACTTGATCCACCGTTTACCTTGGAGACCATAAAACACGGTGGAGTCAATATTAGTGTGGGTTTAGTGGGTTTAGTGTGGGCCCGATCCGCAGAATCACTGGGAAAATTAACCAATATATGTATAGGGATATCTTGGAGATTACAATGAAACCTCTTGCCGATGATTTTATGCTATCTCCATTTATCTTTATGCAGGATAACGACCCTAAACACACGTCTAGATTGTAAAAGCCTGGTTATCGATAAAAAATGTAAATGTTTTAATGCGGCCTGCCCAAAGTCCGGACTTAAACCCGGTAGAAAACCTTTGGACAGACGTGAAGAGAGCTCTAGATAAATGGATAAATTTTGATAAATGTCCCAGTTGAAAGGTCTCAACGACTGGTAGTGAGATTCCCTCGCAGCTTCATATCTGAGCTTGCTGTTATTATGTGCATAGCTGTTATCAAACTAAACATTAGACTAAAACCAATATACGAAGGGTATTACAAGGTATTATCATAGATTTTTTAAGCTATTCCTCAATTTTATTACAAAGACGTCAAGTGTCCTTAATTAGCTGACCAGGCAAAAATTGGTATTTATTTTGTTCCAGTAGTGCGATTCGATATCGACCATTATCGATAACTGGAAATTTTCACTTGCTTATAATTTCGATAATTAACGAAATTTGTCGGTAAGTTACCGACCAAAATAAAGTTGTCGCTAACCCCAACCGATGCTTCAAGTGTTGTCAAATTTTATTTCAACTTTTCATTCATAATATTGCGTATTAATTTGACCGATTTTTGTCGGTAACGACAAAAAAGTTACAGAATCCTACTACAGGAATTGAAAGCATATTAGTTTTGTCTTAATAAAAGTTTACATATGCCACAATGGTATAGAAATAAAATACAATGCATTTTTTATTACAAAGTAGAAAAATCGAGGTATTAAATAAATAAAAAAAAAAAAAAATTGTCCCTAATTAGCTGACCGCCACTGCACATAGAATCACTTTCTGAGTCGATTTATGCTTATCCGCCCGTCTTTTCATGTATTTTTGTAATCAAAGTACAAATGAAGATGGCCAAAGGACGAACAATATTTATTTTGGTAAAAAATCGGATGAGATTTGGATATAGCTCCTATATATATTTTCGCCCGATTTTAGGTATTTAGAAATTCGGGGCTCAGAGATATGAAACCAATGCGAATCTTCTTCCTACATCTAAAGCCAATTTGTAGATAAGGACAAGAATCAAGTATTTGGAAAAATAATGAACTCGAAAAACTACATTTATTGCCTCAAATTTTATAATATATCTAAAAATTCCCAAATGTTTATACAATTCGCACCATATCTCCAAAAATGTTAAATTTTTCTTAATATTTTCTTTTGGAAAATTATTCGCTAGAATGTACTACATAACTCTTCAGAATATGTCATTGTTGTGAAATGAATCTAACACGTTGTTTTTAGTACATTTTTCAACGACAACTTAATAAGTATTTCAATATAGTGGTGATATCGCAAATACGAAAATAAACTGTTTGTGTGAACAGTGTTTGAAATACGTGTTGTAAATGATATCATACAAAATACCGCTGAAACAACATGAAATAAGCATTTTAGAGTTTCAGAACGTTCTGAAAAATTGCTGAGAACATTATTCGGAAGGTTTTTGCAAAAGGTTACTTGGTTCAACTCCCAATAGTTTGGCTGATACCGACCAGAATTCCAGAAATTTTGTAAAATTTTCTATATTTTATCGATTTTGATGCCCAAGATGGAGTTTTTCTTTTGTGGTCTGTTCAAAAGATAATTTCCACTAGTTGAGTGCTACAATATTGCTAAAGACAGCAAGGCCAAATTCTTATTCGTTTCTGAGATAAACGCCACAAAAATGGCAAAAAATATAGTTTTAGCACGGTTTTGATGAGGCCATAAAATCTTTTTTTATAGCCTCAATATGTAGTTTCAAAAAATTCAAAATTCGTGTTCTCGTAATTATGCAACCAATACATATAATAAAACAATATCTTTTTTTGATTTCGACGACGAGATGAAGTCATTTGCTGGCTAAATTATGTTCACCATAATTCTGCAGTTCTATCGCGAGCCGTTCGGTGTTCATGTCGCATGGACACGAGAAATGAAATGGGCTACGAAGTATGCATCCTTGACAAAAACTGAATGAATATACACAAATTGTAGAGACGTTTTAGACGACAAAAATACTTGGTAAATGTCACAAAAATTAAGCTAGAGGAATATTGGAAGAAAATTTGGTAGCCAGGAAAGCTACTCCCAGTTTGAAAATGGTCAGAACCCGTCGTATTTGCTCAATTTGAATTCGTTTACCTTAGATGTCAAGTTATTATCTAGCAAATGTTCGTTGCTAATGATTTAAACTTACAAAATTATATGTTTTTGTTAGTTGGACACCGCCGAAACATGTGGTGTCCGGATTATCGCGATTATACGCACATATATTTTCGGCCGATTTGGGGTATTTGATGCACAAAACAGGCCCATTTTGATGACATTTTGAATGTGTGACCGAATTTGTTCTAAAAATAAGTGTCCCAAATTATATCAAAATTGGTCGAGACTTGGGTATAGCTCTCACATACATACATATGTATGTATACTTGACTTATTCACAGTGGTGTAGGTTATCGTATAGTCGGCCCGCCCGATTTTGATTCTTTCCTTACTGGTTTTAATTGATATCAATTAGCATAAACATAAACTGTTTCCAGTCGTATGTTTTAGATTACCTCTCTAAATTTCTTACTTAATGTTTGTCTTTAAAATATATGTGTTTAACCGGCTGCCATTTTTCGACTACCATACTTTTCGGACAAAATCATATGTGTGAGCATCTATTGACAGTTTTGACCTTTTCAAGCATACTATTAAATAAGTAATGGAGCGTAACATTTTTTATAACTACAAATATCTCACCTGCTGCACTTCGAACTCCAATCGCAAATGCAATAAATAATGTCAGTAGGAAATGTATTGCTCCAAAGTGGTTGTTGTTGTTGCTACTGCTATTGGTGGCAGCGTCAACGTATTGTTGCATGGAATGACAGCTTTTCGAATGTTCGGTGGACTTTACAGATTTTTTGTCGATGCCACTGCTGTTCACGTTGACGAAGTCGTCTACCTCTTTGAAGCGAACAGACCCAGTCAATTTTGTATGCATTGAAAGATTTTCCAGCTGATAGTCGTGGCAAAAGTGGCGCAAAATTGTTGTTGTTGAGACGCACCGATTGCTTTCATCAGAATTTCCCTGGTCGGACGATGGTGATGATGGTGTCGATAATAACGACGACAGGTTGGACAACAACGATATTGATGACAGTGAGTATTTCGTCGCTGATGTTGTAGCCTGATGTAACTGATGTTGTTGGTGCCGCTTCGTTCGGTAGCATCTTAATGGTGGCGTTGATGTGATTGTTGACACTTTGTCATAATTGCTGCAGTATTGATAGTATATTTCGTTGTTGGCATAGCGACGATGTCTGGCATTGTGGTTGGTGGCCTTACTACCTATGTTGGTGTCTTCATTAGCATCTTTATAGGCATTGCATTGATGTCGAATTTCATCGTTGGCATGAACTGCTGCAGTCAATGCGCGATTTGTGATGACAATCCTCCTCTGAATTTCCATAACAAATGGTTTTGCCGAAAACCCACTGTCGTCAAATGTGACTACTGGAAATGACGGTAATATTGTTGCTGTTGCTACTGCTGTTGTTGTTGACTGTATAATTAAAATTAATATTCTCGGAAATTTACTAACCTCTTCTGTCGCGAACAAGAAAAGTTTCTTTGTAATTCTATGATTAGGCATTTTTTTCTCAGCCACCGGAAGTGGAAGTGTTTGCTGTTGACAGTGCCAACGTCTACAACGACTTCGAATTGTGCATCTTCGCTTGTATTTATAGTTTGATTTCAAAAATGTGATGATTTTCATTTTGTGCTGATATTTTTTGGTATGATTGCATTTGACATTTGGATAGATTGTTTTACATGGTATGTGTTTCATGGTTTCGTCTTTCAATTTTTTATTCACTTTTCAAAATGCTGGCATAAACATGGGTCCAATTCAATTTGATGAGATCAAATCTAAAAAAAATAAAAGTTATAAAATTTTAAAGTTCGGTTCATTGAAACGCACAGAAGAAATATTACAGCTAAGATAAACTATTAATATAGGAATATGAGGAGAAATACATTCCCTACCCGAACAAATAAATTTTCGTGTAAAATATCAAAAAATAATTGAATCATTTTGGGGCTAGAACACACAACACAGCACTTTTCAGAAAATCATGTGTATAGTTTACAATTGACGGTGAAAGAACAAAAATGGTAGTTTGCTAAAAATAGGGGATTCAGAAACTGAACATGTCACCGGATGTAATTTTGTAAGTTAGTAACCAAATTAAAGTTGTCGCTAGGTCCTACCGATAGTAACAGTGTTGCTAACTTTTATTCATACTTTTCATTCATAATTCTGAGTTTTAATTTGACCGAATCCCATCACAGATCTAACTTGTGATATTACGTAAACGCAGTTAGTTCATACCTACATATAATTAATTTGGCACAACTTCCGTCGGGCTGGTTGGGCTCACAAAAAGAAACTTATAAACCCCACTAACGACAATTGAACAAGCAAATCTATTTTCGGTAATAGAATATTTTTTTGACATACATACATACACGGTGCGCCTTAACTAATGCCAAGTTTACACTTGCGCTCCAAAATCAACTGGATTTCACGAAATCCTGAAATACAACCCGGTGTTTACACTTATTTTTTGTTGATTTCAAACATATCACACTGATCAAGGTAGATGCATATGCGCAGCTGATCGAACATGAATTTTCAAAACAAGTTATTGTAAATTGAATTAATCATCAAAAATATACGACAATATAGTACTTTACAACTTTATTTCGAACATTATCGTAAAATTATCGTATATCGTATTAATTATGTATAGTACTAACAAATGAAAAAATAAAAAAAAAATATTTTATCGTTGAGACATCATAATTATAAATTTTGATAGATAAAAGTTGTGCTCAGCACCTGCAAAATATTAGTACTTGCAGTAGTTTTCCCGTTTAGTGCTAAAAATGCGTTCCCGTACTCCGAAATCTAGCAAGACTTGCACTTCTCTTCAAACAAAAATAGCGCCGAATAACACCCTCTTCTCCTTTTTTCTGCCATACAATTTTGGCCTAGTAGAAACTAGCAGCAAGTATGTTCATATGTTCATTGGTATCTAATATTATAAAGGGCTGTTTACACCATATATCAATGTCATATGAGCTGTCATTTCTTTCACCCATTCGACATTCTCTATGTTTGTCAAAATTGACGTCATCCATACAACTTTCAATTTGTGCGTTCATACCTACAAGTGTTATTTTCGTATGACATAACCTATAAATATAAAAACAGTTGTTTTTTGTCATTGTTTACATTTATTGTTGAGTTGCAAATTTGCGCAAATTTTAATTTTGGTTGAAGGAAAATGAATATCTAGCATGTTTGTTGTGGTAGAATAGGTTTTTGGGGTTATAGAGGCATTTATGTTTTCGCCACAAAGCAATCATTTCCAAGACTGCTTCTTTCGACCAATCGATCTGAAAATTACATTATAAACACCCTTTGTTTACTTTTCTAAATATTTAAATATACATAACTTTCCATTTTATTTTTTTAAAGATTTTGTTTTTCATTTTCTTTTTTTGAGAATGCCAGAAAACAGCTGATAAATTTATGTTTACATACAAGAATGCCGTATCAAATAGAGCGCTCCCTAAATGAAAAATTTACATATGAGTTGCCAAATCATTTTGATAGATGAAAATTTTCATAGTGGTCACACTATGTGTACAACATTCGCAGGTAGAAAATTTGACATCTCATACGACATTGATAGATGGTGTAAACAACCCTTACTTATACGTTGATTTTGACATTTATGCTGGAGTTTTTGCAATTTCCGTCATTTTTCCGTTTCCGTATTTTTTAAGAAATTTGTATGGGGAAGCAATTTTTGACAATTCGCTCCTTTTTCTAACATTACCATTAAAAAAGTACGGGAGCACAATGAAAAATAGCATTGTAACAAAGTAATTTAATATTTTTTCACATTGTTTACAAATGTTGATACTAAACCTTTTTGTTGCAGCAATTGACCATCTACCTTATTTATTGTGATACGTGAAAAGTGTTGCAACTTTTGGTACTTTTTTATACAAATACAGGGTTGTATATCATGTGTACTGTGATTTCGATGTTGATTACGCTGAAATCACGAAATGAGATGATTTCATTTTTGTATGCGAAATCATGATAAATTTTGTTTGATTCCGCTCGAAATCACGAAACGCCTTCGAAATCACGAAACGACGCCAAATGTAAACTAAGCATAACTTTAAATGAAAGGTACTTACACCTGGTAAGTTTTTGTGGATTTTGAAACTATAATGTTCATAGATGAGAGAAATAAAAAAAAACAAAAAAAATCGATTTTTAATCGAGCTAACATGACCTAAGGAGTTTGTATTGAAAAGGTGATTTCTAGGGAAGTCCCACACACCCAACCAATATGATCGTTTCGCTGGTGGTTTAATTCAGCTCATTAGGCATATCGGATGTGAATGGCTAGAAGACAAAGGCTGATTTTGATAACTTCTATTTATACAACCATTATTACAAATTAACAGATATGAAGTATTTTTGAAGCATTTTTGTTATCAAGTCAACCTTGTGTCTTCTCTAGATTCATTTCTCAATACATACATATTTACAATCGAAGAGGGTTAACAGGGTGTAGCAATAACAATCCTCTACAACATTTTCTTTAGTACCATTTCGATAGGACTTGCCGCTTCCAAGCAAAATCCTGAAAACCTAAGATAAACCTAAAAATGTGAACTTTGAGCCCGATTTATTTAAAAATCCCTCCAGTTATTTTTTCTTGTTTTTGGATTTTTCTCATCTATGAACATTGCTGTTTCAGAATCCGCCAAAACTTCCCACGTGTAAGCGGTTTTCATTTAATGTTAGTTAAGGCGCACCGTACTTGACATTGTTTGTCCCAATATCTCAAAAATGGTAAAACCTACGAGAATATCATTAAGATCAATTTTGTAGAGAATTTTCACTGCTACAACATTTTCGTTAGTCCGATTACGATAGGGCTTGCGGTTTCCAAGCAAAATCGTGAAAACCTAAAAATGTGAACTTTGACCGCGATTTATTTGAAAATCGCTTCGGCGATTTTTGTTTTGGTTTTTCTTATCTATGAACATTGTAGTTTCAAAATCTGCAAAAACTTCCCTTTCATTAAAAGTTAGTTAAGGGACACCGAAAGTATTAATTTTATTTCGAAGATATCTTGTTTTTCTTAAAGTGCAGATTCCTTTAACCAGTTACAGCATAACAACTAGACAAATTTATATATAAGGGATGAGAGAAAACAGAAACATCTCTAGACTATGGTTTCCTCTACTCTTTACATATTTTAGAAACACAGATTGAGAAGAATTTTTTCATTTTTAATTTATATCAAACAGTATTTATAAAATCAGTATTTTCATTCTTGATATCATTATTTGTTTCGCAATTGTCCGGAAGACTGCGTCGCAAGAACAATTTTTAATTTTCGGCAATTGTTAAATTAAATGAAAATAGACATTTGTTTTGTCGAGTGTAATCGCAGGGTTAACCATAATAACGTTACACTTTTAAAATCAAGGTGGGCACCAGGGCCCGGGTCATTGTACTTATTAGTAGTCTAGTCTACGCAGGCCTTAACTGCTTACAGTGGTCCATTCCCTTAAAGGCAAAGTTAATTTTCGGCAAAATCGCCAAAAATGCTGCAAAAGCTACACAAATTGGATAAGTCGCTCATACACGCAGAAAAAAATATTTTTCGCTTTTGTTGGAACAACAAAAATAGATATTTTTTTGTTCCAACAATTCCTTTTCTTTTGTTCAAGCATTGCAATTTCAAATCCAAAAGTACCATAAGGGGAACTCATACAAACAAAACTCACCAAAATTGTTTTTTCACCACGACATCGAATACCGAGGGAAGAGAATAAAATTGTCGAAGAAAAGAGAATAATATTGTCCAGCAGACAAAAATTATTGTTGGACATGACAACAACTATTGTTGGATATGACAAAAACAATTGTTGTTATTAACAAAAACGATTGTTGAACTCACAATACTACATGCGGGATCTAACAATATCTTTACAAAACATATTTTTCTCTTCGCATATTGTTGGATTAATCATATTTTTTTTCTTTGCGTGTATAATAATAAAATTGTCGAGGATTATAAGAAAACCAAAATCTCTCAAAGCCCCTAAGAGGAAAAAACTAAAGCACAACTCAACTGTCTCTTAAACAATAAAATTACCATTCAGCAAAATCGTTTAAAAATTCGATTGTTGGCGTGGGCAACAACAAGAAGGGAAAACTGTCCCCTATCATTTTTGTACAAATGAAGATTCCAAACATAATTTGTTTGTGTCCAAACATAATTTGTTTGTGTCCAAACATAATTTGTTTGTGTCCAAACAAATATATGTTTAAAACATTTTGTAACCTATCTCAATATGTTTGGGTACCAACATATGTTTGGGTACCAACATATTTTTTATGGGTAGAGAGAGAATTTTTGTCAAAGAGAGTAACAACAGGGCTCTCGCGGCTGTGTAATGCTGTTTTATAATAAAGAGCTGTGTGTATGGTGCAATAGAAGACGAAGATGCGAAGACGAGAGGGTAAAAGAGTTTTTTTTTGGTGGTGTGTATGCGGCCAAACACGTGTGTTTCGTGCTTTGTTGTTTGTTAACCAACGTAGCAAGCGAAGAGGAAAAGAAAAAAAAATGATATGAATTATGTTGTTCTTTTTTCTTCAGTTTTCTAAATACAATCGTTGAGTAAAGAAATGTTGCTTTTTAGTAAATTAAATGCCCAGTACATTTTATAATTTAAAATTTTATAATTGAATCAAAAAGGTGGATGAAAATATTTTATTGGACAAGGAAGAAATCGCATCTAATATTGGTAATTACATTAATACATTTTTCATATACTTACATACTAGGGTGGGGCGATTTGTGTGGAAGCAAAAAAACCTTAATGAGCCCTTCGAGTTTCTGATTCCTGGGATTGAACTGAGCAAAAAAGTCCACTGGACCATATATCTACCGTGAAAATCGAGCCTCCCGATTTTGACTTTAAGTTTTTTATTGACGTTTTTTGGATATTTTGGCATATAACAGCCAAACCATTGGGATTTTCGATCCAACACAAAGACAAACATTGTAGCCAAGACAGTAATTGAAAACTCTCTAATACATCGCAAAAGCATTGGAACGCTCCTTCAGGCAGTTTTGGCCTTAAGAATGTGCAAACTTTTCGGAAAATGTCGATAAATGACATTCTGCTACAAAATTTGACCCGAAAAATATTCAAGTGTTCTGATGCAAAATTATATCGTGTTGGGATTCATGGACAACGACAATGCCTTTATTTTGTTTGGGTCACTTCGTTTTATTTTTTTATGACGGTAAAAGTAGTGCACATCTGGGTTTCTTACATTTTCAAATTTAAACGGGCATATCTTATTTTTTCCACAACGGATTTCTTTTGATCCTTCTTCCTTTTAAAGGGGTGAATAATGTCTTTTGAATAAGCTATTATTGTTTTAAATCGGTTAACAAATGGCTAAGTTATACAGCCCTATTCTGAACATTGCCATGGGAACTGTTTCCCATGGGAGCGAAATTTCCCATTCCCACGTTTTCCATATTCTCAACGACGTGGGAACATCAAATCATGGGAATTGAATTTTCGAAATTCGAAATTAGTTACACCAAATTATGATAGCATACTTTTAGGGGGCTGCAATTTTGTTTTGTAATACAAAATGCCTATTTGCATTGAATTCGCGGTTTTTGAATTAGATTAGCAAAAGCACAACTTACTTAATTCAACAACCGTGCATTGATTTATGGATTTTTTAAGTGAATGGAGTCAACGATGTGTGATGTTGTTCTAATAAGCACATTTTCTTCAGATTGTGCGAATTGGTGTAAGCATTTTTTAATTAGTAGGCAAACGAGTATATCGCTAGTTTTACTTATTCCTAATGATCGCTAGAACTCGTATTTTGCATATTTTTAAAAAAAAATTCAAAAAGATAAGTTCGGATATTTTTCTCGATTATTACATATTTTTGCTTGTTATTACATATCGTCACCATAAATATCCGAAGATGTATCTCAAAAAAAAAAAAAAAAAATAATAATAATAATAATAAAATACGTTTGTGATTGAATCTAAAACTAAAACACATGCCCTTGCAAAATTTCAAGCTTCTACGTTCAAAAATAACGATCCTATTCAAGAAAAGGCATTTCGGAAAATGGAATAGCATTGCAATAATTTGGCATATATGTATGTACGCCTGTGATCTTTGTCGTGTCGTTGAGGAGACTAACATGTTTTCAATAGAACGTTGGTCGTCTGGTTTAAAAAACCCGAAAGTTATATTACGAAAATGAATAAAAGTTGTAAAGATTGTATATTATGGTTATTTTCCAATATATTTTAATAATTATTGCCAAAAATTCTTTTGAAATTGATTTGTTTTTACTTGTTGTTCTGCGTTAATAGAATCAACCATGACTCTTTTTCTCGTATTTCAATACATATGGTCTGTTCCAGAACTGCAAAAATCTACTAATTTTTACTACTTTTTTTGTTTTGTTCGATAACATAAAGGAACATTTTTTATCGGTGTAAAACATGTTAGATTCTTGCAGGTTTTTGTATCATATAAGAATATGCAAAATCCGAAGTCTACTAATGACATATTTTACAGTACATTTTGTATGCTTTTATTAAGCAAACACATGGCGATTATAAATATTTGCAATAATTTTGTCGTGTAGATGTCTTAAAATATGAAATTTCATAAAAATATGAAATTTCTTGAAATTTTTTTTCAAACTCCCACACTGTTTGCTGGGGAGATTTTTCCCACAAAAAGACACAAAATTCTCCCACAATTCAAGATAGAGAATGTATACTTTTTTCCCATGGGAACAAATTCCCAATTCGAACTTCATTCAGAATGAGGGGAGATGGGAAATGGGAAAAAAACTCCCACAAAATTTTGTTCAGAATACGAAAATGTGGGAATGGGAAATATTTCCCAACTCCCATGCGTTCAGAATAGGGCTGATAGTGGTTTATGTCTGAAAAATCCCACAAAAAACCTATAAAGGAATTTCTCATAATTTTCAAAATAAATATTGAACAAAACAAAAAAACATTATATTTTTGAAAATTATGAGAAATTCCTTTATAGGTTTTTTTGTGGGGTTTTTCAGACATAAACCACTATAACTTAGCCATTTGTTAACCGATTTAAAACAATAATAGCTTATTCAAAAGACATTATTCACCCCTTTAAAAGGAAGAAGAATCAAAAGAAATCCGTTGAGGAAAAAATAAGATATGCCCGTTTAAATTTGAAAATGTAAGAAACCCAGATGTGCACTACTTTTACCGTCATAAAAAAATAAAACGAAGTGACCCAAACGAAATAAAGGCATTGTCGTTGTCCATGGATCCCAACACGATATAATTTTGCATCAGAACACTTGAATATTTTTCGGGTCAAATTTTGTAGCAGATTGTCATTTATCGACATTTGAAAATCCCAATGGTTTGGCTGTTATATGCCAAAATATCCAAAAAACGTCAATAAAAAACTTAAAGTCAAAATCGGGAGGCTCGATTTTCACGGTAGATATATGGTCCAGTGGACTTTTTTGCTCAGTTCAATCCCAGGAATCAGAAACGCGAAGGGCCCATTAAGGTTTTCAAATCGCCCCGGCCTATTACATACACTCCGGTTCATCTGAATAGAACCAACCAATATTTGCCTGCAAATACCGTTATATCTGATGATAGGAGAGGAATTGTAAATTATATTTTTGTTGACATGTAGATTATATAGTATCCAATATTTTCAATACCTAATGTTTCACATATTCGTTATAACGGTACTTTTTACACGCTTTATGAAAAAATGTTAAAATATTAGCATGTTTTAATGGTTCACCAGGATAGAACCACCATAAGAATTTACACAAATCCTTTGTCAGATGTGGTCAACTTTTACAAAAAACTATTTATATTTATAAATAAAGGCCGTGAGTGTTGATTGCCAACAAATAATGTGCAAAAAATGTGTATTAGGGTCTTGGAATTTGATGAAAATCGATGCTTAGAGCTCCAAAAAATATTCTTATGAAGAAATCGGTCGAAACAATTTGTAAAGTCAAAATTTTATACTGAATTATGTTCAACATTTTTTAGACTACAATAAAATTACAAAAAAAATCACATTTAATAGGTTTATAAGTCCGAAACAGAGGAAATGTGATAAAGATATCTCAAATTACTACCTTCCCAATCCAAAAATTGATGTTTTAACTCAGGAAAGTGGATGCAAATCGATGGGTTCCACCCAGTTTCGTTGGCTGTGGACATCTGCAGGTCCAAAAAATAAAGAAAATCACATCATGATGCATACAGCTAGTTAGCACCACCTAGCAGGAAGAACGTGTAGCCGACGATTGGAACCAGAGTATCCTGTGTCCCGTCTACAAGAAAGGAAGTAAGACTTCATGCTCTAACTACAGGGGCATAAGTCTTCTCCCTATTGCCTACAAGATAGTGTCAGGGATAATGTGCGTACGACTAAAGCCTATGGTCAATGAAATAATTGGGCCATACCAATGCGGCTTTAGACATGGCAAATCCACCATTGACCAGATATTTACTCTGCGGCAAATCCTGGAGAAGACCCAAGTGATGCAGATGGACACCTACCACATGTTGTCGATTATAAGGCAGCCTTTGACAGTCCCCTAAGCTCATGCGTACATGTTCGCTCGGACCAACAGTGGAAGGTGGTTCCTATAATTTTGAGGTAGTAAAAGACTTCGTCTACCTCGGCACTGCCATAAACACAACAAACAACATCAGTTGTGAAATAAAGAGAAGAATTGTATTGGCCAAGAGATGCTACTTTGGCTTAAGTAAGCAGTTTAAAAACAAAGCCACAACGCCAACAACGCTTTACAAAAAACAGATACTACCAGTGCAAATGTATGGTTACGAAGCCTGGATACTTGCGCAAGCAGATAAGGCAGTGCTTCGAAAGATCTATGGTCCAATCTGCGTTGAAAATTAATAAATACGGGCCTCGTGGCTGTACACGCAGAACTGGCAGGCCAAGGCTTCGATGGAGCAAACAAGTGGAAAAAGAGATGGAAAGACGCGGTATTCCAAAAAGACAAGCAAACAAACAGAGAGAATTGGCAATCTTTTCTTAGATCAGCTTATGGAACAAATGTTCTGTAATGGGACAGCTGAGTAAGCAGTGTGTAGTTTGTAAAGGGCCAATGCTGAGTTTTCACGAAATCATTGTTCAGGCCGCATTTATTGTCGATGAAACGATTTTACCAGTCCATTGTTGTGGCTAATAAACCAATCATACAAAAATGTGTGTCCTTATGAAATATAAGAATATAACTGTATTACTGTAAACAAATTATCCAGAAAATTATCCAATTTGAAATTAATTTATTATCTAAATTGTCTGTTGAATGATAAAATTTCCCAGTCCTTTCCTACTCCTGTTGTGAGGCACTTTTGACTTGTTGTTGTAATAAATAAAAAAACGTCGTCTGCTACTGTTAAGCAATTTAAATGAAAACACACAACAAACTGTTGCATTCGCCAACAACCCTCGAATGAAGAGCACTCTAACAAGTGGCAGACATTGTACTTCATGCGAACATTTTTTTTTGTTTTTGTCTGTGGCCCAGATGGCGTATTCATACTTATGTACGTCTACCACGATATGTGTAAAACAACAATCACAAACCAAAACAGACAGAATTATTCAATTCTAAAAAAGAAAAAAAAAATGTTTAAAGTTTACATTTGAAACATCGTCGAACATGTTGTTCCTTAGGGTAAAAAAAGAATTATGAAAAAAATATATTATGTTGACCTTACATTGTGTGAATTCATCAACTCCAAGATAACAATTGTAGCTACCGTATATGCTTTAGAACAACCTTTATACCATAAAATACTACTCTGCAGTATGTCTAATTGAGTCTGAATTTTTACTGCCATCAGTACCTGTGTACATATTTATTTCGTAGTATGTATACACGAACGAATTGACAAACTCATAATACCCTCCAAAATGTAGTGGGGCTCTCTCTCGCTCTTCTTGTAGATACCACGTGCTAAAAACAGCATTTTTTAGAAACGTCATTAACACAAGCATAAAAACACGAATGACAATTCTAATAAAGTTAGATATTTTTGTGGCTAAAAATAACCAGACACTGAAACCTGTTGCTGGCTTTAAAATATTTAGCAAAGAAAACAAATCCTATTTTAAAGGCAAGCAAAAAGCAGACACATACTTACATACGTACGAAATATGAGACATAGTCGAGACTTGTTTTTCTAACATTTGATTTTCTTCCCGAGTGCATTGAAGTTGTTGGTCCACGTCAATTGCAGTCGCGTTGCCTTTAATTAGGTGTGCGTGTTGGCTAGCATTTGATGTTAATTGTGAAAGTGTCAATAGATATTAAACGGTTATTTTAAAACCGAACATTTATAGATAAATTATGACAAATTAAAGTTAATTATCATGTATAAATAATAACTGTATAATAAATAATAATTATATAAACATAGCATAGTACAGTATCATACAAACATATATACCCACAGCATCCCCGAAGGGACAAGGGAAACTTTTCTCATATCAATGAGAGCAGGCCGATTCATATTGGCTCAATCATATGGGTCCTAATTTTTATCGCCGAGTCCGAACGGCGTGTCTTACGACAACACTTGTGAAGAAGTTCTTCATTACACTGAGTAAGCATATTGCTTGACTAATTTAATTAACTAAAATCTCCTAAAAAGGCAAAATTTAAAATAAGGCCAAACTCATATTTGGATCCCTTCAAAAATTAATAAAGCTTTCAAATTACAGATTTTAACCAAGTGTGTGTAATTATTTGGCGAATTGACTCCATATAAGAATTTGTTGAACGGAATAAAAATAATTTTAAATATATTTCATAATGTAAGCCTAGATGCAGCTGGAATCGGGGTAAACTTCATATTCAAACACGCACAAGCACTACATTTTATTGTGATAAGTTCATAATGATACGCAATGTTACCTGCGGCAATTTTCAATTTTTTTATAGAAAATACAGTTTAGTTGCACTAAGAATTTCAGGAAATAAAGTTGTTATATGGAAATCAAGACTTAGAGACATTTTTCGACAACTTGATAACATTTATTGTAATGCAATATCTATTTAATAGATCACGTAAAAACATTGTAGTGAGCAGCACCAGGTTTCAACACCTCGACAAACACAAGGCCATTTAATGTCCCCAGATGGCCAATCGTTCATGTTGTGATAGACGGAAAACACTCTTTCAGTATTTTAGATTTCCGATCGATTCAAGGAACGACCATCGATTCCGACCATTTCCTTGTAGCAGATAACCAGGGTACGCACTCATTGCGGTAAAAGTGCGATCGTGATGCTGCAAACACAACAGATAACACAAGCCTACTCCGCTCGACATACCCACATGCTGGAAGAAAGAACTCCTTTTCCCGATAATATGAAATGCCAGTGGCCAATAAATACCTATGTACCTAAACGTGAGCGTGAGAAACTCTAGTTGTTCAGGAGTCAGAATGAAGACAGAAAATTTTACCAGAGTGGTACATAAACACCAGACTGAATGGTATGGTGCAGCTACATTCTCCTGCAAAAATGTTAAAGAAAACTCCTACAGATAGCCTACTGAGGATCTAGAAGGAGCATTTCATTACGCTTTTGGTGTCGAATATGGGTGAAGATATCACAGAACCAATCCCAAACGACGGACTGTAGGCGGTAAACACTCACACCACCTAGCAAAACACACAATAAGGCAGCAGGAGCTGATGGGGTGCCTGTCGAACTGTTCAGGACCGGTGGCGAAATACAGATAAGGAGTACGCATCAATTGATTAGTAAAATTTGGCAAAAAGAAAACATACCCAACGATTGGAATCTCGGCTTACTATATCCCGTAAACAAGACGGTTTGTGCCAGATACAGAGGCGTATGTCTCTTATCCACCGCATATAAAGTGCTGTCGGGCGTATTGTATAAACGAGTAAAACCTATGGTCAATGGAATAATCGGATCATACCAATGCGGTTTTAGACGTGGGAAATCTACGGTAGCCCAAATCTTCACCCTACGCCACCATGTCCTAGACGAGACCCATGAAATACAGATCGACACACACCAACGGCGTTTCCAACATTGTGACAGTTTACCGTGTTACCTGTTTAACATCTTGCTGGAACAGGCCATACGAGATGCAAATGTATATACAACAAATGAAAAAATCTCCGGCTTACATCAACAAAACGAGCCGCAAGGGCCACCATTGGAAAATTTGGAAAAGAGTCTGTCAAGTGGGTCTGGCAGTAATCGGCGATAAGACCATGTTTATGGTATCAACACACAAAAATCCAGTAGACTAGGACCATCTGTGGACGTTGAAAATTACAAATCTGAAGTAGTTAAAGATTTTATTTACCTCGGCACCGGTATAAAAAAAAACAAATAATATCAGTTTTGAAATAAAAAGAAGAGTAATATTGGCCAAAAGATGCTATTTTGGTCTGAGTAAACAAAACTACCTCACGTCAATCGAAAATCACACTCTACCAGACACTGATACTACCCGTACTTATTTATGTGTCCGAAGCATGGGTTCCTGCGAATGCAGATGAGGCAGAACATGGTGTACTTGAGAGAAAAATTCTTCGAAAGATTTATGGACCAATACGCGTTGACGGTGAATACCAGCATCGTATGAACCACGAGGTACACCAGCCGGACCATGTTAGCAGGATGGATAACGTTTTCATTAAAAGTTAGTTAAGGGCATTGTACATTATATTGTTTTATAAGGAGGCGATACAGTCAGTGCATTGTCCCAATTTAAACTTCTATATCTCAAAAATGGTAAAACCAAGGAAAAAGTTGTAAAGCTCAATCATGTAGAGAATTTTCACTGCTACAACATTTCCCTAAAAATGTGAACTTTGACCGCGATGACCTTCGATGATTTTTTTGTCTATTGATTTTTTTAATCTATGACGATTGTAGTTTCAGAATCCGCAAAAACTTCCTAGGTGTAAGCATCTTTCATTTAAAGTTAGTTAAGGCACACCGTGAAGCCATTTAAGTAAGCAAGTCACAATGAATTGAAACAGCCAATCCATTTTATATCCGTTATCAGACTAAAATTTGTTGGCCGGAATTTGAAAAATTTTCACACAAAGGATCAGGTAAAATTTATCCTCTAAGTATTATGTTATATGTAGGTCCTACACTCAAAGTTTTGTAGTCATGGTTCATTAAATCCGTTAAATATGTTTCAAACATCCCCGGTACCTTAAGTACATTTAAAATTTCAAGATGATCTGTCATAATTGAGGCCTGTCAGAAAGTCAAATGGACTCGTCGAGATAAGAATATCGGTATACTTACCATTATACCATTATACTTACCATTATAATGACCTCGGTAAAGAAGCAGTATGGCATGTATGGTTAAGTCATTTCTGATCAAGTAATAAAGAGCGTCCTATAAACTCCAACTAGGTTGCCTCTTGACTTTTAGTATTTTAGCCAACATTCCACATAGAAATGAAAGGTCAACAAAAACTATTTATTTATTATAACCAATGTAGTAAATACAGAGTTAGTAAAATACAAGATATATCATTGGCTACTGTGGCCATCAACTTGCAATAGTTAAATGTTACGATACAATTAGTTCAGATTATAAGAACTAGGAGAATAACTGATGCTCTAATATAAGTAAAAAGTCCATATAACTTATTGATCGATTTCAGGAGAAAAGTTGGGTACCTCCCTTATATGGTGTACATTCTATATAAATATAATCGCTGAACATCTTGAATATATCAAATAAATCATAAATAATTTATAACTAATTAATTATTATTTTTAATCAAATACCAACAACAGGATGTCCGGTTTTATTTACTGTATTCGGTTTTCAGGTGATCTTTGTGACAGAGAAATACGTATGTATGTATGTGTGTCTGATGCTGTATAGTGTAAAATGTTGTTGATAATAGGCAGCAGACAACATGCCAGACACACATGCAACATTGTTGTTAGATATGCTGTTGCAATGGGTAGTTTGTTGGAGTGTTGGCTAAAAACAGACAGATTTGAGTCTTTCTAAATACACGACCACAGCGTTCTCGTAACGGCGAATAGCTTGGTCTGGCATAGAAAATTGAACGTGACTCAAGTTATTTTTGTTATCGCATAAAACGTTCAGCAAAAAAGTTAATATCTTTTATAGTTTGACAACAGGCGCAACAACGTCCTTGAGATGTGTGCCTCTTACGGCGACAAACCCTCCAAACAGACGATGGATGTAGCACGCCAACCGCAAAAGACATGCATGTCATCCATCCAGCCAATTGGTTGTCTCAGTTTTCGAGAGGAGCCGTATTACTTCTGCCAATAATTCTGTTGCTGCGACGTTTTGTTATTGTCATTGCCAATCTGCTGCAAATAATGCCCAAGTAACGCTGTACTACCCGGTACCATACCCATTTCAAGACTATTTTGGATTTAGAAGCGAAACAGTTGTGGCACAATGTGTCCGCTATGTTGTGGCACGTAAATGTGTTTTTGTGCACTAATCACGTCTGGCTGTCTGCCGGTATACATCGTAATAGCAGATTCGTAGGTGTGACTATGAACTCCATTCAGGTACATCACGGCTCCTGCAACATTGTATGCATGTTTCCGCAAGTAAATTTGTTAGATGGCAGGCAACTCGTTCAATTTACATAAATCTGTTATATTTTGTGAAAGAGTCAAACCACAAGTAGACCAAAAAAAGAGGGCGGGTTAGTGACTGTGTGTTTAAAAAATATTGTGTTACATTATCATGCAATTCCATATTATTTGTTATTGATCAAGCACAGCTTGTTCAATTGTAACATCGATGGCACACTTTTTCGAAGGATATGTAAAAGGAATAAAAAAATTTAAAATTTTAGTGCGTGTTTTTGTAAAATTACTAAACAATTTTGTAATAACTAAATACAGGAAGAAATTGAAATTGGGTCGGATATTTAAAGTGTTGGGGTATTTCAGAGGGTTTGATTCCCAGTGCGATAAAAGGATATCCCATATCATTGAGATAAATATGAAATCGGACCGTACTCATTAACCCACTTAGCGCCACAATTTTTGTTGGGAAATTTAAATTTATTTTTTGAATTCAGTTTTATTTTCATTTTTAAGCACTTTTTAAGAAATAACTTTTGTTCTTAAAACTTATAGTTTTTCCAGAACCGGGTGTCCGTTAAAGCGGACAGTGCCAAAATCCACTACCGTAAATTTGTATGGGAAATTGGTGTTTTTTACAAATATGTATAGAGTAAACTTCATTTTTAGTCGTTCGCACAAAGCCAATTGTTTTATATTTTTAAAGATATTCTCTATCTTCTTCATTTTATAACATATTTTCCATCGTACGCCTTAATGAACGGCATGTTTACTTTATCCATAATTGTAAAAAACACCAATTTCCCATACCTTTCCCATCGAACTTTTCTTCCTTCAAATGCATTTTTTGTTTTACAACAACAATGGGTATTTGCCCATTTACGAGGGCAGTTCGGAAACTTCTTAGCCTAGCACAAAATGCGCGGTATAAACAGAAAAATTTTAAGTGTTTTGGAAACTTCCATCTCTGTTATGAACACAGTTTAAATTATGTTTCGATCTGGCAACTCCTTCATATAGAAACAGGTATTCAAAAAAGACGCATCCGCAATTTTTTTACAATGGAAACATTAGAAATGCGTGCTGTCATTAAATATTTACATAAAAAGGTTTATCGGGACAAGAAATTCATAATGATATGGTGAATGTGTTAGGTGAAAGTGCTCCTTCATATGCAACAGTAAAAAATTGGGTTGCTGAATTTAAACGTGGTCGTACAAGCATTGAAGATGAACCACGTACTGGACGTCCAAAAACAGCAACAACAACAGAAATTGTAGCCAAAGTGCATGTTATGGTATTAAATGATCGACGAATAAAAGTGCGTGAAATTGCTAATATCATGGGCATCTCAAATGATCGAGTCCATTTAATTTTGCATGAAGAACTACAGATGAAAAAGCTTTCTGCAAGATGGGTGCCGCATTTGTTAACAGTCGATCAAAAACGCATAAGAATGAACATTTCTTAAGCTTGTTTCGATAGTTTTAAGCGAAATAAAATGGATTTTAATCGTCGTTTCATAACTGTTGATGAGACATGGATCCACCACTATACTCCAGAGACAAAAGAACAATCCAAACAATGGACTGAAGCTGGAGGAAGTGCCCCAAAGAATGCAAAAACAATTCCATCGGCTGGTAAGGTTATGGCAACGGTTTTTTGGGACTTCAAAGGTATTTTATTGATTGACTGTCTGCAAAAGGGTAAAACAATAAATTCAGAGTACTATTGCAACCTTTTGGATCAATTAAATTTACAAATTCGAGAAAAACGTCCTGGCTTACAACACATAAAAATAATTTTTCATCAAGACAACGCACCAGCGCACAAGAGTGTTTTAACAATGGCTAAAATCAACGAATTAAAGTACGAGTTGCTTGACCACCCACCTTATTCTCCTGATTCAGCTCCCAGTGACTTATACTTGTTCCCAAATCTAAAAAAATTCCTTGCTGGCAAGCGTTTTACCTCAATTGAAGATGTAATTACAGTTGTAAACCACTATTTTGAAGACCTTGAGGAAAACTATTTTAATCAAGGGATAGAACTGCTAGAAAAGCGTTGGACTAAGTGTATTGAAGTTTCAGGAGATTACACTGTGCAACACTGGAAATGCAAACAACTTCTAATGGGCATTTTCTGAAAGTACATGTTGAGACTACAAAAACCTTAATTGGGTTTTGTGTTCTTAGATCGGGTTTAGATTTTATGGCCTCATCTAAACCGACCTAAAATGAGCCTTTTTTCCAGTGATCGGACCTTTATGTCCGAAACTAATAAGAATTTTGCTTTGCAGTCTTCAGCAATATTGTAGCCCTAAAGTAGTAGAACTTATGTGTAAAACAGATGAACTAGGAAAAGCAGCATCTAGCGCATCAAACTCGTTAAAATAAAGAAAAGTTCACATAATTTCTGAAATTATGGTCAGTAACAACTGAACTGTTGGAAGTTGAAACAAGTGACCATTCTAAAAATTTTCCAAACAATGTGACCATCAATTCTTCAGAACATTCTGAAACTCTAAAATTGTTATTTCACGTTGTTTAAGGGGTATTTCATAACATACCTTTTACAAAACCTATTTCAAACAATGTTCACACAGGCTGTTTATTCTTATGTTGGGGATTTCAATTAATTATTGAAATATTTACCAAATTGTTGTTGAAAAATTCGCTATAAACAAGGCGATAGAGGCATTTTACAATAATATTATGTTCTGAAAAGTTGTGTATTACATTCCAGAGAATATTTTCCCAAAAGGTAACAGTAAGAAGAATTTAACATTTTGGAAGATACGCTGCGAAATATACACAAATTATAGAATTTTTACATATATTATAAAATTTGAGGCAATAAATTCAGTTTTTCGAGATCACTATTCCTCCAAATATTTTCTTCATGCTCTTATCTACAAGTTTGCTGCAGATGTCAAAACAAGATTCGTATTGGTTTCAGAGATACAGCCCCGATTTGTTTTAAAAATTCGATTTTTAACCATGTTTAGATGAGGACATAAAAACCGAACCCGATCTAAGAAAACAAAACCCAAATATGGTTTTTGCCTATTGGTCCTCTACTTTCATTAAATTCTGGAAAGAAGTTGTTTGCACGCGATTGGCTCAAAAATGTTGCACAGTGTTATATTGAAAAATAAAAATATTTTTGAAAAACTAACTATTCTCTTTAGAAGTTTCCGAACCGCCCTCGTAGTTGTGCTTTCATGACAAACGCTTAGCGCTGCCTTTGAAAGTATGTAATGAGTTTGGCTCTGAACGCTAACACGCCGTGACAACACCTTTTTTCTTGCGTTTTTCAAGGACGTGGGTTCAAACCCCAGCCTGGCTCACCTGATTTTATTTATTTGAAAATTTTGCCATTTAGGGCGAAGATCATTTTTAATATTAATTAAAAACAATTAATATTAAAAATGATCTTCGCCCTAAAAGGCAAAATTTTCAAATAAATTAAACATTTTATTTTTTGCGTAGCATGATAAACAACACTTCAATTCAACCAAAAATAATTAGTTTTTGTTAATACCGACAGATGCCGTTATTTGGTGCAGTGTCAAAGTTGGCACTTTTTGTATAAAAATAGAAAAGATTTTGTGATGTAAAATATACACTTTTTGTTGTGTTGTGTCCTTGCATAAATATAGAGAAGTGAGACAAAAGTAATTATGAATTTGAGTACTTATGATGGTGAGTACTTTCATAATATTTAAAAAAGAACGAAGACATTTGTAAAAAAAGCGTAGTAAAATCAATGTTTTTATGTATATTGAAACAATTTTTTAGAAATATTTTTTAAATATATTTAAGCTATTAAAATGACAAAATATGACTATATGTAGTATCCAATTGAAATTGCTCGGTCATAGCTCCATAGTTCAAAAGTTTTTCCTTAAAATTCATATTTAGAAGTTTGGGAGTGCAGAAAACATGTTTTTAAACTTTTTTCAAAATATGTCCAACTTTTATCATTGCCCCCATGTAACGACACCGCCCGATTTTAGATATATTGGCGATTTCAGCGATATTTTATAACCGATTCGGCTGAAATCCTTCTTACCAAAAATTGTTAACATATTTCAGTTTTCTACACAGTCAATAGCAAATTGCAAAAAATTAAATAAATACATAATCATAGAGTTTTCATGAGAAAGGATCGGGTAAAAGTGATAAAGGACAATGAAAACATGACAATATCGATTTCTTTCGAGTGGACCGACCTAGCAATATTTTTGTAGAATATATTCTCATCGTTTGCTAATCCATACCTATACCGACAAAATTCTGGGGGAAGACCAAATACCAAATTTTAGCCATTTCGGAGGAATATTGAGGATAGAACCTTCAAAATACCGAAAATCAGGAGGTTCCGTTCTATGGTGGCTATATGAAGTACCAAATTTCAGTCATTTCGGTGTGATAATGAAGCTAAAACCTTAAATATACCAAAAATCGGGTGATACCATTATATGGGGGCTATATCAAAACGTGGACCGATATAGCCCATTTGCAATACCAAACATCCTAGGAGTAATAGAAACTACTATACCAAATTACAAAGCTCTATCCTAAAAATTGCGAGCTGTATCTTGATTTCAACAGACGGACGGACGGACTTAAAATTTTACCCCGATCAAGAATATATATACTTTATAGGGTCTCCGATGATTATTTCGATGTGTTACAAACGGAATGACAAGTTTAATTATACCCTCCATATTTTGGTGGAGGGTATAAAAATGCGAAATCGAACATACGTAACTCACGAAATGTGAAAATAAAGTTATTTATATAGTTTTTACTGAATTCGACTTTTTCAATCACTGCAGCAAAAAGAAAAGGTAATCAAAAACCATATTTTGAGGAAGTGTCCGATTTCACTCAGAAATCCCCATATATTGTTTTTAGAGGCATTTTATTGTCATGGCAACGGGTTTCAAATACATATTTGCAAATTTTCGTCTCCTGGTTTAATTCGCCTGCTGGTGAAGTATCAACAGTTCGGCGGCCTCAAGCACTGTGTTTCATTTTGACCTACTAGTTGATATACATACATGCATAAATACTTTCAAACATGCGTACATCCTTCGCCACCCTTCGATAACAAATCATAGCATGTCATCTTCATTATTTTATAAACACACACACATTTTAACTTCCAATGTCCTTCTAAAAACAACAACTGACCGATAATCATAGTGATGGAAGGGCCGTAAAACCGATAATGACACATTCAATATTGCACTGTCACCAGCATAAAATAATTGCCCATACGTATTCCTTTTCAAATGCATTATGAAAGCACATCTTCAAATTATTTCCATGTGAGTCGCCATCACCGGCTTAGTTTTGCAAATAAAAATAAATTTCTCAAAGCTAAAAATAGACAGGACACCACAAGCACGGACATACGGGTAAACAAGCTGCACTGAATAATGCTGCATGGATGGTTATGTGCGCACAATTATTTCTGTACTTATTTTTAGTATTTCTGGAATGCACTCAACACCGGGCTGGCTATTGGCAACAATTTCCCTCTACTCTTCTCTCCTTTCGCCACAAAATGCACCTTCATTTCGAATAATAAATACACATACAAGCACGTACATACATATACATATATCCGAACAGATTCTTCGTCCCATCGTCTCTAAATATTATTGATACACATACACTCACGTACTGTGGACTGGAAGTATGTCCACACGTTTATAAAGCCAATACTGGATGGCTGACTGAGCAGTAAGTAATGTTGTCAGTAGGTCGTTAATTGTTTAAGAGGAAATTTAATAAGGACATTTTCTGACATTTACGATTGTTGTTGGTCGTGTTGTTATTGACGTGTGGTATACAGTTGAAGTTGTGGTTTATATTATAATTACACACATTCTCTGGCTTTGTGGTGCAGGTTTTCCCAGAGACGGAAGATTGTTGGGGTATTTTGTGTACAAGGAATTATTATTGTTAATGGTAAAATTTCAAAAACAGATTTTATTATGGCTTAAAATTAATAACTTTGCTAATTAATTACAAACACAGAAAGGATTTTTAGAATAATTAAATTTCATTCAATTAAGATTTATATGGGTTGGACCAGGTCATATTGTGCATTTGTCCAATGGGGCATGTATTTGATGATTTATGAGGTTCCTATAGGTGACATTCTGGTGCCACACATCAGTGTGTTTGAGAATGTCATTAATGGAATCCTCACTCTTAGTAATTGATTGTTTAAAGCATGAGAATGAATATTTCATTGGCATGTGGCAAAACTAGACCAAATTCAAATATGTTCATATCGACACCTCCAAATAATAGTATGCTAAGTCTAAAAGTGAGTTTTGCTGGAGAAGCTCTCAAAGTTTGGAAATTTTTTTGAACTTCTGTACTATGCTAAGTCAATATTTGTTTATAACTTCTGTTCGGATTGACCGATCATTACCAAAATTAGACAGAGTTTAAGGTAAAGGACGTTCGACACCTCCAAATAATAGTTTGCTAATTCTGAAAAGCGAGTTTTGCAGGACAAGCTCTAAAAGTTTGGAAATTTCTTTAACCTTCAGTTGTATGCTAAGTAAATATTTGTTTATAACTTCTGTTCGGATTGTCCGATCATTACCAAAATTTGACAGAATTTATGTTAAAGGACGTTAAACATAAAAATGTAAAGAACTTGAAAACATGCTAAGTCGACTTAGCATACTATTATTTGGAGGCGTCGATATGTATAACCACAAATTCAATTTTGAACGAAAAGTTCTAAGTTATGTGCACGTACTATTAAATTGCAGATATATAATTATGTGTGTGTGCATTTGTATTTTGCTGTTTAATAACCAAATAGTGGTCGTTAACAATGATAACTTTAAAAATAAAGAATGCCAAAATATCGTAACGAAGTAAGTACGATCTTGCACAATGCGAAATCTGGACTTCATAATGGTGCAATCATACGTCGCTCATGCTGCATAATTGCTTCATTAAAACTCTTATAGTTTCTATGTATAAAATAACAACAAAAAGAAATGAAACGGATATTTTTGATACAGGCATTTAAGAATATCTATATAATGGGTGTTTTTTAAACTAGATAGAACTTTAAATTGTAAAAAGTAACACAAAAAATTAAATTTTGATGAAACTTTTTTTTTATTTGTTTCAGTATAGTCTGACAAATCATCATGAATAGACTCACGCTTGAACAACGCTACGAAATTATCCAAATTTACTTTGAAAATCAGTCGTCGATTCGCGCAACTTATAGACGACTTCGTCATTTGTATGGCGTTCAGCGATGAGACGCATTTTTGGCTTAACGGGTTTGTTAATAAGCAAAATTGCCGCATATGGAGTGAGACCAATCCACAAAATGAGGCCGGAGCTCGCGTTACGGTCAATGGAGATCGTTACCGCACCATGATCAATGATTTTTTGTTTGAAAATATGGATGACATTGATCCGGAGGAGATGTGGTTTCAACAGGATGGCGCTACGTGCCATACGGCGAACGCAACCATCGACTTATTGAAATCAAAATTTGGCGATAAGTTGATTTCGAGAAGTGGACCTGTCAATTGGCCTCCAAGATCGTGCGATTTGACACCTCTCGATTATTTCCTGTGGGGCTACGTGAAGTCACTGGTTTATGCTGATAAACCAGCAACAATTGATGCCTTGGAGGCCAGCATTGTTCGTGTTATTCGTGACATACGGCCAGCAGTGCTCGAAAAAGTGGCCAAAAATTGGACGTCCAGAATGCACTTCGTCAAGAACAGCCGCGGTGCCCATATGCCCGAAATCATTTTCAAATGTTAATGTCACGTATTGATCTTTCGAATAAAAACAAATTTTTGATTACAATTTAATTTTTTGTGTTATTTTTTACAATTTCAAGTTCTATCGGGCTTAAAAAAACACCCTTTATATAAAAGAGCTTAGTGATGACTGAGTGAGTGAGTGAGTGACTGACTGACTGGCATATCATCGCCCAGACGAAACCGCTGAAGCTAGAAAGCTGAAATTTTGACTGTGGGTTGCTGTTGGTGTGTAGGGGTGAGATAAGGCTGGGTTTTTGGAAATTCGACCTAGAAGGGTACGAAAAGTATTAAAAGGTACTAAATATGGTACCCTTTGTATTAGGCAAACGGGAAGAGCTAGAATTTGTGAAATTTGGAATGAGGGTAACTGATGGAGAGTTAGAAAGATGTATCAAAGGGTTTTTGGAAATTCGACCTATAAGTGTACGAAAAGTTACTAAATTTGGTACCAATTGTATATTTTGAGCGGATGTAGCTACAATCTTCATATTTGGTATGGGAATCAAGGTTGGGAAGTGGTGTTGATATAAGGAAATGATTTTGGAAGTTCGTACTTATGTGTACGAGTAGTACTAAATGGTACTAAATTTGGTACAATTTGGATTTGGGTGAACGGATAGAGCTACAAACCTGAAATTTGGAATTTAGATTACCGTTAAAGTGTACGATTGAGATATGGGGGTAGTTTTTAAAATTCATAATTATGTGTACGAAAAGTACTAAATGGTACCAAATTTGGTACAATTCGGATTTAGATAGACATGGAAACCTGAAATTTGGAATTAATATTACTGATGGAGTGAAGGATTTAGGTAGTTTTGGAAATTCTTACTTATGGGTACGAAAAGTAGTAAACGGTTCTAAATTTGGTACAAATTATATTTGGGTGAACGGATAGAGCTGGAATCCTGAAATTTGGAATTTAATTACTTTTGGAGTGTAGGATTGAGTTAGTCTTGGAAATTCGTACTTATGGGTAAGGAAAGTACTAAATGGTACTAAATTTGGTACAATTTAAATTTAGTTGAACGGATAGAGTTTGAATCCTGAAATTTGGATTTAAGATTACTGATGGAGTGTATGATTGAGGTAGTTTTGGAAATTCAAACTTATGGGTACGGAAAGTACTAAATGTACTAAATTTGGTACAATTTATATTTGGGTGAACGGATAGAGTTGGAATCCTGAAATTTCGAATTAAGGTTACTTATGGAGTGTAGGCTTGAGGTAGTTTTGGAAATTCGTACTTTTGGGTAAGGAAAGTACTAAATGTACTAAATTTGGTACAGGTTCACACGAATTCGGTTTCTAAATAATGTACTAAAATCAAAAAGTCAAACGTACCTTTTCAACAAATTTTTTTTATCTTTGTTGTCTATTCTGAACGTTATAGTAAGTTCATTTGAAAAGGTAGATTTATGCGGCTAATCTTTTACAAGAAGGTTTTTACATCCTGAGAAAAAAGGCCTAAAATAAAATGTCTTAAAAATTTGCTGTTATATAGGGTAACATCTTCTCAATAATGGTTTTCTACATTTTGATATCACAAATTTCAAAATTAGGTTGGAAAATGTGGATACAATTTTCAAAATACCCATACCGTTCTAAAAAAAACATGGACTGGAATTTAAAATGTGGGCCGCTGTTGAAGTGTAGAGGTCTTTTTTTGAAATTCGAACAAAACGTGCAGTAATTGAAAGAAATTAAATATCAATTCAAATAGGTATTAGTACATCAAAATGTTCAATGTTCTTCATATTAAATATTGTTTATTTCTATATTATTCCTTTTCCGCATACGAAGTAGCGGGCATTTTGCTAGTATAGTATATAGATGAAAATTTGGTAACATATACAATCAGACTCCAAATTTATTAACAATATGGATATCCTCACAAATTTCACTGAAGATAATATTATCTATATTTAACAGACTTCCGACATTTGTGAATAGACGCCTTGGTATAATATCCCTGCAAACAAAAAGTGTCAAAAGTGCCTAGGACATGGAAACAGTCGCAGGTGATAGTTCTTAGAATAGAAAAAAAGAATATTGGTGATATTTTTATTATTACTTTTATGTTAGTATTTTATTTAATTTTATTTTACTTCTTTATTATTTTTAAGTACGTTTTTAGAGAACTAATATTTCTTAGCTGAAACACTCAGAAATTAATTTTGCCATTTTAAAAATGTGATATGTTTGTCTGGTTTGGGAATCGAATCTCGGACTTTCAGAGTGCAAAGTGAATATGCTTACCACTGCACCACTGCACCACCGTATCATATAATCATCATATAGAAAAATGTCCTATATTAGTTCAAATATTTGAATTCTTAAATAAATTTAAACAATCGGCTTTGAGGTCAGTCAGAAGTCACTAAGGAGTTGCACACGGAAGTGACGCCTTAGGCGAGGAAGTAAGAAACGTACTTACAAATGTTAGCAGGGATGTAGCATATTCTGGCCAAACCGAATCGCAAATGAGGAAAGTGGACTGAAGTGGGCTGTTTAGAAAGCAACACATTTGAAGAGTTATACACGGTGCTCCTGAACTAACTTTAAATGAAAGGTACATACGCCTGGGAAGTTTTTGAGGATTCTGAAACTAAAAAAAAATAAAAAATTCATGAATCGCGGTCAAAGTTCACATTTTTGGGTTTTTTAGGTGTTCCCGATTTTGCTTGAAATCGGCAAGTCTTATCAAAATGCGAGTTTAGAAAATGTTATAGCTGTGAAAATTCTCTATAAGATTGACATATAGAAGTTCTTAACACAGGGAACAATATCAATTGTTTTATTACACTGTGCTACATGAAAAATGTTCAAGCGTTCTGATGTATAATTTCTGTGTTGTTGGGTCCATGGACAACGAAAATACCAGTTAACAAATGGAAATACCAGATGACCACTATAACTATACCATTTTTTAAGTGATTTAAAAAAAATGATTGCTTGTTCGAAAGACATTCTTCTCCCATTTCACAATGGTCTCAAATCCAAATTTTCTGGCCAAAACTATTTCAACGTCCATTTTGTATTGAAATTAAATATTATTTATAATAAATGTGTACCAACAGCAATTCTTAGGTTTTACCGACCAAAATGACCAAAAACTGCCAAAATTTGTGGAGTCTAAACCAAAACATTGACTTATGTTAATAATTTTTGGTACGAAGGATTCATATCTTCCAAGAAGTCGACCTATTTTCAAAAAAAATTATACATACATGTTTTCTGCACTCTGAAACCCTTAAATATGAATTTTAAGGAAACTCGGTTGATAGATGTGGGTATTACCGTTCTATTTCAATTGGATACTACGTACAGTCACAACAGGTATTTACAAAAAATCTCCCATCTTAAAATAGAAAAATCCACTTTACTTAACTGTGGCAAATTTGAGCAAGATTTGACTTCTGAATTTATTAGTACAGACCGCCTGCTAGCTTCCAAGTTCGATTTGGAGATGGACAAATTTGGACATTTTTTTAAAGTTTAAATATATTTAAAAAATATTTGTAAAAAATGATTTCCAATATATATAAAAACATTGCTTTTAGTACGCTAATTTTACAAATTTCTTCGTTCTTTTTGTAAATATTATGAAAGTACTCACTAACAGCTTCCCGATTCATAATAACTTTGGTCCCACTTCTGTATATTTATGCAGCGACGCAATACAACACAAATTGTATATTTTACAGCACAAAGTCTGTTTTATTTTTACATAAAAAAGTGTCAACTTTGTGTCAACAAATACTAACGTTATTAACAAAAACTAATTATTTTCAGATGACTTGATGTGTTTTTTATTATTCTGTGCAAAAAAATTAAAATTTCGAAACTTCAAAAAAATAGATTTGGTCAAAAAATTCCTGCTTGAAACTATAGTGCATTTTAAAGAAAAAAAGAAATGATAGAAATTCATTGTGAAAAAAAGGTTTTGCTCGTTGAAATTTGAAAATCTCAGAAACCCCATTTTCACTACATTTACCATTATAAAGTAGAAACGAAGTGAACCACAGAAACCAAAAGGTATTTTCGAAAATTTTGCCTATTAGGGCGAAGATATTACTTTAAATAATTTCTCGTTGGAGTTGAGCTTTATGATAGAAGATTTTTGCAAGTGAAAAAAGGAAAGTCGATTTCTGTTAGTTTAAGCAGCTCATCAGACATATCGGCTGAAGTTATTGTAATACTGTAACTGTAATATTGTAATTGAGAGACTAAGCTTTGTTATCGAGTTTGTTTCCCATTCAACCTGCATGGTTTCCACGACAAACACTTTTACAAATTTCTGGAGAAAGAAAAATATTTCTCGGAAACTATAACAGACATTGTGTTCATTCTTTGTTTGTTAAGTAGTTAAGACAGACGGGTTGGAAAAAGGCAGGACTGTTGCCTTTTAGAAAATTACCGTAGCGTTTACACAAAGTAAGCTATTTTATTTTTCCTCAGGAACTAAATATTTCACTAAATTCCAATTTTAGTCGAATAGAACTTTTAGGAAACAATATGGAACGAGGTTTGGTATCCGCAGAAAGATACCCAAGTCTTCTCTTTCAGTCCATATATACATTTGTACCCATCACGCTTTTTTAATTTTATTAAAATTACATGGATAAAAGTGTGTGTGGACACATTTTTTTAAGTATATGACTTTTTATTTGAGTTTTATGTGAATATGCACATTTTGATCAAAAATAGTAAAAAACTCAAAAGTTTTACGTTGACTTCGAACTTCTCTGCAACTACTGAACCGAATATAGTCTTTTTATCTTACCAGTAAATTGTTTGTGTTATCTGTCAAACCAATAATAATTTTGACCAGGAAAAACGATTATGAACCACTGTGCGGCATCTATTGATTTCGTTTATTTTTAGTTCATATTTTATTATGACGAACACCAAATCAGTAGTGCGATTCTGTAACTTTTTTTTAATAACGAACCGACATCGGTAATTAACGAAAATATTCGGTTGAGTTAACGAATGTGCTATTCTGTAACTTTATGTTACCGATTGTATAAATCGGTAGCACATACCGACGAATATCGATAGAAAGACAATTTGTCAAAATTATATTTTAATATTTATTATTGTATTTTTAAGTTGAAATTGTTATTTCTTCGCAACTACAGCAGACAAAACGCGTAATGCAGAAAACATATTTTTTAAGTAATGTGCCTACAATGATTGTTTGCAAGTATCCCAACAATGCGTTTCCCAAGTGTAACTTCAACGTGAAGTTTGCATGTAAGTACTTCTTGGAGATAAACAATACATATGTACATATCATAGATTTTGGTGTTTTTTTTTTTCCAGAATATTTTGCATTAATCTCCACGTAAAGGGACCACAATGCAAAATATAGAATATCTCCGATGTATGTGTTTTAAGTGGACAGCAACTTGTCTTGTGGACAAACAAATCTGCCTGCAGTCTCAGGAAGTATACACCGTCTGTGTTGTAGTGAAAGAAGATTCATTATATATACTTGTATATGTTTAATAGATGTATGTAATCAGAATCGTTGCTCAAAAGGTAATGTGTGTGTGATATAAAAATATAAATGTAGAATCCTATATGTACGTATTTAAAGCGCTGTTTTATTTTTTTTCTAATTACAACGGTAGGGTCATATTTTGGATTGTGGCTTTGGCCCACATTAAGCAGAATTTATCATAGCGGAGAGTATGAAATGTTCGGACATGTGAACTAATACGCCATTTTTAGCATTCTTATTGTTAGTGATTGGGGCCACCGTGGTGCAATGGTTAGCACGTCCGCCTTGCACTCAGAAGGTCTGCGGTTCGAATCCCAGGCCAAGCAACATCAAATTTTCAACGGTGGCAAAATTCCCCCTCAGTAATGCTTGGCGACATTTCCTGAGTATATAAGCCATGAAAAACTTCTCTACAAGTGGTGTCGTAAGACACGCCGTTCGGACTCGGCAATAAAAAGTAGGTCCCATATCATTGAGCCAATATGAATCGGCGTGCACTCATTGATATGAGAGAAGTCTCCCTTGTCCCATCTGGGATGTTTGTGGAACAATTATATATATATATATTGTTAGTGATGCTAAGTTTATATATAAGATTACCACAGAACAAAGTAGGCACGGTGCTCTTGAAACAATTTTAAATGGAAGGTGCTTACACCTCGGAAGTTTTTGCGGATTCTGAAACTACAATGTTCATAGATGAGAACAATCAAAAAACAAAAAAAAAAAAATCGCCGGAGCGCTTTTTAAATAAATCGCGATTCAAGTTGACATTTTTAGGGGTTGTTTAGGTTTTCGCGATTTTGCTTAGAAACCGCATTTCCTTTCAAAATGGGAATAAAACAAATATTGTAGCTATGAAAATTCTCTACAAGATCGACCTTTATGGTATTTTCGTAGTTTTTACCATTTTTGAGATATAGAAGTTCAACTTGGGACAATGCACTGACTGTATCGCCCCTTATAAAACAATGTCATGTAGGGTGCGCCTTAACTAACTATTGATGAAAACCGCTTACACAGGGAAAGTTTTTGTGAATTCTGAATCAGCAGTGTTCATAGATGAGAAAAATCCAAAAACAAGAAAAAATCGCTGTAGGGATTTTTAAATAAATCTCGGTCAAAATTTACATTTTTAGGTGTTTTTTAGGGTTTTACGATTTTGCTTGAAACCCGCGAGTCCAATCGAAATGGAGCTAAAGAAAATGTTGTAGCTGTCAAAATTCTCTGGAGGATTGACGTTTATCATTTGTTCCCAGCTTGTACCATTTTTGAGATAAGGAAGCTCAGTTTACTTTTTTAGTTTTTTTTTTTTGTTAGGGTTTCGCGAATTTGCTTGAACACGGTAAGTCGTATCGACATGTGACCTGAGAAAATCTTAAAGCTGTGAAAATTGTCTACAAGACTGGCTTAAGTTACTTATCCTTAGTTGTAACATTTTTTTAGATATATAAGTTTAAGTTGGGAATTTGCAGTCATGACATTGTTTAATAAGGGGGCGATACAGAATTGAATTGAATTTGAATTGTCCCAATTTGAACTTCTATATCTCAAAAACGGTAAAACCGACGAGAATATCATAAAGGTCAATCTTGTAAAGAATTTTCATATCTACAACATTTGTTTTAGTCCCATTTTGATAGGAAATGTGGTTTCTAAGCAAAATCGCGAAAACCTAAACAACCCCTAAAATTTTCAACTTAAATCGCGATTTATTTAAAAAGCGCTCCGGCGATTTTTTTTGTTTTTTGATTGTTCTCATCTATAAACATTGTAGTTTCAGAATCCGCAAAAATTTCCGAGGTGTAAGCACCTTCCATTTAAAATTGTTTCAAGAGCACCGTGTAGGTTATAGGAACACTATACACGTTTTGGCCTCAATACGGCATTAAAGCCAACGAAAGCCTCCTAGAAAGATTATGTTAAGCGCATTGGTATAGGTCCTATATATAAAAGTGCCACACTTGAGTTCTTTTAAAACTTTAACGTTTTCCTTCTTTACAAATAAAGACAAATATTAGCGTAGCCTTGATATGTATTTATTTATCTTGTATAACCTTCTTATTACCATAACATATGTTCAAATAAAAACGCCTTTGTTAAGTGAAATCGGCTAAATATTGCAATCATGTACTGTCGTTAAGACTTAACGACTACTTTTTTTGTTTTTATTTGGAAATTTTGCCTATTAGGCGAAGGTCATTTTTTATTAATTTTTCAATTAATTTCTCGTTAGAGACGAGCTTACTGACCAACATGCTTTTTGAAAAAGGAAAGCCGACGATACGAACCCACACAATCACCACTGTGTGACATGCATGTTTCGCCTTTGGTTTAGGAAGGCTCCTCAGAAACATCGACTGTGGGGCGGCTTCGCTATCCTCTAACTTATTTCCTCTTTCAAATGCAAGTTGTTTTTTTTACAAAGTTTAATTTTTTGTTCAAATCTTTGTATGGCTTTCATGACAAACGCTTAGCGTAGCCTTTGAAAGTTATGAGTTTGGTTCTGAACACTAACACGCCGTGAAAACACTTTTTTCCATGTGTTTTTCAAGGACGTGGGTTCGAACCCCAGCCTGGCTCAAGCTAAATTTTTATTTTTATTTGGAAATTTTGCCTATTAGACGAAGGTCATTTTTTTTATTAATTTTTTAACTAATTTCTCGTTAGAGACGAGCTTACTGACCAAGATGTTTTTTGAAAAAGGAAAGCCGACGATACGAACCCACACAATCACCACTGTGTGACATGCATGTTTCGCCTTTGGTTTAGGAAGGCTCCTCAGACACATCGACTGTGGGGCGGCTTCGCTATCCTCTAACTTATTTCCTCTTTCAAATGCAAGTTGTTTTTTTACAAAGTTGAATTTTTTGTTCAAATCTTTGTATGGCTTTCATGACAAACGCTTAGCGTAGCCTTTGAAAGTTATGAGTTTGGTTCTGAACACTAACACGCCGTGACAACACTTTTTTCCATGTGTTTTTCAAGGACGTGGGTTCGAACCCCAGCCTGGCTCAAGCTGATTTTTATTTTTATTTGGAAATTTTGCCTATTAGGCGAAGGTCATTTTTTTTGGTTGTTAACTTAACAATAATTTTCGGTAATTAACGACAAAATTTACCGACAAAAACGTTAAAATTGGTTACAGAATAGCACTTACCGAAAATTATCGTTAACTACCGACATTCGTCGTTAATTCTGACATTAAGGAGTTACAGAATCGCACTACAGTTCATTTTCCAAAATAAAAAAAAAAAACGTTTAGATTTCATTACGAAATTACTTGGTAAGATAAGTACGGCGATTGGAAAAATAGCAAATTCGGAGGCCTTAAAATTATTTTTGACTTCGGATAACTTTTAAGTTTAAGTGGTTAAACTTCCTGTCCATAGGAACATAGGAAGTCCAATCTCAATAAGGAACAAATTTCACATCGGAAAAATATACTGCATATTTTAATATTTCATCTGGATCGAAGAACTACGAATATGTAAGCATTTTTAAATAAACGCCTTGTGAGAGGCATTCTTCTTTCTTATGTGTCGTTGGAATATTTTGAGGCTAATTATGTTTCTTTATGGATAATTGAGGAAGTTAAGACATAACATCAAACCTAAAGATATTAAAATTATTATTAGGTAATCACCATCATAGTCATAGAACGAAAATCTGGCTTTCACATTTAATGTATTACTTTCAACTCATTCATTAAGTTTAATATTGATCCTTAAAACTCTTGATGAGTTATAAGGCCATCCAAGTGATATGCCAATTTGTGATACTAAGTAAGAACAGTTTGGTTGCAGAAATGCGTACCAAGTTTTGCAATGCACTGTACATATTCAAACAAACATGTATGTAGCTGTATGAAGTTTTCTTTTCATTGGAACTACAGTTAACTCGACACTTCATATAAACGGTCTTCACCTTCACGGGAATTGGTTTGCAAATAGCGTTTCATGTTGTTATTGTTTAGCCACAAATTATTTGAAATTGCCACAGAATGCGAGGGCGTTTTAAGAATTGCAGTGTTTATGCTGTTTCGGTTTGGTTTACGTCTAGCAGCTCCTTCTGTTTTGCTGTTTAAACACCATTGCATATTGTCTAAGGTTATGTCTTTTTTCTGTTTTTTTTTTGCTGTGTCAGATTTAAGAGTCTAGACGGACAGACAGCGAAGGCGCAGACAGATACCGTAAATAATAAAAACAATTATGTGAGTAAATAATTCAATTCGATGTGAATGACTAACGACGATCAGATCTTGTTTTTCACACACATACAACCATACCAACACCTAAGTATTCGTCTGTACCACGTTCACTCATTCCGATTGGTAAGCAAAAACGATCGTTTATCGATTTGATTTGGGTTTGGGATTGTGGCATAGCTGGAGACTTTTTAAGGTCGTCTGTGAGTCTGTTATTGGGTTCTGTAAATTGTGTGCAAGAATATTTGCGCAACATTGTATTTGTTTATACAATTTTCAGAAGCGTGTTACTCGAGATTATGCAGACAGAAACGAGAGTCAGCAACCTTTTGAAAAATAACGTCTGCAGTACATTGCCATGAATGAATGGAAGGAAATAACAATATTTTGATCTATATTTACTATCACAGTTGCTGTTGTGGAATATTTCGACATCGAAATCAGATACATATGTACATTAAAATGTATGGGTGGATACATACCCACAGCCCTCGGAGTCGCCGAAGTGTCAAACTACGGCCAATGTTGTTCCAGAATTTTAGGGAAGTTAAACCATCAGGATATACCGTTAAATGATGCCTGTACAGTAATGTGGAGATATGCTTGTAATATTTTGAGGTGAACCTATACCCACAGTTTTTTGGTGATAAGTTTTTTAATCATTGTGAGTCCTAAATGTCAAAATACAGCCAATTTAGCCAGAAGATATGCTAAAGTGTTTAGAATACCGAGGATCAAGTGGTAACGATATATGGAGCCTATATTACAAAAGTTGACATATGCCCACAATTTTACATCTAATTCGGCCAAACTTCAACTTACATACTTAATATCGGTATACTTATATCAAAACGCCGGCCACAACTTTTGGCGTTTTAAACCATTATAAGGCACATTTTGGACGTATGAAATTGTACATTATTGCTACAACCAAAAAAAAAAAAGCACCAGTACCATATTATCCTGATAACGAAAATGTGTTTTTGATTTCGATTTGGTGAAAAAGTTCCAGTATTGACAATGTTTTCTCACCGCTAGATAATAGGTATTTTGTGAGATTATAGTTTAATTTTGAAAATTGTAAATATATGGCTATGTTTGGGCATATAACGATACCACCTTTGAGTTATTTTAAAGGAACATTTATCACTTTTTTACTAAAGTGGATATTACGAGGGCTACGTATTTTGGATTTTTAATGCATAGAAAATCTTCAATATGCTACCGAGTTAACATATTTTGACATTTTACACTGGAGGACTGAATTTGGTATTTCGGATTCTCATTGGACAAAAACAACGAGGTTTTATATATACGTTTTTTGGATCAAATGGGAAACATTTAAGGGGTTAGACCTTTCAACCCTTTGTTTTTTCTTTTTTTAGGTCACCCTAACGTATTTGGGGATTTCTGAATGAAATCGGAAACTTTTTCAAGATGAGGTTATTGATTTCCTTTATTTTTTGCTGTGGTGATGCTGCTCATTAGCAAAACATTTTAGTATATTTTCAGATTTTTTTTGACTAACGGTTCCAGAGATATCGCGCCTTGTAAAAGTCAAATTCTGTAAAAACTACATGCAAAAAATACTCATAACTTCTTTAATATTGGTCCAATTTGAAAACATCTTTTTTGTATGTTTTGTTGTTTTATCAGCTATTAAATAAAAAATAGCAAAAAAATTGCACAGTAAGCTTGGATGCTATGTTCGCGATTTAATATTTAAAATCAATTTTTAAAGACGTTCGACCCCTTCGATTTTCTTTAAATTTATTTGTATTAAACTACGTTCAATTACAAACATTTTAAGTCATATGTGGTAATTAGGTTCGGACGATTACTATTTTTTCTGAATTTTTTTTAAATTTTCAGTTCAATTTTGCCTTTATACCTTTGTGCAAAATTTATTATTTTATTAAAAGAATTAAAAGTTTCATTTATAAATAGTTGTTTCGATTTTATATTTATGAATTTATCTCAAACATCTTAAAAACTGCGCCATTTTTCGTTTTTGAAAATGCATCAGCGAAAATTTCATTAAAGCCCACTCTTCATTTTTTTCTATTTTTTATGATAAATATATAATATATAATGATAAATATGTACGCTTAGCTTCAAAAATACAGGAAATACAAATTCTGTACAAAGGTATTAAGGAAAAATTGTATTGACAAATTTTAAAAAATTCAGAAAAAATAGTAATTGTCCAAACCCCATTACCACATAGGACTTAAAATTTTTGTAATTGAACGTAGTTTAATACAAAAAATTTAAAGAAAATCGAAGGGGTCGAACATCTTTAAAAATTGATTTTAAATATTAAATCGCGAAAATAGCACCCAAGCCCACTGTGCAATTGCTATTATCTGTTTAATAGCTGATAAAACAATAAAACATACAAAAAAAGATTTTTTCAAATTGGACCAATATTAAAGAAGTTATGAGTATTTCTTTGCATGTAGTTTTTACAGGATTCGACTTTTTCAAGGCGCGACATCTCTGGAATCGTTAGTCAAAAAATCTGAAAATATACTAAAATATTTTGCTAATGAGCAGCAACACCACAGCAAAAAATAAAGGAAATCAAAACCTCACCTTGAAAAAGTGTCAGGTTTCATTCAGAAATCCCCATATGCATAAAGCACAAATGAAAGACAACACTACTGCGTATGATTTTTATTATAATCTTCGTAAATAAAAACAAGCATACGCCGTGGAGTTCAATAAAAAATATGTAGTACCCAATAAATCCATTACTGTAGAATGGTCTTTATACTCTTTCATACGGGCAAAATGTGCCTGATCGAAATAATGGTTTGAGAGTATGTTTGGACGACATCCGTTTCAGACAATTTGGAGTTGATTTAGCCATGTCCGTCCGTCTATCTGGTTGGAGCGCACGATAACTCTCGAACAGATCAACCGATTGGGCCCAAAATTTGGCCTTCTTAATATTTTGTCCAAACTTAGTTTATATGAGGATCGGTCATATCGGTCCACTCCTTCGGGTACATACCCCACAAAAGTTCAAGAATGTTCGGAAAAATTGTGCGCACGATAACTCTTGAAGGGATTAACCGATTTGATCCACACATTGGCCATCGTGAAATTTCTACCAGACTCTATCGGTCCACTCTTTCGGGTACCTCCCGCACAACTTGTATTCACTGCCCCCTTTCAATGTACATACACGTTTATTCAGGGGCAAGTCCATACATCCTGGGAAAATAGCCCTAAAGGTGTAAAAATCCCTATGGCGCCATGTGTAGTGGATGCAACGCACGATAACTCGCCAACGGATAAACCAATGTGGCAGTCGTAATATTTTGCGTAAATTTAAATCAAGTTCTAAGTTTGGGTACCTCCCCCACAACAGTTCAACATTTTTTCCTAACATTGAGTGCACGATAACTGGTCCACAATTTTCACATCGTTATATTTCTACGAGACATACATTAGGTTATAATATGGAGTATATATGTCAACTTCTTCAGGTACCTCCCATTCAAAATTTCGCAAAAGTGCAGTTTCTTGCAACGGGTTGCCCTCAAGGCCCCTATTACGATGGTACACGTTTTTGAGTGGCAAGTCCATATTAGTTGGGAAACTGACCCAAAAGCTGTACAAAACCCCTACATCCAGGAAGTGTAGTGGCAGGTGCGCACGACAACTCTCGAACCGGTCCACACTTTCCATATCGTAATATTTCTTTGCATATTAAATAAAATTAGAAAATATTCGCTAAAATGATCGCGCAATATCTCATAAACGGAGCAACCGATTTTGTCCAAACTTTGAATCTCGATAGATTGTGTCCAAACTTAGTTCAAATGTGCACCCTTGCACCACCCACATAAATGTTCAACATTTTTGTTTAAATGCGGTTAAGGGTCTATTCGAGGATCCTTTGGAAATTTTTACCGATGGTACTCCTAGTGTCCCTGTTTACAGTGGACAAGTCAATGTTTCCTGATGTAATGGCCCAAAGGTCTAAATTATGTGGTGACCAACTGAAATGACTGGTTGACGCGATATCTATCGAGAGGAATGACTCCCAAAATAAGATCTACTTCAAAAATGGAATATGTCAGTCGATGCTTTTATTTACCTCCCCTGCAAAACTTTTGAATTTTAATCCAAATCCCTACTTCTGCCGGTAAATTCATACGCCCAAAATTCTGAGCCGACTTATACTGTTTAACTTGTTATTGTTTCTTTCCGTTTTCGAAAATTTACATAGTTTCTATTTTCGTAGTAATAAATAGTTATATTGGTTGGTATTTTCTAAGCAGTTTCGAATATTGTTTTTGTTTTTTAATGTGTGTTTCCACACTTCCACCACTATAACTTAACCATTTGTTAATCGATTTTAAAAATATATGGCTTGTTTGAAAGATAATATTCTAAACAGAAATACAGTATAGCCTCGATAATTCGTACACTTGTTTATCTTGACAACGCGTTAATACGGACACTGAAATTATTTACACTATAATTCGGACACCCAAATTTTTTTTACCTCGATAATTCGTACACTCATATACTCGTAGCAAAACCCTTCAAAATAAAATCTGACAGTATTGTTATAAGGTTGCTCTACCAAAAAGAAAAAAACAAAGACCGACGAGTATATTTACAATTTCCGAATTTGACTTATTTACTCAATGAGACGGAAGTAGCAAATTACCGTAATTGTTGTCCAATAACACTGTTTGTATTTTTTTGAATCATGGAAACTTAACCATGTTCCGCAGCGAGACAGAAGACCAAAAATAAGACACTTCTCGGTTGTGGGCCCCAAACGACTTGAGACCTTGATGACAAAAGTGATAATTTTGTCGAAATCTTTAAGAATTTTGATATACTCTTGGAAGCAAAGTTGTAGCTCTTCATCTTCAAAGTCAAAATAGCCAAGGTCAAATTCCTTTTAAAATTTTCTGGGGTTTTGTCAGTAGAAACAACTACACTTGTTTATCCTTTTTTCTCGGGTTCTGATCAATTACAAAGATATTCCTAAGGTATCAGTAAGTAACTTTCTAGAATATCTGCAATTTCTAGAAACTTCTTAAAGATCAAAATAGTAAAACAACCTAAAACTTTCCGGGACATACGTCTTCTTTTTTGGCCTTCTATAAAGCTGCTGTTTCAGAATATGGTAAATTGTCGTTGTAAAATGACGAAAATCAGTTGGTATGGTGTTATATCAAAACGTGGACCGATATAATCCATCTTAAGAGTAATGTAAACGTCTGAACCGACTTATATGGCTCTACGTTAAATGATGCGAGATCTATCCTGATTTCAACAGACTGATGTACCGATAGACAGACATCTTAATACTTTATAGAGTTTCCTCCCAATATTTAGGTGTGTTACAAACGGAATGACAAAGTTAGCATCTTATTGTGGAAAGTGTCCTTTGTCTTCCACTTCAAACACAATACAAGTGAAACCAACGTTAAGTTCGGCTAGGCCGAAAAGACAATCAGAAATAATTAAATAGACATACTATAGCAGTAATGCCCCTAATATAATGTAGATTTGTTAACGATTTTTCCTTTTGGTCATTTCAATTATGTACTCTATTATAAAACATAAATTTTCGCCTTCCCCTGAATAAATCTATTGACTAATTTACTCCACACGCCTGATATGGGCATCACATTTAATCGAAATTTCATTTGAACTCCTCTCATCGGAGAACAACAAGATTTTTAATGGCATACGAGTAGATCCTTTCATAGAGGGGCAAATGGTCAAGTAAGTTTACTTACAAATGGCCACATGGTTTTCTGTTATTAAAAATCTGACTTCCTCATAAATGACGATTGGTTCTTCAAAAGACCAAAATTTCCTCACAGCATACACCTATCCAAATTTTTCCATAAAAATTCAGCAAGAAGTCTAGAAGTCTATCACTGCTATAACAGTCCAGTTGGTCTCCAGTACGATTTCTCTTAAAGTACCCCAAAGTCTTTTTAGATGTCCAACAGGTCCACAGTAAAATGTTTGTAGCCAAAGAAGTAGTCGAGTCATGAGTGAATAAAAAATTCGAGCCAAATCGGTCGATCCGTTGCACAGTGGAAAAAATACCGATCTAGCGCGCCAAAAGTCAAAAAAATCGCATACGCCAATTTATTATTGCAGTATGAATCTAAGGTGTCCACAGAATGCAACGGCATTTAAAATAATTTATTTTGCATCAGTCTAAGCGGAATAACGGTCCATTTTTGGTTGACATTTCTGAACTAGTTTTCATAATATAGTTTAGTAGTAAATTTATGATCGTCGCATACACTCTTCCTACAAAGTAATTTTAAAGCTTTACTGAATTTAACATTTCGTGAAGCAGGTGATTTAAAAAATGTTGAATATAAGATGTTATTTATTGCAACACTTAAAACATGTGACATCCGATTTTTTCCAAATTGTGCACTTTGTTAAAGCTATTACTAAGGAGTGTCGAGGGATGGCGCGTAGATTTTTTATTTTATTTTTACTACACATAGTTCTTAACCAATTTTTAAAATTTAAGCTGCAACAAACTGCCACATTTTATTTTATTACTATTTTTATTAATAGTATTTTTTATGTAAAAATGCTGAAATTAGGGCGGTACCTTTCTATGGGGACCATATCAATGCGTGTACCTGTGCCGAAAATTCTCCGTCGGAATATTTTATACCACCAACGAAGACTAAATGTCAACTTTCAGCTATTTCGGTTGGATAAGCCACATTATCCAAAACCTCAAAAATTACCGAAATCAGTGGTACCGGTCTATGGGGGCTATATGAAAACGTGGACCTATACCGAAAATGTTTATAGGAGTGTATGCATAACCCCCACGGAGACTAAATACCAAATCCTAGCCGTTTCGGTTGGATAATGTGGTAGAAATCTTTAAAATATCGAAAATCGATAGTACCATTCTACGGTAAAAATACAAATTTACCAAATATATTAATAAATGAAGTAAAATTGTCAATTTATAGCTGTTCATATCGAATTTATGGGCAAACATGCAATAAAACATAGATTTGTACTTTTGGCGAGCTAAATCGGTACTTTTTTCCACTGTGCGTTGGAGTGTTATCGGGCGCACCAGTCAGACGGACAGTCATGTCTAAATCAACACCAAATTGTCCGAAACGAATTTCGTCAGAACATACTTGGAGTCAGGGACGTACGCAGGATTTCATTTCGGGGGGGCCCACCATGACCAAAAATCATGAAATTTTAAAATGTTGGGTAGGGTTACCTATCGCTATTTTAAAGGCTTTTAGTCGATTTTTTAACAATTATTGAGACAAGGTATATAAAATCAATGAAGAGAGAGTTTAAAAACTTTAAAATACAATTTTGGAATTTGGTACAGAGAAATATATATTATGTATTAGTTCTTGGATATTTTTTATTGAAAATTACCATATCAGACCACGTTCGGTATGGTTGGTTATCGGTATTTGTAAGTTGTACACCACATATGCTCACATTTTGGTATATCTCAGAATTTGTAAAATCCGCAATTGTTTTCGCTAGATTTTCAGTATTCGAAGATCTTAATTTAGTTTCTAAGAATATTGGCTATAATAAGGATTTTTGGATTTTTTTGGTTGGAGAACCTCTATGCTGAAAGTGATTAAAATAGATCTATGTTTTAATGCATATCGAGATATCGCCCTTTTTTAGACCCATTTTTTCAAAAAGTATTTAGTGGACAAATCTTTGACGCACGTACATTACATATTAACATCTTATAAACCTTTTAATTGGAATTTGGAATACTTTAATATGTCAAGGTATTTTAATATCTATTAAGTTATTTCTATAAATTGAATACATCCGACATCGAATAATTCCAATCGAAAATTGTCTACTGCTATTGTGCGGATAACTTAACATAATATTTACCCAAGAAACAAATTTTTAAATGCAAAAATTTTACTTCTTTAACCGAAGTGATTGGAGAATCCAACTAAAAAATATATTTAAACAAGTAAGAAAAGGGTATAGTCAAAAGTTTTGGTCCATTTAACCCTCTAAATATTATCCGATCGCCATCTCAAATTGCAAGCTTTTCCTTTGTGATATACTGTTACCTTATTTAAAATTACGCGTTGATCGGACTATTATTGAGACCTACAGAGCCGCTAGAAAATTGGATAAATATTATGTTTTTGGTCCATTTCACCCGCTAAATATTTCACGATCATCACCAATAAGAATAGGGATCTATTCTGATCTGATATCTCGTCGAGATATGAAGATTGGTATACCACATTGGGGGTCTCCGACGAATATTTCGCGGTGTTACATGAATTTTTACCAAAACAAACTTATAATACCCTTTTCCACATTGTGGTATAGGGTATAAAAAGAAGGCTGCTTTAGCCGGAGTCGGACAATACAGTCTATGAACTCCCAATCCTACTCGTAGTAGGTACTCTTTGAGAGTACGAAATACATGATTGGTCTTTGTCGCCTGTGTGGATTAATACCTTTACTATCGACAGATCCAAAATCGGCTTCACAGACAATATATTTATCCCCAAAATTTGTATTCTTGGAGTTTACAAAATTTTGTGGCCTTTTTTGGACGTATTAACTTATCGGCAAAAATATCAAAACTTTAAGGGTACCTATCTTAGCGATTGCGGACGTTTCGAATTATTGCTCGTAGCGCAAAAGAAAGTGTTTCGGAATGTGCCGAATTAGTCCATTAAGCAAGTGTATCTCATTATGAGAGTCATTCCTTTCGATAGTTATCGCGCCCACCAGCCATTTTAGTTGGTCACCGTACATTATGTCAGAAAAAATGGCCAAATAGGATATATACGATTTTAGGAAACAATTCAAACTTTTGTGGGGGAGGAACTCGAAGTGGTGGACCAATGTGATTTTAACTACGTTTGGAAAATATTACGTAATCTAAAATTTGGGCCAAGTCTCCAGCCATAGAGGCGGACAGGGCTAAATGCTTGTCTGACCCAGCTTTCATCCAAATAGACAGAAGTAGAAAAGATAGGTATTTTTAAGGAAGTTCGTTGTAATAATATATTAATCTGGTTTTTGAAAGTCTGCTGAGAAACCGAAAACGTTTTAATATTAGGAGGCAACAAGTTCCACAATCGAACAATTCGGTTAAAAAGGATTTTTATTAAATATTTATTTGTATCTAAGAGTTTCTAGAAGACGATAGAAATATATAATCAAATTAAAAAGGAATAGAGGTATCAACAAACCGATCAAATGAAAACCCTACAAGCTGAAGGAAAAACTGTGAACAATTATTTCTGCAAACATCTACCATACGCAAATTTAAATATTTGACGGAAGCTGGACATAAAGTTGTTTATATTATTTCCGTGGTACCCAGTATTACCTCAATACCATAAAGAATGTGAACAACAAATTTGTCGAAATAAATATATAATTGGTTTTCGATATATAGTCCACGAATATATTTCAATATATTCCACGAATATATTTCAAGCAAAAAGTTAAACATTTTCGAACAAAAAATTATTTCTTACAAAATTTGTTAACGAAGTAGATTTTCTGTACAGAAACTTCAGAAAATTTATGTTTTCATTTGAAATATCCAAACATAAAATTATTTTATGAGAAAGAAAAAGCTAATGATCTGTTACAGTAGCTAAAGAAATTTTTGGTCTACCAAACCATCTCGGCGGGGGCCCGGTCCCCTGTGCCCCCCCCCCTGCGTACGTCCCTGCTTGGAGTTAGACCAAACCATTATCTTGATGAGGCAGATTTTTGGTCGAATCAAAGTGTATATACCAGTAAATCTTCTAAAAGATTTTCTCCAAGAATATGTGAGATATGAATCCATTATCCCAAAGTGTATTATAAGCAATCAATTGACTTAAACATGTCTCCGTTAAGCATTTTGTAATCAACATAGAAATTAAAAGGGTTGCATTTAAATTATGGTCCTTAACTGTTTTAAAGAATTTTTGATTTAACAAGTTTTAAATAAATGCATAACAAATTATTGCCCGGAGTCGGAGTGGAATTTTGTTTTTCCTGACTCCGGCTCCGACTCTAGCAGAATTTGATAGACTCCGACTCCAGACTTAGACTCCTTGGACTTACTGGTTTTCAAAACAAAAATATACGACGTTCGAATCAAACTATATAAAGGCACCCGTCGTTTTTAATCGAAATGATTTGTTAGTTACTTGTTCATAGCGGAAAAATTATTTACAGAAATTTTCATATAATCATTACATTAGATCATTAAGTATTACATCTTTTTCTAATTTTTTAAGATTTGTTAGAAATTTGATTTTAAAAAAACTTTTAGGGTTCCGCAATACAACTGTTAATCAGAATAATTCAAACTTTTTTTAAATGAACTTTTTGGAAATAGTGATGTATAAAAAGCTTTTCTTAAACAGAAAAAATTAATTTACATTCATCGCTATTGTGATTAAAATGAAATAAGCCTTCATTTAAACAAATAAATGAGATACATTTTTATTAAATGCTACACAATATTTCCATTTTAAAATTTGATCAATACTGTTTCATTGTTTATTATTAGTTTTGTATGTGCAAATTAAATTTTCGTTTCGAAAAATTTTCCTTATTTAGTTGTTTAACACCTAAAAGATTTTTAGGTAAATCGATAGTTTATTTATATTTGCCACCAGTATAGCTGGACAATTGTGCATAAACGTAAATAAAAATAGAATGTGTATATTTGTTGATGATGGCTGCGTTTGTTGTTGGCAAATCGCAATAAAAATATTTACAAATTTTGAACTCAACGATGACGTCACATCACAAATTCGAAACTTTGTAAGGATAGGATAAACAATATGTAATCAAGGCGGACATACATACATATATACCAATTCATGGATACATACCTAGGTACGTATGTCAATGTGTTTGCACATACATCATTGATAATCGCCAAAAATCGACAATGCACTATTTGTTTATAAACATTTTCAATCACAAAAATTATACGAATATAGAACTCTCTAAAATACTTAGTGTTATCCTTTGACGTAAATTAAATTGCACATGGAAATGTAATATTCAAAATGTAAGTTCAAAAAACCTTGTTATTACAATAAATACAGGTCGCTGATTCATTTTAAAGTTGACCGGATAATATTTAGTGCTCCAAATCCCCAAAACACTTCTGTGGAGATAAAGGAATATTGTTATTCCTATGCGAATATCTCCGCCTCTATTCCAAAAAAAGATTGTTAACGGAAGTAGAACATCTGACTTTGAGTTGATGCAAAATTGGTTGGCATAGGAGGCCAGACAGTTGAGATATCGCGATGGGCACTAAGTCGTTCCATATTAATGAATATTTTGAATTTTTGATTTTTTTAAAAATATCTCTGATTGTCGACTGTGAAATGAGATGATGAAATGAGATATCTCAGAAGGTATCCCAGACGTAGTTCGGTTGTCTGAGCGAGATCGTGTTGGAACGGTCATCCTAGAGCTCTTAATTTTTGTTGTATTTAATTACTCGCATTGGTTTTGCGACTGACGCCTTTATGAGTTCGCATATCCTGTGCTGGCTAGTTCGTCTGCTTTTCCGTTACAACAAAACTCTGGTGACCAAACCAGAACCATGTAAGAACTACTCTGGTCAGATGCCTTAACTTACATAGTTCTTTCAATAGCGTTGATGTGTAGTTTACATAAGATTATAGCAGATCGCAAAAATGTATATATGGAGTAACTTAACGTGTGGTAAAGTTTTTATTCTATCTGATATTGTTGATTTCTATACGACTGCAGTTTAAAGTATTAATCGAATTTTATCCGCAAATTCAGTGACGCGTGTTTAAGAATGTTCAACGCATCACATACATATGTACATATAATCATATTTTATAATTTTTTTTTTTTGATTTATTAAGCAACTTTTCGGAAAATGTAATTTTTTAGCATACTTTCCACCTTTCTTACCCATTTAATAACTAAGCAATACAGAAAGCACGATATATTAATTGTGGCATATGTAAATGACTTGACGTATTCCATTTTTGTGTAAAGAAACCATTTCTCTATTGTTGGATGTTTATTCTAATTGCATAACCATGTTTTTTGGGCCACTAAGCAATGTAGGTCGAAGTTATTCAAGTTATTCCGCATTTTCCTTTAGATTAGGCAAACAAATACATTTGGAAACACCCACAAATAGCACGCGAGTGCAGATATGCAGCAAGCTTGCAATCTGGCACTATTTTACAATTTTTCTCAAGCACGCAAACATTTTGAAAATTTGCACAATTTTTAATTGTAGAAGCGGAAATTTCCCGAATTAAGTTATTATTCACAATTCGTCCAGATATGGCTCCCAAAAAATGTATGTCCTTGCTATTTTGAAACAAGAAATCACCCGCCAAAAGTGTTTATAAACCACCAAAAGTGTCTTGCATGGCTTAGTGTGTAAGCGTTATGAGCTTTAGGAAGTTTTAGTAGTTTGTTTTCCTCAAACCTGGCAAGTAAGAATCTTCTAAAAAGTTTGGTAGTTTTTTTTTTGGAAAAAAATCATGGGGCAATCCATAAAGAAGACAGAGAAATGTCGGAGTCCTTTATCTGTGAATACCCATCCAGCTCTCGCAAATCTCAGATGTTCTTCATAAAATGATCTATACTATTAAAGGGATTACGTTGAGGACACAGAATTCCTAATTTAAAATTATACAAGACCTTCTCTAGCCGCATGTCCTTTGAACATACTTTTCTCTACGTAACCTGGAGGGAGTGTGGAATATAAGGAGACTAGTGAACGCATTCGAATTTTATCTATTTGAAGAAAACTGCAAAATAGTTTTCGCTGCTGAAATTCTACCATTGACATTTGTGAAGTTCTACACAGTAGATATTGCGTTTATGGAAATATAGCTTTTCTAAAGCCAAAATGTGGTATTGAACGAGGAAACAGTGGAATGTTATACGAGTTTCAAATGGAAACATTCATACACTATACACAAAGCAACACATGTAAGTCGCTTTTGTCGACATAAATAACAATCGTCTTAATCTCGAAGATGTAACAGGAATTTTTGAATTCTGACAGTAAATGGTGAAGAGAAGATGTTGATGGTATCAACGCACATGCACGTCCTGTAAACACTGACTGACAGTTAGAAAATACAACTTTTATGTAATGTTATAGTCATATACATCAATATAGTCCAAAGGCATCAACGTGTACAGAAATTCTTTTCGGTGGATCCACTAGATCAAATATGACTTTTTGAAAATCCTGGGCCGGTTCTGCGTACGTTCCTAGCATAAAACTCTGCTGCGTATTTTTATTAATGGCGGTAAAACAAATGTACAGGCTAATAACATCATTTAACTAAATACTGCCATAAATTAAATAAACTATATCTCCTTTATGATAACAACTCTGTTAAATATTAGGTCAATATTTTGGGCAAAGTTAACCTTTCAAAATATGATATCTCTCAAAAAATTCATACAAAGCAGAAGATGCACTCAATTTTTTTAATGGTGGAATAACGCGATCAACCTAACTTGTTGAAATACAATTGACAATCGATACTTCGAAGTAGAACTTGACTCTCACAGTATATTGCGGGATCTGATGATGAAAGTTCTCTGAAAACTATGACTTAAGATTTCATCAAATGAAATGCATTTATACTACCTAGCAAAAATTAAGGGAACGGGTTTCTTGCGATGATATGATTTCATAGGATCTTTTGCATTGGTTCAAAGAAAGCCTTGAAATCTGATCCCATCTTTTCATCAGCATCTGAACCCATTCGAAGGAAGTCGTGGAAGATCCGATATTTTCATGAGCATTTAAATCTATTCCATCGATCCAATAGATATGAATTATGTGTTTTTATCAGAAAAAATTTCCAAAATTTCCATTTCAGAAAAGTCCAAAAATTTATTTGATGCTACATCAATGATGTTTGGTACATAGATTAAGAAAAAAATCGTCATTCGAAATCTGTTTTGTTACCAACTTCGATCGTTGCGCGCAAAATATATGGCAGTTTTACTTTTAATATTAGAAAAAATTCTGAAAAAAATGCGGCTGGTATATCCTATTACCGTTAACTAAATGTTTACCCTTTGCGATGATGCAAAAATACTTCGAAATGTCTTAACGGATTCGTGTAAAATAAATTTGTTACAAAATTTTAGGTATTTACAAACATATTTTTGAAATAACAGTGCTTATACTTACAAAAAATTAGAAAAGTACCCAGACATTGTGAGAAATAAAATGAAGCCTAATTCGTGAAGGTTGGAGCTACACTATTCATATTGTATTCAAAAATACGAAGGAAATATGAAGAAAAAAAAAACAAAAATCATATTATTCTAATTTTATTTTCTTGAGGTTTTATAGGCAAAGTTGAAGAAAAAAGGTTTGAGTTCTTCGACATTTTTGTCAGAATGTTATCCTTATAGTTTTCCAATTGGCGAATATTTTCAGATTATTATACTAAATCACAAGGAATTCTAATTGTATATCACAACAATTGAAGTGCATATAAACCGTGTAACAGTGGAAATGACAAGATGCGCATTCGATTTTCCGACACAGAGAATCAATCCCTTTTAGTTCATATACACTTTGTGAAATTTTATTTGGAGACTACGATGATTATATGGGTTCAAAAACCAGTAAAATTTGTTTTGATAATATATTGTAATTTAAACTTTTTATTTATTATCTGGACACATCATAAATGTATCCAGTTAACTAAATAAATTGATACATTCTTTAGAATCCTGCCTCTAAGGATAATTGTTAAATAACAAAGTTTTATTCGATATTTAATAGTGTTGAGTCCATGTTAGGGTCCCGAGGCATCCTATGTGAATTTAGATCACTTAAGCTGATCGGGTCCGATAAGAACACAAACATATTTGGGCGTGCAGAAATAAGGCCCCATGAAATAACACCCCAAACGGAATTGAAAATGAAACCCAATTTTTGAAAAATGTCCCAAAATTTAATTGGGGTCAAAATGCATTTTTGAAATTGGGGTGCATTTGGCAAAGGCCCCAACGTATCCATTTACGCTCCAAAATATTTCTTCACTTAAAGTTGGGGTGTAAATGAATCAACAAATTTGGGGCGTATTTGCAAAAAGGATTTTTAAAAATATTCATACAATAATTTGTAATATGTAACTAATTGATGGCTATACTTTTATATAATTTTAACATGTTGAAACCACTTCTACTCTCCATTTTTTTCTAATTTTGTTTGGAGAGTAGCAGAGTATTTTAAAAAATTTAAGAAAGTACAAAGTTTTTGCAAATATGCAAATATTTTTTAAACGCGAAAAGCGCGGCAGGCGAAAATATTTTTGAAAAATCGCGAGATTTTTTACAAAAACATTTTCACAATTTTAGAAAATACAATGTTCTTCTAAAAAATTGCAAATAATTTTATAAAACTGAAAAGCGCCGCAGGCGAAAATATTTTTGAAATAAATCGCGCAATTTTTTACAAAAATTTTTCACAATTTTATAAATTACCAATTTTTCTCAAAAATTGCAAATAATTTTATTAAACCGAAAAAAGCAGCAGGCCAAAATATTTTTGAAAAAAAAATCATGCGATTTTTATTGTAACATTATTGTAACTTAAACTTTTTATTTATTATCTGGACACATCATAAATGTATCCAGTTAACTAAATAAATTGATACATTCTTTAGAATCCTGCCTCTAAGGATAATTGTTAAATAACAAAGTTTTATTCGATATTTAATAGTGTTGAGTCCATGTTAGGGTCCCGAGGCATCCTATGTGAATTTAGATCACTTAAGCTGATCGGGTCCGATAAGAACACAAACATATTTGGGCGTGCAGAAATAAGGCCCCATGAAATAACACCCCAAACGGAATTGAAAATGAAACCCAATTTTTGAAAAATGTCCCAAAATTTAATTGGGGTCAAAATGCATTTTTGAAATTGGGGTGCATTTGGCAAAGGCCCCAACGTATCCATTTACGCTCCAAAATATTTCTTCACTTAAAGTTGGGGTGTAAATGAATCAACAAATTTGGGGCGTATTTGCAAAAAGGATTTTTAAAAATATTCATACAATAATTTGTAATATGTAACTAATTGATGGCTATACTTTTATATAATTTTAACATGTTGAAACCACTTCTACTCTCCATTTTTTTCTAATTTTGTTTGGAGAGTAGCAGAGTATTTTAAAAAATTTAAGAAAGTACAAAGTTTTTGCAAATATGCAAATATTTTTTAAACGCGAAAAGCGCGGCAGGCGAAAATATTTTTGAAAAATCGCGAGATTTTTTACAAAAACATTTTCACAATTTTAGAAAATACAATGTTCTTCTAAAAAATTGCAAATAATTTTATAAAACTGAAAAGCGCCGCAGGCGAAAATATTTTTGAAATAAATCGCGCAATTTTTTACAAAAATTTTTCACAATTTTATAAATTACCAATTTTTCTCAAAAATTGCAAATAATTTTATTAAACCGAAAAAAGCAGCAGGCCAAAATATTTTTGAAAAAAAAAAATCATGCGATTTTTTACAAAAATATTTTCAAAGAAATTTTGCATTTATTAACAACGTTTTTATAAATAATTGCAAATAAGGAAATACAAAGTTTTTGTAAAAACTGCAAACACATCAAAAATATCCCGATTTTTTTTTCAAATTTAAATAATAAATATGCTCGTATATACGAAATGACTTCGTCGAATACCGTAGTCTGGTAAAATTTCTCCGAACTGCTACTGACAAATTCAGACATAATTTCATTTTTAAATAATTTTATGAAATCTGGCAGATTTTGTGAAGACTTCGGTATTGTTTGGCACTTAAGCCTTCTCAAATGTACAATTTCGCTTATATTTGATCAACAGAAAATAGCAGAAAATTTCGAAAAGCAAAAAAAACGTAACTTTGAAATTAAGTTTTCTTAATCGTTGGAACTTATGTTAGGGTTTTTTTGTTTTTGTAGTTTTGCCACCGAGATGCAATTGTATGCACACCCGCCTTGCACGCTGAAAGTCGTGGGTTCGATTCCGCGGCCAGTCAACATCAAAATTTTCAACGGTGGCAAAATACCCCTCAGTAATGTTGGCGACATTTCCTGAGTACTTCAGCCATGTAAAACTTCTCTACAAAGTGGTGTCTTAAGGCACGTCGTTCGGACTCGGCGATAAACAGTAGGTCCCATATCATGGAGCTAATATGAATCGGGGTGCACTCATTGATATGAGAGAAGTCTCCCTTGTCCAGTCTGGGATGTTTGTGGAACAATTATATAGTTTTGTCCGCTTTGCTTCTGTTAAACACTGGATTGGATTTGGGTCCTAAAAATGTGCAAAAAGGTCTCAATGAAAAATGCAATTAGACCCCAATATGATTTTCAAATTTTCGGTTTACTTGTTGTGAAGACAAATTGGTCCCAAACAGCTGAATGAAAAAAGTTACCAAAAATACGAAAATAGGCCCCAAAAGTTTTGTTGTTGTTTTCCAGATACATGTTTGGTACCTATTTTCATTTTCAATTTGGGGTGTTATTTCATTGGGCCTTTTTTCTGTATGCCCATATTTGCAAAAAATTACTAGTTTTACGTGGATATATATACATATATATGTTTAGTGGCGGTATTATGCCAAAACAACCTGTTATACGATATCTGTGGAGTGAACTTGGTGCGATTTCGACATGTTATATGTTCGGTTAGTTCTAAAAACCGATACGTATCTCGACATCATGCCTCCAGTACCATTTCTGTTCATAAAATTAAAATTTGCCTATTTTGGTACACCGGTTTCCTTGGTATGTATGGGAGGGGTTTATCGGTGTCAAGTCTTATTTTAACATCTGTTGATGACTTCTGAGAGATCTGCTTAATAATTCGTATAATTATTTGATCATCCCCTGTAGGAGATGTTGTTGTCCTTACACCTCCTTCCCATCTTATGGCGATTTGAGTACTTTTTACTTGGTATTCATCTCAATTTTAAATTTTGTAATGTTCTGATGTTTATATTTGACTGTGTTGACTTTGAACTTTCAGAAATAAACATTTTTGTCAATCTTTGATACAAATGTTGGGCGATAACTTCTGGTTTTCTTAGAAAATTAGTCATGTCTTGTTTTCGGCATACTTGCCTGTCCAAAGTAAGCATAGGTGGCATAAAATATATTCCTCATGGAAGCTTTCTGTCCCCTTTTTCCGATTAAAAACAATCTTATGCCAATAAATACAAAAACTCGTCGAAAATTAAGTAATACACACAGAAAAATATATGTTAAAAACAGTTTTTAACATATATTTTTCTGCGTGTAGATACTCGAACCACGGAGTTGCAAATGTTTTGAGCAGGCTAAAACACGTGATCCTCCGATAGTTTACACATTTTTCTAACATAAGTGTAAAAAACTGAATAATCATTTTTAAATCTTGAAAGTAGGAACTATAAAGAATCAAATTACAAAAATAAATACATTTCAAAACACATCATGTCCCTAAAATATATTAAATGTGATTGATATAGGCATTTGATGTTTTCAAAAGGACCATTTAGATAGAGTTTTCTTGACGTATCTCAATATAAAACGCAATATGAGCAGCCAGTCTTCAGAGGTTGAGTGTGCAGTTAACGTATCTTTTAAACAAATGCGTTCGTCTGGAGCTGTTATTTCAGGCAATAAAAATAAACAAGCAATTTACTCCACCTACTGGCTGGCTATGGCGGTGGAAAAAAAAAACTATTGACGAATTTAGAAAATCAATAAATATTGTTAACCGATTTAAATAGTTATGTTTTTGTATTTACATACAATGTATATGAATGAAGGGTATATTAACTTTGTTTTTCAGTTTTGATGTATGCATTTCCATTCCACCGTCAATGGTAATCACTCTATCGTCCGCAAATTTAGAAATAGGACGCTAATATTACGGAAACAAAAGACGCATGTTTGCAGTTTGAATATGGGTTATAAGAGTCCAAGTTTTGATATAGCCTCCAAATAAGGGTCCCGCCCGATTTCAGGTATTTTGACATTTTCAGCTACATTTCAGACCTAGTGGCCAACAAACTTATCTATCTAAAATTGTGGACATAGGCTTAAATTTTGTTATAGCCCCAAATAACGTTACCGCCCGATTCCAGATATTTTCAAACTTATAAATGACCGAATTAGATAAAATTGAATATTTGGCGTTCTCAGTGGTCAAAAGACCGCCTAAATTGTGCACATTGGTACTTTCGTAACAGCAAGAAAACTAATTATTCTATATTAAACTCCAGCATAGTCTAAATGGGCTATTAGTTCAGAATATTTCATATTTCGGCCCGGCCGAACTTAACGCTTTTTTACATGTTTAAATATAAAAAGAATTAAGATTATTCTCTCTTTAATTATACGTAACTACATACAATTGATCTCCTTGCCTAATACTACACAAAGGAGTGAGATGTTTTGTAGTGAATGAAATGGTTCTGCACTGCTTTGTTTGCATTTCCCGCAGTGCCTATATCCGGGAAATGTACATATTTTTGTGCTTTTCAATTGAAAAAGGTCCGACTGTCTATTACACTGTACAATATAATTCAACTTTTTTTTTAAAATCACAAGAAACCCTGCACAGATTATGATAGAGGACCGAAAAATAGAAGACTCGTGTACCGGCGTTTGAAAATTTACGTCGGGAAGTACCCTAAATGCGTGGGGAAAGTTCCCCTATTTGTACATTTTTGGAATAATACGAGTTAGGATTCCAAGGAATCCTTGAATTTTAGGCATATAGTATTATTGGCAATATTACTGCCAATAATGCGAGGAGTCTTTAAGTTACAAAATTTAACCCTCAAGAAATTTATTGAAGGGGTCTTTTTGGTTCCTTTTTCCAAAAACGTTTTAAGAGTTCTGATTTTTGTAGTATATTCGTATCCGATTTGATCACATTATAAGGGGGATTTAAGCTTTTCAAGCTAAAGTTGTCACCGATTTAAACATTTAATTTCGAGAAAAACAAGTTTTTAGTTTCTACGTTGCATACAAAGCACAATAATTTTCCCTTCCAAACCTCATATCCCAGGCAATGTTCCATGCTACTTCTACTTTAAAATAAGCCAATAATTTTTTTTCGATTTTCTGAAATTTACAAGTGGGTCACCCCTTAACTCATCCCTTCGAGAAAGACATTAATTTTCGAATATACATACAAATATGGGTTTAAGACCATTATTTCGAAGTGTTAAACACTTTTGTGACAAACTAACATCAAACATCATTCCCTCATGATGATATGTATGTAAAACAAAAGTGTGAGAAATAATTGCCTACTCTAGTGTCTCATGTACAAAGGAAAAAAAATATAAATTTACAATACAATGCTATATTGGCTAAATAGAAAAATTACCATCACTATCGCCCACAATGCGCCACCAAGTCTATAGAATTGCCATCCGGCCAAGTGTCTATATAATAAATTCAGTTTCGATTTTATTATTGCAACAAATACTATATCTTATTGAAAAGAACTTACGTATGTACGTATGTATCTATTTACTTGAACGTGAATAAATACTTTCATTTGTAACGGTGCAAGACACCGCACTTTACACCATTGCCAAAACAATCAGTTCGCCGTTGCCGTAAGTTTTTTGGCAACAAAATATCTTGTAATGATTTCCTCAAAATTAAATAAAAGAAAATTAAAAGTAAAGTTGACATGATGACTTAGTATATTCGATTATTTATAGGTAGCATGAAGGGATAATATTATTATTTAACTAAAAGTGTAATTATATTTGTTTTCTAGTACTACAGTATATCTTATTTAGCTTGAGTATTAGAAGATAAACTGACTTAAAATGTCTACGCAAGATAGAATATATCAATTAACACGTTCGCGGACGTGAATGCTATAACATTCATTTTCATGGTGACGTAGAATGACGTGAATGCTATAGCATTCACATGCAAAGTCAATCTCTAGTCATTTACTTGTATACAATCGCATGTTTTTGTGATTTATGTACATAATACGCCTCATTTCATATCTATATATATAAAAGAGCTTAGTGATGACTGAGTGAGTGAGTGAGTGAGTGAGTGAGTGACATGTATATCATCGCCCAGACGAAACCGCTGAAGCTAGAAAGCTGAAATTTTGACTGTGGGTTGGTGTTGGTGTGTAGGCGTGAGATAAGGCTGGGTTTTTGGAAATTCGAACTAGAAGGGTACGAAAAGTACTAAAAGGTACTAAATATGGTACCCTTTGTATTAGGCAAACGGGAAGAGCTAGAATTCTGAAATTTGGAATGAGGGTCACTGATGGAGAGTTAGAAAGATGTACCAAAGGGTTTTTGGAAATTCGACCTATAAGTGTACGAAAAGTACTAAATTTAGTACCAATTGTATATTTTGAACGGATTTAGCTAGAAACTTGGAATTTGTTATGGAAATGAAGGTTGGGAAGTGGTGTTTATAAAAGGAAATGGTTTGTGAAATTCGTACTCATGTGTACGAAAAGTACTAAATGGTACTAAATTTAGTGCAATTTGGATTTGGGTGAAAGGATAGAGCTGGAAACCTGAAATTTGGAATTAAGATTATTGACGGAGAATAGGATTGAGATATGGGGGCAGTTTTGGAAATCCATACTAATGTGTACGAAAAGTACTAAATGGTACTAAATTTAGTATAACGTGTATTAGGCAAGCGGAAAGAGCTACAATTTTGAAATTTGGAACGAGGGTAACCAATGGATAGTTAGAAAGATGTACCAAAGGGTTTTTGGAAATTCGACCTATAAGTGTACGAAAAGTACTAAATTTAGAACCAATGTATATTTTGAACGAATGTAGCTAGAAACTTGATATTTGTTATGGAAATGGCGGTTGGGAAGTGGTGTTTATAAAAGCAAATGGTTTCTGAAATTCTTACTCATGTGTACGAAAAGTACTAAATTTAGTACAATTTGAATTTGGGTGAAAGGATAGAGCTGGTAATTTGAAATTTAGAATTGAGATTACTGACGGAGAATAGGATTAAGATATGGGGGTAGTTTTCGAAATTCGTATTTATGTGTACAACAAGTTCTAAATGGTACTAAATTTTGTACAACTTGGATTTGGGTGAACGAATAGAGCTGGTATCCTGAAATTTGGAATAAAGAGCACTGTTGGAGTGTAGGATTGAAGTAGTTTTGGAAATTTGTACTTATGGGTACGGAAAGTACTAAATGGCGCCACATTTGATACAATTTCGGTGAACGGATAGCGCTGGAATTCTGAAATTTGAAGTTAAGATTACAGTTGGAGTGTAGGATTGAGGAAATTCGTACTTATGTGTACGAACAGTACGAAAAGGTACTAAATTTAGTACAACTTGGATTTGGGTGAACGGATAGAGCTAAAAATCTGAAATTTGGAATTAAGATTACTGCCGGAGTATAGGATTGTGATATGTGGATAGTTTTCGAAATTCGTATTTATGTGTACAACAAGTTCTAAATGGTACTAAATTTTGTACAACTTGGATTTGGGTGAACGCATAGATCTGGAAACTTGAAATTTGGATTTAAGATAACTGTTGAAGTGTACGATTGATATATGGGGTAGTTTTAGTACTTATCTTTACGAAATGTACTAAATGGTACTGAATTTGGTACAATTTACATTTGGGTGAACGGATAGAGCTAGAAACCTGCAATTTGGAATTAAGGTTACTGACGGAGTATAGGATTGTGATATGTGGGTAGTTTTCGAAATTCGTATTTATGTGTACAACAAGTTCTAAATGGTACTAAATTTTGTACAACTTAGATTTAGGTGAACGGGCAGAGCTGGAAACCTGAAATTTGGGATTAAGATTACTGTTGAAGTGTAAGATTGAGATATATGTGTAGTTTTGAAAATTCGTACTTATGTGTACAAAAAGTACTAAATGGTACTAAATTTGGAACAATTTGGAAGTGATTAAACGGATGAGCCTGGAAACCTGAAATTTTGAGTTAAGGTTACTGTTGCAAAGTAGGATTGAAGAAGATTTGGAAATTCGTAATGATGGGTACGAAGAATACTAAATGGTACTAAATTTGGTACAATTTAGATTTGGGCGAACGGATAGCGCTGGAATCCTGAAATTTGGAATTAAGATTACTGTTGGAGTGTAGGTTTGAGGCAGAATTAAGTTTGGTACAATTTGGACTTGGGTGAACGAATAGAGCTGGTATCCTGAAATTTGGAATAAAGAGCACTGTTGGAGTGTAGGATTGAAGTAGTTTTGGAAATTTGTACTTATGGGTACGGAAAGTACTAAATGGCGCCACATTTGATACAATTTCGGTGAACGGATAGCGCTGGAATTCTGAAATTTGAAGTTAAGATTACAGTTGGAGTGTAGGATTGAGGAAATTCGTACTTATGGGTACGAAAAATATTAAATTTCGAACAATTTATACTTGGTTGAAGGGTTAGAGCAGGAATCCTAAAATTTGGAATTAAAATTGCTGTTGAAGTAAAGAATTGAGGTAGTGTTGGAAAATCATACTTATGGGTATGAAGAGTACTATATGTAACTAAGATTGGTACAATTTGATATTGGACGAACTGATACTGCTGGAATCCTCAGATTTGGAATTAAGATTACTGTTGTTATTTTGTAATTGTCAGTGTAGGTTTGAGAGATGTGGTTGCAAAATACGTACCATGGTACTCAATTTGTAGTTTTGTTTTTATACCCTCCACCATAGGATGGGGGTATATTAAGTTTGTCACTACGTTTGTAACTACTCGAAATAATCATTGTAGACCCCACAAAGTATATATATTCTTGATCAACGTGCAATTCTACATCGATATAGCCATGTCCGTCCGTCTGTCCGTCTGTCCGTCTGTCTGTCTGTCCGTCTGTCCGTCTGTGGAAATCACTCTAGCGTCCGAACGGATTGACGTAGGTTGATGAAATTTTGGGAAAATATGTTATATTTACGTAGGACTTTTGGTATTGAAAGCGGGCTATGTAGGTCCACGCTTTCGTATAGCCCCCATACAAAATGACGCGTGACGCGTCGTCGTTTTAAGGAATTTTTAAGATATTTGGCCCATTTTACCACCGAATTGGTTGTAATTTGGTACTTTGTGTCTCCAGAGGCCAAACAATATTCCTACCAAAGTTGGGTTATATAGGTCCACGTTTTGATATAGCCCCCATATAAGGCCCCATATAAAGTACGCGTCGTTTTAAGGAATTTTTAAGATATTTGGCCCATTTTACCACCGAATTGGTTGTAATTTGGTACTTTGTGTCTCCAGAGGCCAAAAAATATTTCTACCAAAGTTGGGTTATATAGGTCCACGTTTTGGTATAGCCCCCATATAAGGCCCCATATAAAGTACGCGTCATTTTAACATATTTTGAATGTATTAGACCCATTTGACCACAGAATTGGTTGTAATTTGGTATTTTGTGTCTTCAGAGGCCAGAAAACATATTTACCAAAGTTGGGTTATATAGGTCCACGTTTTGGTATAGTCCCCACATAAGACCCCTTATAAAGTACGCGTCATTTTAATATATTTTGAATGTATTAGACCCATTTGACCAAAGAATCGGTTGAAACTTTGTATTTTGTGTTTCCAGAGGCTAAGAAACATTTCTATCATAAAATGTTTATATAGGTCCACGTGTTGATATAGCCCCCATAATACAAATCTCCCGATTTTCGATATTTTGAACGTTTTAGCCTCATTATCACACCGATATGGCTGTAATTTGGTATTTAGTCTTCTTTAGGCGTATAAAACTTTACCCCAGAAATTTGTAGGTATAGGTCCACGCCATCATATAGCCCCCATAGAACGGTACTTTCCGAATTTCGGTATTTTGAAGGTAGTGGCCACATTAATCCACCGAAACGGCTGAAATTTGTGGTGGAGGGTATAAAAAGTTCGGCCCGACCGAACTTAACGCTTTTCTTACTTGTTGTAGGGACAAAGCTGGAATCTGTACTTTTGGGGTTAGGGTGAGTATTGGGGTATATTTACGAAAAGTACTAAATAAGTCTAAATGTTGTATCGGTTGTAGGAACGGGTGGAATTCTAAAATTTGTTCTTAGAGTCACTGTTGGTATGTGGGGTTAAGATATGTAGATAGTTTTGGAAATACATACTATAAAAAGTACTAAATGATACACAATTTGATAAAATTTGTTATTGTGTCAAGGGGTTAGCAGGAATTTTTGAAATTTTAGGAGGAAGTTTCGGAACTTCGTTGTTATGTATTTATATGTAAAAGTACTATAATTGGATTCGGGGGAACTGATAGAGCTGGAAATGAGAATCGCGGTTGGTATAAATGGTTGATATAAGAAGGTAATTTTTTGAGGTTTACCAATGTGTACTAAATTTGGTACGATTTTGTTATTGCATGAACGATAATATAAGGAGTTTTTTAATGTGTAAAAATTCTGAAATTTGGTATGAGGGTCGTTGATGACTGAAATGATATTGGAAATACTCACTGTTAGGTAACGAAAAAGTACTAAATGGTACTGAAATTTGGAATTAAGAATACTGGATTTATGTAGCCTTTGAAATTAGTTCTTATGTTTATTAAAAGTACTAAATTGTATTTAATGTGATAAAATTTGGATTTAGTGAAAATTTTGGATAAGTACTAAATTTGGTACCGTTTTGGTGTTGCATAAAGGGATATAGCTGGAATTAAAATTTTTGTATTAGTGTTTAGATAAGGAATTGTTTTAAATGCATACAAATTGGGTATGGAGGTCGCTGAGGGCGCAGTTATTGAGCTGGTGTTGGAAATACGGAAATACATTTTGATATCACAAATTCCGAAATTACAACTACTTCGGTTGGAAAACGGGGATACAATTTTCACCATTTTCATATTAAATATTGTTTATTTGTATATTCTTCCCTTTCCGCATACGAAGGAGCGGGCATTTTGCTAGTATATCCATAATATAATAAATAAAAATTATAGTAATATTAATAATTAATTAATTAATTTCGAAAAAAATGGGTGTCATTTTTTGCACCTCTCCGAGTTTAGTATTTTACCCGATGATTACACATGCAACTAACTTTCAGACAGTTTTATATACATATTATAGTCGAAATTTCAATTTTTTTCGAACTGACACTTGCTGTATAATTGAAATTACATTCAAAGCACTTGCATTGATTGCTGACAAGGACATTTTCTCGGCAGTGAGGCAGTGAATATAATATGGTGAGTGTATCGGTATTTATACCCTACACCACTATGTGGAAAGGGTATTATATGTTTGTTTTGGTAAAAATGCATGTAACACCGCGAAATATTCGTTGGAGACCCCAATATGGTAAAACAATCTTCATATCTCGACGAGATAAAGCGATTTTGAGATGTGTGTCCGTCTATCCGTCCGTCCATTATAAGTTGTAATGAAACTACAGGCAGCAAAATAGGGACCGATCGTCACGAAATTTTGCATGGAGGTCGAGCTCAGACCAGAATAGACACCTATGGTTATTGGTGATGATCGTGAAATATTTAGCTGATGATATGGACCAAAAACATAATTTTTATCCGATTTTGTAGCTGTTCTGTAGGTCGCAATAATAGTCCGATCGCCTCGAAATTTTAACTAAGGTAAGAGTATACGACAGAGAAGAAGCTTGCAATTTGAGATAGTGAGGATTCCTATTCGACAAGTCGAAACGAGTAGACGTGTTTTTGGGAAAAAATAAATTAAATAATTTTCAAACTTCAAATATTTTAAATTTTTATCTGTTTGGTAAAATTCTGAGAAATCTTTATTTTCCGAACACCTATTGAATCTTCCTACCCCCGATGAGCAACATAAGCAAGTCGACTGGTAATAAGAAGCCACCTGACAAGAATTTGGTTGATGGTAATCCGCCCAAAGATCATATAAAACATGTGAAATCTAATGTTCAGAGGGCAAAAACAACAATGTTTGATGAAAGAAGATGTTTAGACCCTCCCAGTACCGAATCAACTTTTGATATGGATGTTTTAGATGCATCAACTACTGATAATGCTGTAATGCAGTGCAAATCTAGTGACCAAGAATTTATTCGTGTTGAAAGTAAAAGAAAGCGTCATAATAGCAATAGCGATAAAGATGTCTTAAACAGTTTTTCAGTAAATGAAGCAAAGAGTACAACTCCAAAAGGATCAATTTCGAATGCATCCAATAAAGCAAATACAAATCTAGGCCAGAACAGGTTTTCTATATTGCAAGACTTTGTCGTTGGCGATATAAATGCTAACTTACCCACACAAAAGAAAGTCAATCCTGGAAAAACTAACAAAGAACCTAAGAATGTTTCCGTCAAATTTTGTCCTCCTATATTTTTGCGAAATGTAGACATTAAGGGCATGATTGACCAGTTAAATTCTCGAACCCCCAAGGTAAATTTCAAATTTGTGAACAAAAGTAGATATAGAAGCAAGTTATACTTGGAAGACCCACATCTCCATTCTGAAATGATGCAAGTGCTACGGGATCAAGGTAAGGATTCTTATTCTTATACGCCAAAAGAGTTTAAAAGGGTAACCTTAATTTTACGTGGACTTGCTCTCGGCACTAAGGAAAGCGATGTACAAACCTTTTTTAATCAATCTGATCCGGACATTATCGAGTCTGTAGTTAAATTTCAAACAACTCATTCAAAACGCAATAATTACGATACTGGACTTTTTCAAATAACTTTATTTCCCGGTAAAAAATTGGTGATATATCTCACCGAACGTTAGTTTTAAAACAAACTGTTTTCTGGGAACATCCGAATTCTCATTTTAGGGAAATTCAGTGTAAACGGTGTCAGAAATGGGGCCATATTGCTAGAAATTGCAGCAGACTATATGCTTGCGTAAAATGTGACTCAAGTCACGAACCAGGTAAATGCGTTCAGGATCAGAAAAATGAGGGTCCTAAATGTATTAATTGCGGTGAATTGGGCCATCCCGCAAATTGGAGGGGGTGTTCAGCTTTCAAAAAATACCAGGAATATAAGAATAGAATATTAAAAGAAAGTCAAGAGAGAAAAAAATTGGCGGCCGAAAATGTTAGTCGCGCTATTACTCAGTCTGGCTTTGTAAATAAAGGGAAGTCATTTGCTTCTTGTTTTGAAACAACAGCCAATAAAAACTTGTCACATTCTACTACCAATCGCCCAAGTACATCTCCTATAATTACAGAGTTTTTGGAAATAGCTAAACTCATTTGTGGCTCAGAGGTGCTATCTTTAGAAGATAGAATTAAAAATTTTTTGAATAATTATAAAACATTGTCAAAGGAACAAGCAAAAAAAGAATGCTTGTTATTATTGAAAGAAGTTTATGACTCTTATGATAAATAAAACTATAAAATTTATGACATTCAATGTAAGATCCCTTGTGGATTCTAGTAGAAGAATTGAATTAAGCGACGTTTTACGTCGCAATAAAATTGACTTCGGTTTTATTCAGGAAAATCATTTGAAATTTCGTAAGAATGTAAAATTAGATCAATATTCTTTCATAAGGGACGATAGTGCTCAGGGGATTGGTATTGCTATAAAAGATTCGATTACTTATTCAAGGATCAATATTCCAGACTTACCTTTTCCAAATCTCTTCATAAAGGTTGATTTAATTTTTAACGGCTCCTTTAAGAGAATTCTCCTTGGCTGTATATATTGGCCATCAAATTTAAATTCTGTTTCATTAGCTGCAGGACTTTCATCCATAATTACCTTTTCACATAATTTTGATGGATTAGTGATTGGTGGCGACTTTAACGCCAAGAATTCGTTTTGGGGTGATAACCTCCCCAACTCGAATGGAATCGCTCTTAACAATTGGTTAATTCGTCACTCGCTGTACATCACAAGAATTTGTGATACAAAACCAACTTATCCGAATGGCTCCTCATTTTTAGACCATTTCTTGGTAAGTTCTAGCTTACTAAATGTTTCAAATCCGAATTATGAGACAAAATGTTTGTCCGGTTTCTCTGATCATTTCCCATTGGAACTTAGCCTTCGTTTCAGTGACTTTCAATAGCTTCTAAAAGTTCCCCGAACCTATAGATCATATGAGGAGACAAATTGGAATAATTTTCGAGATGATATCACCTCAAGCTTATCAGAAGATTTCCCTCCACTTCACCGGAATCTTAATAATAGTGAGATAGATGAATACATTAATTCTTTTTCATCATCAGTTGATTTGATTGCTGAAAGGCATTCGGTAACGATGAACGTAAAGGCAAAGAGTTTTATTCCTTCGTTAAACATACGAAAGTAACTCCGGATTAAGTATGATATGCAAAAAAAGTTAAAAAACATTTACCATCGTACCTTAAATAGGAGGCATCCCGAGTATGTTTTAATTTCAAAGCAAATTCAACTACTAGGAATAATTATCAAGGAACAAGTAAGCTTGGAACAAGCGGAACGTCTAAATAGTCGACTTAAAAACATAAAGCCAGGCCCAACAGCGTTTAAAGAAATTTATAATATCACTGGGTGCAAACGCTCATCTTGTTTGAGGCAAGTTTCTGTAGCAGGTGCAGTTAGGGACGGCTCAGATGGACTTGCTATTTTAAAGGATCATTTTACATCAGTTTATCAATCCTCTCCTCCGAATAGAGACGAGTCGGAAATAGCACCAACTATTGATAGAGTTTTAGCAGGTTCATCTGAACCTTTATGCACGTTTGATGTGAATTCATCGTCATTAATCAATTCAGATTCAGCTTTTACATCTTTAAATCAAGTTAAGGAAGAAGTTAGCTTATTAAATAATAAGAGATCCTCGGGGCCTGACAACATATCAAATTATTTACTTAAAAAACTACCCACTAAAGCTTTGGAATTTTTAACCATAATTTTCAATAACTGTATTAACAACTGTTATTTTCCCAATACTTGGAAAGTGGCAAAAATAGTTCCGATCGTAAAGAAACCCGGAAACTATGATGTTAACAATATAAGACCAATTTCGATGCTTTCGAACCTTGGTAAATTGTTAGAAAAAATAATTATGCAAAAAATGAAAGACGATGTGGTAAACGAATTTATTCCAGAATACCAGTTCGGGTTTAAAAAAGGTCACTCAACTACTCATGCGCTACTAAAATTCCATAATGACGTTACAGAGAATCTTAGAGATCGTAAATGTACAGTTGCTGTCTCCCTTGACATTGAGAAGGCCTTTGATCACGCTTATCATAATGGAATACTTTTCAAATTAATAAACATTGGGTTTAATGGACACATTATAAAGCTTCTTCACAGTTTTTTCAATAACAGAAAGTTCTTTGTGGAGTTTGATGGTCTTAGTAGTTCTCTTGGAAATGTTGATTGTGGTGTTCCACAAGGATCAGTTATGGCACCTTTTTTGTATACTGTTTTTATTCACGATTTTCCACACACTTTTGATGATTCGAAAGGTATATTATACGCAGATGATTCTTTATTATATGCGCATGCAGAATCTCCCTTCGTTGCTCTATCCAAGGTTCAGCGACATCTGTCATTAATTAACGATTTCTATGTTTCCTGGGGTATAAAAATTAACGTTGGGAAATGTGAGGCATTATGCCTTAGAAATGCGTCCGGCAAATGTGCTAGATTTGTTGTTCCGGAAAGCAAGTTGTTGAAGCTAGTTTTAAATGGAAACGAAATTCCATTTAAAGACAATTTCAAGTATTTAGGAGTCAATTTTAATAAGTTGGTGAAATTTAACGAACACGCTCGATTAATGCTTCGGAGAGCTAATAAAGTGAAGGGGTCGTTGTCAGTAATTTTGTGTAACAGATCTACTCCTACTGCGACAAAACTTTTAATATATAAGACATGTATACGTCCAACTTTGATGTACGCTATTCCAATTTGGTTCAGCGTTTCTCCTACGGTGATGCGAGAGTTTGAGATATGTGAAAGAAAGGTGCTCAGGCAGTGTTTGAATAAGAATTACCAGAATCCAACAAAAAGATATTCCAATTTGCATATTTATTCGGAATCTTCTATTATACCTATTGGTTTGTATGCTCTAAATCTTCTTAAGCGGTTTGTTGAGACATTGTCAAACCACGAAAACAGTTTAGTTAAAGACGTCTATATTAATCAACGAGATTTTGGCTGGTCAGATGTGTATTATCTGTCACCTGTTGGTGTTTTAAGAGAAAACATTCCACATGAATTTGACTATTCAGCTTCGCTCTCGTCAGATTTTTACTCCCTTTCAACCCCTAACACTCACAGAGGTTAGCACATTAGTATAGTATTAGTATATATGTGTGTATGTATATATGTATATACATGTATATATGTATGTATATATATATATATATATATTGTTAGTTTTTATTAGTTTTTGTTTTTAGTTTTAAGTTTAACTTATGGAGATTTCCACAACAAAATTGTCAAAATGTCGGGAGCAAACATTGGATTTCAATTTACACCACAATAATTGTTATAACTTATCACAAAAGCAAGTAGCTCATGCCATTACACATTAATTAAAATAATACAAAATAGTTTTAAGTTTTCCTTGTCACATGCTAATTGTAACTGTTCAAACATTATATAAGTTTCAATAAATATATCTTGAATCTTGAATCTTTGAGATAGTGATCAGATAATATTTAGAGGGTTAAATGAACCACAACTTTTGTGTAAAAATTGTGAAAATGATTAATAGACAGCTTATATATGTATTCCTGGAAGATATATTCCGCCCACGTATATGACATTTGAAAGGCCATTTCTTGACCTTTCCATTGATGCCAATTATGATGATTTACGTGCTCAGATAACAGAGTTACGGCCTAATATATCCAATTATTTGTTTGTAGTGTAATCAGAAGCACGCTAGAAGTCGCAATTATAGATCAATAGTCACGAGATTTTGCACGATGTAAGAGTTTAGGTCAAAGAACATGCCTACAATTTTGGATGACGATCTCTTATTATCTAGTGGGTTAATTGGACCATTTCTTTTGTATGAAAAATGTAAACATTTAAAATTTGGTCCATATGTTACTTCCTGGAGGACAGTTTTTTCGAACTGTCACTTGCATGTGTAAACGGGGGGTTATAATAGTGAAATATTTTAAATATAAATCAAATATCGTTTGTTGGATTTTAATAATTTTTTTTTGAAATGTTCATCATAACACACACTTAGGTTTTTAGGTTTTTTATACAACGAATGTACCGGTTTGTAAATTAATTTGCGAGACAATTGTAGTTGTGTCTCCGACCTTACCTACTTGTTTGGGACCCAAAAACTTGACCACGACCACTTTTTAAAATATGTTACATCTACAAAACTACTGAACCCATTTTCTTGAAATTGTCAGGGAATGTACAGGGATGGCCCCCGAAACAGGCCACATATTTTATTAAATTCCAAAGAGGGCGCAGTACCTCCCATATGCAGCATTAAAAAAGTCTATATTTGCATATTACGAATGTATCGGATTAAACATTTACGAATTAATCTACAACCCAAGTTTGTCTTTGGAGCCTAATTAATCTACAGTCTAGATACTTCTTTGGGGCCTAAAGACCCGACCGACCACCTCTGCTTTTTTAAATATGTTATATCTCCAATACCACTGAACCAATTTCCATGAAATTTGTAGAAAATCTCAAGGTTTGCTGTTGTTATGTATATTTTATGAATTTCGGAAGAGGTGGGGTACCTTGCCCACACCTTTCTTTTAAACGCTATATGTATAAGCCAAACATATGATTATATCAGCTTCAGCATATATTTTGGGAGACAATGGGGTTGTGTGTATACTAGGTATATATTGGAGCCAAATATATGTACATTGAAAACTAATGACCACGCCCACTCTTTTCAATACATTATTTTTTGAAAACTACTGAACCCAATTTCATGCAATTTTCAGAAAATGTTCAAGAATGTCCCGGGGTCCCCTGGTGCCCTTTATTTATAGACCAATTTCCGTGGCTTATTGTTTTATAATCGCTATATTTGCTAAGCTTATAAGTGCATCGGGTTGCAAATTAATTTTCGAGACAAGGGCAACGATATATTTACAAATTTCCTTAAATGGTGAGGTTCATGGACCGTTGAACTTCAGCCATGAAAAACTAAAACATATAAGTCTCAATAAGCGCGAGAATTAGACTTAAACATTTTTTTTTTTAATTTTTATAATTAGATCGCTTTAAGATAAATACAGGGGACATGGACGATAATAAATCCTAAACAGCATCAATGGGCGAAAAAATCCACTATTAGAAGTATTTTTTCTAATTGTGTGCTAGACAAAAGAGTCCTGTAAAAAAGGCAAAATTTTCAGCTATCTTCAAGTAAAAATGGCGATCTCTTTACATTTTCTGATAGAAAAATTAGGTCGAGTAGAAACTAGCTGTATCTGATTGGTTTATACATTGACTTTGACATTAGGTCTGTTTGGTTACTTTTCCATTAAGAATTGTCCAGGAAGTGTTTTCTCAGAGGTAGTTTTATTCTCTTTTCCTTTAAAACCCTTGTCAAAACCAAACAAACATTTAAAAACCCGAACTACTCAAAAATGTTATAATTTATTAAAAATAAAATGCTACTTTTTTTCTAAAATGTTTTCAAATGGCAAAAACATAAGTCACCGGATACAATAAAACAGATGATTGTTAGTTGCAGGACGAAGAAGTGTTGCAAATGCTTGCAAGAAGAAATATGTCCAGCAAGAAATTGCAAACTCTCAGTAAAAAACTGTGAAAATGTCTCTCTCGAATCGCTCTCTTTTGCATAACTTTTGTTTTAATAGACGGCTTCCAGCAACAATTTGTGGAAATAGTTAAACATTGTTGACAAACAAATATTGACAGTTTGCTCTATTGCTAGTTTTCTAATAGATTGCTATATATACGCATCATGGTTAAGCTATGAAATGTATTGTCAATCTCCCGGTAGGAGAGCTTAACTAGTTTAGTGGAATTCATAACTAGCTAAACTGAGAAAAGATAGCAGGAGGACATGCATCAAGACTAGTAAGACTAAAATTATTGTACACTAGCGGACCCGGCGAACTTCGTCTCGCTATTAAGGAATAAAATTTCATACAAAAACTCAATTTTCGATTTTTCCAATTTTCCGACTTTTCCAGGGAGATTTTCCAAAATTTTCTTCCGTAAAGACCTTCTCCTCGAAAATACGAATAACTGACAAAAAAATTTACAGAAATCGGCCTAGCCGTTCTCATTTTATGAATTACTATACATTTTTTACACCATTTTTATATATATAGATTGGGTATTAGGAAAGTTTCGTAGGACCCTCCCACACAAAATTTCAGAAAAGTAGAGTTCAAGGCCTGCTGACGAACCGCATTGATTTTTTTGCAACAACTTGTATTTGCTACTCTTTTTACGACGGTGCCATGTCCAAAAGCTTGGAAGTAAAGGAAATTTGACAGGAAAATTAATTAACAAGATCACCGGATATTATGGGCTTTCAAATAGATATGCATGAAGCAATTTAGACGACCTTCGATAAATATGGTTCAACAAATACAAATCCACAACACGATAGATGTCAAACCGGCGAAGACTTATGGTGTTCATATCAACGAGCTAAAACAAGAAAAGAGGATTTCATACAGGATTACACATCACTTCCATTATATTGTATTGGATGAATCAAACCTATATAAACCGATCTGAGTAAATAGTCTTTACTACAAAGAGGCGTCGGTGGCTTCAATCAAAATAGTAACGAACGCTCTAATCAGCGTATATATAAAAACGTCTTAAAATCACCTTAAGTGGAGCACTTGTTGTAAATATAGCAGATTATATTGGCGTTGATCTATTCAATGAAGCTTCAAAATTATTATTATTTTATTTTGGCCTTATTAAGGCAAATTACGCTGGCAGAGAGACGTGCGGCCAAATGCACTCGTGAAGGAAGAACGTTGCGAGGACAACACCAAATTTCCATTTTACAAGCCATATCGTCGGCGGAGGAGCTCCTGTATGGGCCAGGAATTATTGACTCCATGTAAGTTGGTAGAAAAATGTATATTTTCTTCATGTATTGAAAAAAGCTTCAAACACGTTTTTCCTAAAATGGCATTTTATTTTATACATATAAAATCTTGTCCTTAAGCGAGAGACTTTTTTAATTTTTTTTAACGGATTTATGGCTAAATGGTAACAAAAAATATTTTTCTTATTTAATATATGGTAAATTTCAAATTTCCTTTACAATTACATAGAAAAAAAATTAAAAACTTTTTTGGCGAGCACATCCGCCATTTTTGGTACATGGGTTACGAAAAAAATCGTGGTTTCAAATCTGTTCGCGTTCACAAAATTGGATGCTGCACTCAAAAGTTATATGCGGTTTTACTCTCTTGTAAAGAAAAATATTTAAAAATTCCTATTGTGTTGTAATATGAACATGTATATATGAATCGTTAGCAGCATTTGATATCTATCCGTAGATGCTAAAATAGTTGCTAAATTTATTTTTATTTTCGCGGAAAATCAAAAAATCTTAAAGAAATCTTGGAATAAATTTTATTTATTCTAAATCAGAGTCCAAAAAATCTCTAAAAAAATAATTTAAAAATAGGTACAGAATCCAGACAACGCGTAGAAAAATGTGAGACCAAAATTATAAAGATCGCGTTTATAACTTGCATATTACAGCAAAAACAAAGAACGGAAACTTATTGTTGGAAATTATTTCATAAATATATTTTTGGTTAAATACGATAATTTGAAAAATAAATGTTGGGAGTTATTCTATTATTTCGCTAAATTTCGATCCAAATCCTGAAGTATTTTGCTTAAACTTCTACGAGAAAAGTAATTAGTCATCGTGAAAGTATATTTGCTTTCTGTGATAAGCAATAGAAATAAGAAGTAGAGAGTAATATTGAAATTAGAATCAAAGAAAAACATTGAAGTTAAAAACCGAATAATTCGCGAATTGGTTTAAATCGGTTGAGGTGTATGTGCTTTTCGGATACAGGGAGTCCATGTCTATCAATATGCATGGATTTTCCCATGTTTCATTCAGCGGCCAAAGTGTGCCATCAGTTGCATCTTACTATTCAAAAAACCTTCAAGTGGGTAAAAATTACGCGATATGCATATGATGATAAGGTGCATCCGATTTCAATGGCCCCCTATTAAAAATACGTCAATATAAATTATTTTAGACAGATTCGTCAAGAACTGCGGATGTGCCACCGCATTCTATTTTGGGATAAATAGGGATATTACTCCTGAATCTTTGTAATTTGTGACACACCTTTTTGGCAAATATTATAATCGCGTATAAAGGATTACATTTATGCAAAAATAATCAAAGAAAATCGCGGTTCAATTCGCGGAATTGTCAAAATATATTTTTGCAGATTTTCCTACTTTCAAGGTATCTATATCCGGCGTTTTAGTGGATGGATTCGACCGCGGAAGAGCTCATTAGATCCGGCAAGTAAAAAAACTAAAATCACGCGGGGTTCGGAGGTACCTGTACGACAGTTGTAAATTTTAAAGCCAAAAAATAGGTTTTTTCAGAAAATTTACTCACCAAATTTTCGCCTTTGGACTCCTATTACTAGGAAGCTGTACGGAGCACACTTATGAGATATACATCGAACGACGTGGAATCGCGAGTTCTACAATCCTATAAACTAGTTTGGATTATTATCTAGTTGCACCCACTATTTATAAGAAAAATTCGAAAAACCCCAGTTTTCAAAACTTCAAAATGTCAGCATCGATTTTAGGGGGATGCAGTGTATATATCGAAAGTCATACATTAGAACCATGTTGCCCAAGGGGTATTCTTCAATTCTTTTTTTGAGCTTATGTCTGAATTTTCCGTGGTTTGACCAGAAATCAAGAAAGAACACAAAAAAACTTGTAAACTTCAACACATTTTTACCCATTTTTTAATATTACCACCAACGCAGCTTCCACGAAAATTATTTGTTATGGTCCATATTATGAGATCGTGGCTAAAACACTTCAATTAATATAAATATATTCATATTTTATAAACTATATTAACAGTTCGCGACTTATTAAATGGTGAACCTCAACTTCAACGATTGTAAAACTTTTTTGAATATTACCATATATACAGAGGAAAAAAATTCTTCTAAAAAGTTTTATAGATTCGCTCTATAAATGACTATACCCACTTAAGATGTGCTTTTTCGGAGGTAAAAAGTTTGGTAGTTTTCTTGGAAAAATATATTAAAGCTATCCTAGATTTGGAGCAAAAAAATTGGTAAAGCCAAAAGTTAATGATTAAAATGTTAAATGTTATGAGCATAAATAAATGTTATGAGCGTATGTTGTGTCCAATTGAAAATATGTGTTAAATGTACACGTTTTCAACCCGTTTTCCTTAAAATTGTTATTGTCAATAATGTTCCCTTAACGGAAAAAACGCCCGATGTTTTATATTTTGATCAGTTTAGCTATTATTTATAACTAGACATCGGATTTTGCATATTTGCATATTTTTTATAATAAAGAAACGAAGATTCTGATTGAAACGAATCTAAAATTCAATGACCCAGTATTTTTTTTGCATATTTTGCATATGCACAAAGTATGCAAAATATGCAAACAGGTTTTGGCCGAAAAATCGTCATAAAAGTCGTAAAATTGACAATTAAAGTTGGAAAAGTATCCTAAATTAAGATTGTTGGTCGATTAATGTCGCGTTTTAGCAGATTATTATGCTATTGAGACCCCTTACCACAGTGTGGACATACAAATATGGTTATATGTATATTGTAATACCATTTTTTTATTATTAACCTATTAAAAATATAAAATTTGTTAAATTGTCAAATATTTTATGTAAAATTCAATATTTTATTTGTCTTAATTTGTTGAATTAGTCTGGTTTTAACTCAAAGGGAAAACATCGATGTCGGATTTTTTTATGCGGCACATCCCTAAAGTGTTTAGTTTGGTTCGAATTTAAGATTGTTAAAGTTTGAGCACAATTGGAATTTGTTAACACATGCTACTGGGGCCTCGTAATTATGAAAATCTCGATTTTTTGGCTATTTGACGACTTTAGCGATCCATATCTATGAAACGGTTAAAGCTATTTGCCCGTGTTATGCAGTAAATTAAATGCCACACTATTCTTAATATTTCTTGCCGAACAACAAAATACGTAAGCAAACTGAATTCAAGATAATGAAGACAATGTCCTGAAAACGCCTTAGGGAGTCTATTGTAAAAAAACGCGTTTTACAGTGTTTTATTTAACTTGCTTTGGTGTCTGTTTAGTTCAAATCAAGTAACTTATTTTCCACACAGTTGTAGTTGACCAATCGAACTAAAACTTTGCACACTTTTCAGACTTGGATGACAATACATAAATATAGAACCAAAACCAATATGGGTCCATTTTTTCTTAGAGCACCCATATATCGGTACCACCCGATTTAAAGTATTTTAAGGATTCTGTTTTAATTTTTAGGCCGAATTGGCTATAACTTGGCATTTGGGGTTCCCAATGGTACAGAAAATTCCTCGCCAAAAATGTTGGACTCAGGTCAAGGTTTTGGTATAGCCCCTACATACCGGTACAACACGATTTCAGGTATTTTACAGTTTTTATATACATTTTCGGCCTAAGTTGGCTATAATCTTGTTATGAGGTTCTCAGTGGTCAAAAAAATTAAATGCTGATAAGTTAAAAATAGTGTTTTATTTATAAATTCATTTAAAACTAGAAAATAATTTTTAATGATGAAATCTCTCAAAAAACGCTTCCATTTGAATTAAAAATTTTGGCAATATTAAACGGCAAGCCTTTTATTTGAGAGAATCCATCATTAAAAATTACTTTCTAGTTTTAAGTGCATTTATAAATAAAACATTGTAAATTAATTTTTTTAAATTATTTTTTATTTCTTCCTATATTATCAAATGTCGTTTACATTTTGTTCATATTTAAATTTATTTAAGGGACTGACATAATGTGATTTTGGAGCCATCTGGGTAAAGATGACTACTTGGTGATGAACTTGCTTTGCTATGTCGTTCACAACTTTCAAGTTGTTTACCATCCTTTACCCCTCCTTGTAATTGCCTTTACCTTCCTTGTAAGTTTGTACGCAGGTACAGAAGCTCTCGACCTAACATCTGCTCAAGCTGGTAAGACCCCATTATTCTAGGCATTCGTACACTGCTAGATCTTGTTTCTCCCCTGAGCTACTGTCAGTTTCAGGAACGCCCAGGAGTTGTTCTTTACCGTCATACCAGATGATACCAGAACAGCAATCCGTTCTTTCTGCTCTGTTTTGGGAATACCTGTTAATAGTTTTCCATGCCAGTGCACGCAAATAGCCTTGTTTTGGGGTATCTTAACCCTTCCTTGAAGTTGTTGCGAGTATTTTTCACTGTTTATTCTCCGGAATAAACGGATAAAGCTTCTAAAGATCTTATATTTGTTGGGGTCCTCTCCGAGAGCTTCCACTGTAGATAAAATGATACGACTAACATTCCTATAGGACCAGCAGTAATGACAATTTCATGGTTAGGAGTTCTTGTTGAAGCAGCGCTTAAATATTTTCGGGACAGATGATTCTTCAGATTCTCATTGAACTCATGAACTCATTAAAAATCTATTGAAATACGAAAACATAGACAAACAAGTATCAGAAAAAGGAAATAACATAATGATAAATCACCTGTGGTATCTTAGTCCTGAACTTGTTGGCTTGACATTGTTTGATCCGACAAAACACCGTAAAGAGTCAAATGGCGACAAAAATCTTAACAAAGCGAAGATGGAAACTTCTCCGGAAATATTCGACCCAAACTTACATAAGAACAACTGTTCAAACTTCCTAAAAAGGTCACATTAACTCCGAGTCGAGCTCACCACAGATTACAACCAATTAATTACAAAGGACGAACAACTAAAACAATGCGTTTTCCAAGTAGTCGGCTGTACCCAGATAGGCTCCATTTTCGCCCTAAGGCGTATGTAATCACGTTAAGCGGAACACTGGCTTTCTATCTCGAATTCATAATACTTACGCCTTTTTTTTGAACATAAAATGAACAGAATGGCCTTTAATTTAATGCATAATACGGGCAAATAGCTTTAACGTTCCACAGATATGGGTCGCCGAGAGAGACGAGATTTTCATAACTTCGAGGCCCCAGTAGCACTTGTTAACTTATTCCAATTGTGCTCAATCTGAATCTTAAATGCATCTAAAATCGAATCTAAGTAAACAGTTTACGCGGCACCAAATATCGAAAAATTGACCCTTAAAACGCCTAGATCCAAAATTTGAGTCCAATCGGATATGAAATGAAAAACATGCAAAAATCCGATGTCTATTTATAACCGATTCTGCTGTAAGATGACATTTCGACTTCTTGGAGGGTAAGAACCCTTCATACCGAAAGTGATTAACGTGGGTCCTTGTTTAGATTGGTTGGAAATTTTGAGTAAAAAAAACTTTAGAATTGAAATTTTGCGACATTTATTATGAATAATCAGTTTCAATACATAAACCACGTTGACATAATTTTAGCAAGAAAATTTGGACTCGGAAACATAGTGCAGTGCTGTATACATTTGCATTTCCCGACAGTAAATCTATTTTACTACAACCCATTTTAAAATACATAGGGCTGAGGCTATAATCAGCAATATGGAGCGAAATATCAGACCGAAACATATAACACAATGCAATTCAAATTGGTTCTTATTCCAATCTATAAAATAATTCCCCTCGGAAAAAATTATACATTAACTCTCGTACATAGTTTTGGTACAACATATTGCAGGCAGATAAATATCTGAGGGTCATTCATCAAAAAAACTTTTTCGTGAAGTTTTTCGATTCACACAATCCTGAATATCACAGTGAACGTTTTTTCAAAGAGGAGAACGATCAATATTTTAACAATTTTTTTAAATTTAATGTATTAAATTTCATAAAAGTTTATATTAAACACTAAACTAAACGACGAACCAACGACACGGATCACGTCAGCTCTTAAAATTACAAAACAATATGGATTTAAACTTTGTATTCAATAATTTTCTTCAAATTTCCAGAAATGTTTTAATCGACCTTGGGTTTTGTATTAGAACCGACCTGAGTTTGTATTAGAATCAATTGTTTTTAATTGTTTGAAAATAATTGCTACCAAACATTGGCGTTTAGTGCGCCAGTTAGGAACTCGTGGGATGGCTTCATTTGGCACTTTGTTGTCTGAAATCTAAAGCCACAACACAGAAAACTTTTCTCCATTTGAACTTAAACATAATAATTTTATCTTGAATAAATATTTTCATTTGGTTTTCATGACTTTAAACAGGTGTCCTTTTCCAAGTGTCATATATCGCACCTGATGACATTAATTTTATTTTCAATTTTCTTGTCAGTTCAATAATTCGGATTTTGATTTAAAGGAAATAACAAACATACCTTATTTACCGTTTGGTCACTCTGGTTTAGGATAACAGTTAATGCGAATACAGTATCGTTTTTGTTTTGGTCTGAATGGGCAGTTTGTTTGTTTAGTTCTTGGTTTTGAATTTCTGAATACGTTCACAAAAACTAAATGCCGCCGCCGCCGTCACAAACAAAACCATGCGATATACTGGCGGCAACAACACACACAAATAACAACACCCACGATTTTTTCAAAATACTTAATTTATTTTCACTTCTTTTCTTCGTTTGATTTGAAAAAAATATTATGCTTTGCCAAAAGTGATTGGGAAGAGGAAAAGAAAATGACGCGAACGCGAAGAATTATTGCATTTGGTCACTTAATTTGTCGTTTGTTTTTATTTTTTTGCTTTCGCTTACTTGCTGCTGCAACGAAAGGGAAACAAATCCAAATCCAATTCATTCACCCAATATTCGATACGAATGCTTGTTAGACTTTTTCTTTGAATGCACTTTTTGCCACTTCACATCTCTGAATATTATTCTAAAGACGAGATTTGTTGATGTTGATCTTTTATTGCTTTCACTGAAAATTTGTGGTTTCTTGTTGTTGTTTGTTATTATTATTATTTTTGCAATCGAATTGAATTTTATTTTGTGTTTTCACAATTCACTGTAGCGTTGCAGACGACGATGGCTACGGTGTTGTAGACCGCAGCAACACAACTGACACTGACAGACAATAGGGGTGTCTTTTTACTTACTAAATGTTGCTGAAACATTTTTTTCAGCAACTTTTCCATTATACAACTGTCAAAATTTGCAACATTAGTAATAATTATTACAAATTATCACGTAAAAAGACACAGCTAATGTGAATGCATTTTTGCTTACTTCGAGAGGCGTTCTTCTTCTTCGGTGCTACGTTGTCGTATTGTCTGGTGCACTAGCGCTAAACCCGTTCGTTGCATTTGGTAGTCGAATACAAACTGAATTTTCAAAAACCAAAATTCTTATTTACGTAAGAAAAAGGCAAATTTCCATCCATCCATCCAGCCATGCATTCGTACGTACGTCGTACGTACGTATCCATCTATCTCTACTCACACAATCACTCAGTGCAGCACAGTAAAGCACATCGCAGCTCAGCACATTCGGCTGGGAGTACCAAGAAGCAACATCAACATCAGCCAGAGTCATTCTACCAACCAACCAACCAGCCAGCCGGCTACGACTATGGCCAGCACACACAGTATCACTGAGCTTGACGTTTATGGTCACATGTACATACATATGTTGCTAGAGTGCCGGTTGAAGCTAAAGGCAGGCTGGTAAAATTGTTAGCTGGGTACTGGGAGTGAGAAGGCTATTGGTTGTCATAGTAAGTTGTTGTTTTGACTAAGTGTATCGGCCGACCGACCGCCAATACACTGTGGGTGTGTGTGCACATGTATAAATTGCATACAACGTGTGCAGTGTCGCATGAGCAACAGTTGGATACTCAGCTTAGCAGCAACATGATGTTGGCAACATTAACAACAAAGTTGTTGTTTTTGTTACTTATGCATGTGTGGTGTGTTTTTTTTTCGTTCTGGTACCACTTGACGATCATCCAGTTGTTTTGATGAGTTTATGGCGGGAAACTCACTTACTTCCGGTAGTGAATCATGGCTGGTGTGGCCCCAACGTGTTGCTGTAAGCTTTAGCAACATGTTGCCGTTGCAGCACGTGTCAATCCTGTTTGAATTGGTATGGGGAGAGAGTGTAGCCCAGTTTGTGAGTGTGTACACTGGTCAATCGTTCGTTCATTGATTCATCTTTTACTTTGTAAGAACGAACATCCAGCCAGGTGAATGTGCAAAAGAATGGCATTTGGCATTATGTGTGCGTGTGTGCGTATAGGTAGGTGTACAGTGTAAACAAACGATTTACCTATGTAAATGTGTATGTGATTTCGTAGTTCACAATACATTGTATGGAGATTATGGCCAATGATTTGGTTAAACAGACAGCGTCAAAACAAAACAACAAAAACAAACATAAATAAAATAGAAACGACAAAAAACTAAAAGAAAAAAAATAGCAACGGTGAAAAGGCAAAACAAACCCCAACGCAAGGCAACAACCAACAATGATTTTTAGTCTGTCTAAGCAGCTACTTAATAAAAGATTGGCCCATTTTCAGTTCAGTTCTATTCGAACGACTTGGGATGATTTTTGTCCGTTCAGTCTGTATGACATGATTGCCAATTAGGCCACAGTTTCGTATTTCGCATACGTGCATCGTTGTAATTACAAACTTATGTAGATAATTGTAAGAAGATTAAATTAGCGATTTTTTTTTTGGTTTTAATCCTTTAACGTACACCATTCAAAGTTAATGATTCGCCAGCAAAAATTTGCCAATTAAATATACATATTTGCTGATATCTATCTATCTATCTATCTATCTATCTATCTATCTATCTATCTATCTATCTATCTATCTTTATTATGTTTATTGAACGTCGACATCCAAACACATACATGAAATACCCAAAATTTTTGGGAGCTATGTCCAACCCTACCTACACCCAATGGGAGTTATGTCCGTTTTTAAAATTTAAGTGATTTTTTATTTTGTATATTGGCAAAGTTTGGAAGGAACTAGCCATTGTTACGGTTGTATTGATACATTGCTACACGGACTTTTGTTTACTGTCCCACATAGTTTGTTTTTGCTTTGGTGGTGTGTATGCGGTATGTGGCCAAACGGTTGTGTTTCGTTCTTTGTTGTTGTTGTGATTTATTTTTCCACAAGCAGACATTTTTTTCTGTAACTCACAGCTATTTTTGTTCTTTTTGTGAGGAAGGCAGAGAAAAAATTTTCTTCAGTTTCCTCAAGACAATCGTTGAGTAAAGACGGTAAAGTGAGTGAATAAATCAGTGTTTTGTGTTTTCTTAAAGAAATAGTGATTTTTAGTAAATTAAATGCACAATACATTTTATAATTGACATTTATCAAAATGAATTGCATATACATATATGGTAAATTTCAAGTTTCCTTTAGAGTTCCATTGAAAAAATATTAAAAAAAATTGCGAGCACATCCGCGATTTTTGGTACATGAATTAAGAAAAAATCGTGGTTTCAAATCTGTTCGCGTTCACAAAATTAGATGCTGCGCTCAAAAGTTGTGGGGGTTTTATTCTCCCAAAAAGAAAAAATATTTAAGAATTCTCTTTGTTTTGTAATAAGAAAATGTAAATATAAATCGTTAACAGCATTTGATATCTATCTGTAGGTGATAAAATATTTGCTGAATTTATTTTTATTTTCGCGGAAAATCAAAAAAATAATGAAGAAATCTTCGAGTAAGTTTTATTTATTCTAACTCAGAGCCCATTACATTATTATTTACGTTTGAAATTTTCGTTGAAAATTTTCATTTCAAAAACAAAAGCTCTCTTTTTCAATTGTGTGAGTGAGCAAATTGACACACACCGACAGGGGAAGTGCGCCCTTTGGGCAGCCTTGACCTAAACTTATATTTGTTTGCACCCAAACATATGTTATGTTAGGGGCTGTTGCAAACATTTGTTAAAGAGGCCTTTTTCTCCTCCGTGTAGCAGTTTGTATTAGATCATAGAAGTAAGTATAGTAGCGTAAGCTACTTATTGCAACCGTCGTACTCGATCGTCATCAGTCGAACACCCGAAATCAACACGTTCCTGATCATCGCTAAATCCTGGAATTAACCAGCCTCGTCGCTACCGTTAATCAACAACTCTTATAGATGATCGCCGTTTCCTGATGAAGTCCGTTTTTCCCGATTATCATCAGTCTATCACCAGCGCATTCCATTAAAATATAATATAATAGTATTTGAATCAAGAAACATCTAATTTAACCCCAAGAAGGAAGTAAAATTAGTCTGTTAATTCGTAAGGTTTAGTGGGTCCTTATGGGGAATCTGAGCGCGACTGGACTTACCCCAGCCGACGAGGAAACCACGTTACAATTTGGCAATAAGATCGCTATATTTGAAGAAAGATAGCTCCTTTTAAAAATGCCATTCTTGTATGTAATTTGTATATCGACTACTTTAGTCGGCTTTTGCTAAGTTTTGCCCTTTTTGAAATATTCAGCTTATTGGGAATTTCTGCTAATTCCCCTTTGCATGTCTATTTTGAATGAGTCATAAGTAAATTATTTCGTTTTGTTTAAGGTAACAGCATTAGAATAACGTTTACCCAATACTCGACTTTTCATGGCCAACCTATGTGCATATTTTTTGGGTTGAACATAAAAATACTTGTACTCTATTCCGACCACATGCAAAAGCATATCATTTCATTTATTTATTTCATTTAGGCCCTTAGTTTTCGTCTCTATCTATTTTCTAAAGATAAAGCATTGTCGATGCTATTGAAAGCCCCTCCTTGACAAAAAGCTAAACTTCGACATATTTTATAAAAACAATAAAATCGGTTAAAAAAATAAGTAATTTATACATTATTTTTTTACTTTTTGGTTTTTATTAATATTTTGTATTTTTGACGTTGGAACCCCATGCGTATGATTATTATTTTTCTAATTAATAACATTCATATGCACTGGGGTTCCATTGTTGATACAAAACTACATATAAAGTAAAAACACAAAATTGCTTAACTTAACTTTTTGTAGTGATAAATTATTATATAATTATATTGATTGGCGCTTCTAAATAGCTTACAGACCGAGTGAAACATGAAAAAAGAAGTTATGCCCCTTTGAAGTTGAAAATATAAGAAATCACACAAACCAAAAGGTATTTTTGTTTTCCATGAACTGTACATCATCAAGGCCTCTGCATAATTTTTGTGTATCACACTCTAATCATAACTCAAGACTCCTCCAAAACCTGGACTAGTTGCGTTCGTAAAGGATCGGGAGTGAATGTGTTTAGCCTGGCTATCATATAGATGCATTGTATTATGAGGCCCCAGTCTATAAATAGGCTATGGGTTATACGAATACGAATTGAGATGGTTATACCGTCCGTGGTTATAAAGTCTATAATCTCGATACCGTATTATAGAAACTTCTGAATTACAAACATAATATTTTATGAGTCGTTGTTAAATTATTCCTTATCCAGAGATATTATTGTCTCGTCTGTTGTATACACTAATGACCGCTTCATATTGTGCTATATCTTAATGACATTCCGTCCATTACCCATTTTTCTAAAATACATTACAATTTTCTGATGATGATAATGTTAAGATTTTCCATAATATAAACACTTTAAGTTAATCACTTTTTTAACAATTTTATTTCATTTTCCGGAAAAAAACTGAGAGAGCACGAAGTTATTTCAGCGGTTTTGAATTGTTTTTCGATCCAGCAATCCGAAACCATTGGTATGGTTGAGCTATTGGCGGCAGATTGATTGGAACAAACAAAATTTTAAAAGATTTAAATGTTGACTGTGAGGTTATGGACTCAGAGGGAAAAGTATATATAAAAATTAATACCAATGATAGTGAGTTCTCCATAATACCTCTATATCTAAGGCCAGCTACCTGGGAAAACGACTTCAAAATACTTAAGGAATGCCTACAAATATCCGATATACCAAACACTATAATAATAGGCGATCTTAATGTGAGAATAGGAGGATGGAATCAGGATATTGGCGATGTTTATATAGAATCCTTTCGTTCTGGATATGATGAGAGAAAATCGGAATACAAAAAGCAAAAAGGAATACAAAAATAAATAGGGAATACAGTTTATCCAAATGTGTGAAGATTACAACATGCCAATACTAAATGGAATAACGAGAGGAGACCAGGATGGAAATATAACATATCTATCAACATTAGGCGAGTCGGTAAACGACATATGCGCAGCTTCAAAGAAAACTTTAGGAATCATAGACGAATTTAAAGTTGAGAACAAGATATGGTCAGACCATTTTTCAATCTTGGTAAAATTTTATTTTAAATATGATTCTTATGATTCGAAAAGCATGCTGCTCCTACCAAAGTTATTTTGGAATATAATATAAATACAATATTGTAAATACAAGGCTTTTCAACCTAAGCACAAATGGTCCAGTAATAGATGCAACAACGCGAGAATTAAAACTTTTAAAATGCCGTTTTTCATAGACTTCATTAGATAACATCTCAAGACAGGCGCTTATATATAAATTATTCCAAATCGGCTTATCATATAAAGTTGTGACATTGATACAAAACATTTATAGTAACCAGGGTTTCGGAGTCGGAGTCGTGCAATTTTGCTGGAGAAAAAAATAACTCGACTCCGACTCCGGGCAATATTTTGTACGAAATAGATCGATGAAGGACGAAATTTTGATGTTCTTGTAAACCCACGAAAATATATGGCAATCGGTTTAGTTTTCTAGTTGGCACCGCAAAACGCTTTTATAAAAAGAGGGTTTTTGTATACTGCCATTTTCCAAAAAACTTCGTGGTATTATTTTAATTAAAATTCAAAAGCAGATTTTGTTATGTTCTTTCAGTTAAAGAAAATAAAAAACAAGTAAAAAGGCCGGGCCGAACTTTTTATACCCTCCACCATAAAATAGTCTTAATTAAAATGGAATAATTAGGATCTTTTCACAATTATAGGTGTAACAACTTTTCGACAATGGATAGACTCCTACTGCCTCCCACTATTGCTTAAATTACACTGTGAACACCAATGTTGGGGCAGAGATAATTCCTTTTGGAGATGAAAGCCCTTGGTGTGTGTATATTAAACACCCCGAAGGACAGATGCCATAACGCGGAAGTTCGACTCACGGCGGATCTGTCCTTCGGGGTTTATAATGTACTTACCAAGGCCTTTCTTCCCCAAGAGGAATTTTCCGTGCCCCAGACTTTCACCTCCATTTTGTTGCAAAGTGTTATCTAATCTAATCTAAAAAAATGTGTTCAGCTAGGTGAAAGGTACCACCTACGGGGCTATATCAAAGAGTCAGCCTATCTTTAAATTTTTGGCGGAAAAGTTTTATAACTGCAGTGAACCTCAAGAGTCAAATTGAGGGTAGTTTCATCAAAACAATGTAGACCCTCCAAAATGGACCCATGTTGACGAATTTTAGTGAAGAAATTTCGTGACCACTGAAAATTCCCGAAAATCGGGAGGTACAGTTATATGGGTGGATATACCAAAACATGGACATAGTATATTGGCAATTATTTTTGAATAGACAAAATTGTAGCTAAAATTCTCAAAATATCGATCATTACAGCTAGTTCGGTTAAAAATTTCAGCTAAAATTCTCAAAATACCTAAAATCGGGAGATACCGTTATATGGGGGCTATACCAAACCATGGACATATGCTGACGATGTTTCGTTGGAGATGTTTTATGACCACTGAGAACTTCAAATGTCAAATTACAGCTATTTCGGTTAAAAACTGTAGCTAAAATTCTCAAAATACCGAAAATCGGGAGGTACCGTTATATGGGGGCTATACCAAAACATGGATCTATGTTGACGATGCACAGTGGAAAAAAGTACCGATTTAGCACGCCAAAAGTAAAAATCTATGTTTTATTGTATATTTGGCCAAAAATTCGATATGAACAGCTATAGATTGACAATTTTACTGCATTTATTAATATATTTGGTAAATTTGTATTTATACCCTATACCACAATGTGGAAAAGGGTATTATAAGTTTGTTTTGGTAAAAATTCATGTAACACCGGGAAATATTCGTCGGAGACCCCCAATGTGGTATACCAATCTTCATATCTCGACGAGATAAAGCGATTTTGAGATGTGTGTCTGTCCGTCCGTCCGTCCGTCCGTCCGTCTGTCCATTATAAATTGTAAACACGCTCCAGGCCGCAATTATGGACCGATCGTCACGAAATTTTGTATGGAGGTCGGGTTCAGATCAGAATAGATCCCTATTCTTATTGGTGATGATCGAGAAATATTAAGCGGGTGAAATGGACCAACAACAAAATTTTTATCCGATTTTGTAGCGGCTCTGTATGTCGCAATTATAGTCCGATCGCCTCGAAATTTTAAATAATGTAAGATTATATGACAAAGAAGAAGCTTGCAATTTGAGATGGTGATCGGATGATGTTTAGAGGGTTAAATGGACCACAACTTTTGTGTGAAAATTGTGAAAATTTTTAATATACCGGTAATATTTTTATTCCTGGACCACACATTCCGCCCACATAAATAATATTTGGAAGGGCAACTCTTGCCCTTTCAATTAATGCCAATTATGTTGATTTATGTGGGCAGATAACTGAGTTACAGCCTAATATATCCAGTATTTTGCTTGTAATGTAATTAAAAGCATAATAGAGGTCGCAATTATAGATCAATAGTCACGAAATTTTGCACGAGGTAGGGGTTTACGTCGAAGAAGATGCCTAAAATTTTTGATGATGATCTGATATTATTTGGCGGGTGCAATGGACCATTACTTTTGTATGCTAAATAAAAACATTTTATTTTTGGTCCATATTTGAATCCCTGGAGGCCATATACCGGCAAAGTCGCCTATATATGAAAAATTAACTACCGATCTTTCCTCTGATGAAAATTGTAATAATATGTGTGCTTGGTAAGGGACCCTCTACCTAACATATAATGAGTTTTGTGAAGAGAACCACATCTTCTTCTCATGCTACAAATTTTCTCTATCATGACAGACAAATTCCCAGTTCTTACAAATTGCGTGGAACCCTATAATATTACCTGTCCAATTGTTCAAAATTTAAAGATGTAGCAGAAATTGCTAAACAAAGCCAATTTTCAAATTTAAGAACATTTCTTAAAATGTACAGTATATAACTGTTCCACAAACATCCCAGTAGGGACAAGGGAGCCTTCTCTCATATCAATGACAGCGGAATTTTATGCAACACCTATTTTTGTAAAATTTGATATTTTTGGCTTCTAATTAAATTCCAAAAGAAATATATCAAAAATTTGCGAAATGTATAAATTATGCATATGCAAATATTATTTTTGCATATGGAAAATTTCTGTATTTCACATATTTTCGTATGCTACATATATTTCAATAATATCTTCTAAAATGTTTATGTGTAAAATTTTCTGTTTGAAATTCACTTCAGACAAGTCAATAAAATAGAGAAATCTGTAACCAGAGCCACAATCTTCAAAATGTCGAAAATGGGGAGCTTTCGTTGTATGGGAGCTATATGAACGGTTATACCGACAAATTTCAGATGCAAAGTTTAATACCCCCAATGAAGACTTAATACCAAATTTTAGCCAATTCGGTGGGATATTGAGACCATAACCTTCAAAGTACAGAAAATCAGTAGGTTCTGGTTATGGGTGCTATATGAATACGTGGACATATAAACACAAATTTCAGGTGGAAAGTTTTTTTATCTCCAACGAAGACTGAATACAAAATATCATCCATTTCAGTTTGATATTGAGGCCACAACCTTCAAAATACCGGATATCGGGAGGTACGGTTCTATGGCAGCTATATGAAGACCTGGACCTATACCGATAAATTTCAGGTCGAAAATTGTGATGAAAGAATACTTAATACAGCCAATTCGAAATATGCAAAAAATTAGGTCCAGACTAAATGTCCGTTCTAAAATTACTTATTGGTGCCACCATGGTACAATTATTTGCACACCCGCCTTGCACGCTGAAAGTCGGGCGTTCGATTCCCGGCCAGCAAACATCAAATTTCCAACGATGGCAAAATACCCCTCAGTAAAGTTGGCGACATTTTCTGAGTATTTCAACCATGTACAACTTCTCTACAGGTGGTGTTTTAAGACATGCCTTTCGGACTCGGCGATAAACAGTAGGCCCCATATTATTGCTGTAATATGAATCGTGGTGCACGCCCTGTCCCTTCTGTGATGTTTGTGGAACAATTATTATATTGTTATTTAATCTTAATGTGATAAGGTTGCAGACTCCAAAAATTTATTTCTTACAATTAGCTTATTTGTCCAGAAGAAACTTTGATTTGCTGAAAGCCAACTCGCAGGGTAGTGGTGTAGGGTATCCTATGGTCGGCCCTGTCCGACTATAGCCTTTGCTTACTTGTTTTACCGTAGAATGGTACCTATCGATTTTCGGTATTTTAAAGATTTGTACCACATTATCCAACCGAAACGGCTAGAATTTTGTATATAGTCTCCGTGAGGGTTATGCATACACTCCTATAAACATTTGCGGTATAGGACCACGTTTTCATATAGCCCCCATAGACCGGTAACACCGATTTCGGTAATTTTGGAGGTTTAGCCATATTATCCAACCGATATAGCTGAAAGTTGACATTTAGTCTTCGTTGGTGGTATAAAATATTCCGACGAAGAATTTTCGGCACAGGTACACGCATTAATATGGTACCGCTCCAATTTTAGCATTTTTACATAAAAAATGATATTAATAAAAATAGTAATAAAGTAAAATGTTGCAGTTTGTTGCAGCTAAATTGTTACAAATTAGTTAAGAACTATGTGTACTAAAAATAAAATAAAAAATCTACGCGCCATCCCGCGACACTCCTTAGTAATAGCATTAACAAAGTGCTCAATTTGGAAAAAATCGGATGTCACATGTTTTAAGTGTAAAATCCGAGTTGCAATAAATAACATCCTATATTCAACATTTTTTAAATCACCTGCTTCACGAAATGTTAAAATCAATAAAGCTTTAAAATTACTTTGTAGGAAGAGTGCATGCGACGATCACAAATTTACTACTAAAATATATTATGAAAACTAGTTCAAAAAATTTCAACCAAAAACGGACAGTTATTCCGCTTAGACTGATGCAAAACAAATTATTTTAAATGCCGTTGCATTCTGTGGACACCTTAGATTAATACTGCAACAATCATTTTTAAATTGGCGTATGTGATTTTTTTGACTTTTGTCGCGCTAGAACGGTATTTTTTTCCACTGTGCGATGTTTAGTGGAGATGTTTTATGACCACTGAGAACCTCAAATGGCAAATTACAGCTAGTTCGGTTAAAAATTGTAGCTAAAATTCTCAAAATACCGAAAATCGGCAGGTACCGATATATGGGGGCTATACCAAAACATGGACCTATGTTGACGATGTTTCGTGGAGATGTTTCATAACCACTGAGAACCTCAAATGTCAAATTGCAGATAGTTCGGTTAAAAATGGTGGCTAAAATTCTCAAAATACCGAAAATCGGGAGGTACCGTTATATGGGGACTATACCAAAACATGGACCTATGCCCATATCCTTTGGGATATAAGTTTGTTGATCACTAGGAACCCTAAGTGCCAAATTATAGCAAATTCGGTCTGCATATGTGGCGAAGAACGTCAAAATACCTCAAATCCGGAGGTACCGTTATATGGGGGCTATACCAAAGAGTGGACCGATATAGCCCATCTTTGAACTTGACCTGCCTATGGAAAAAAGACCCTCGGGTGCAAAATTTCAGCACTCTATCTCAATTATTGCAGACGGACGGACGGACGGACATGGCTAGATCGTCTTATCGTCTTTTATCCTGATCAAGAATATATATACTTTATAGGGTCGCAAATGATTAGTTCGATGTGTTACAAACGGAATGACAAACATAATATACCCTCCATACTATGGTGGAGGGTATAAAAATGTTTCGTAGTTTTCTTGGATAAAATTAAAAAAATTGCATTTTAAGACTCTTGAAGCCTTCTAAAATGTTGGCTTACATCCATTTAAAAACGTTTTCATGAATTGCTTATAATTTTTACCGCATGTAGTTTTTATGATTTGTATTGCCCCTTCAAAATTTACAAGTGCGATGAAAAAATACGACAAAAAAGGTTCAGTAGAAATTATATAGATATTAATGTTACTTCATATTTATGTTCCGTAGTTCAGTACTAATGCCCTTTCTAAAGAATATGTTAGGACAGTCCAAGAAATTAGCCTATATGGGCCAATTATAGGGAAAAGTTTAACATTTGTGCAGATTTTTATCCATTTTAGTAGTATAATTTACCCTCGGAGTCGGAGCCGGAGTCGTGAAAAAATCCGGTCTGGAGTCGGAGTCGAGCCAAAAATAACTCGACTCCGAAACCCTGATAGTAACACACAATCAGCAATATGGAATAGACAGCACCTATCCAATTTCAAATCAATTTAAATACCTAGGGGTTATATTTACTCCTAAAAATTAAATTTTATAAACATCTACAAAACTGTAATAATGAGGCAAAAAATACTATCAATGGAACGTGGCAGCAGTTCATTTAGAGATCAGACATAAATATGAACTCGAAATGAAAATATTATTTAGCTGTCTGTAGATCGATACAGACGTATGCAGCCCAGGTGTGGGGTTTCTCATATTATGAAGAAACTAATACCGTACAAAGATATTTCCTAAAGCGGATTTTGCGTGTTCCAAGTTTTACGCCTAATCACATTTTGATGTTGGAAACTGGAGTAGAACACACACAAATATGTATATACACTTGTATTATATTTACAATATTTGGGAAGAATTTTGTTTAGCTACAGTGGTAACAGATTACCTAAACAACTGTCAATGTTAATAATGCAAAATATTAATTTCTGTGCAAAAGAATTGAGTACACTGTCCAAAAATTTCAATCTTCAATTTACACCGGCAACGATATCTACGAATAATTGGAACGTCTTCAGCAATGACTTGATAAATCATATGAAAATGCACATCTACGAAGAACGACTGCGCAGGAAGGAAGACAGCCAAAGTCTGTGGATATATATGTAAATATCTAAACCCAAACAGAGCACATCTATATTTGAATGAAAAGTATTCCTGTTAAAAAATCTGGCGGATATTCAAAGCACGAAGTGGAATGATTCCATAAGAATATAATAGCTTCAAAATAGATGCTTCAAACAGATGTGCAATAGGCATGAAATAGAAACTCTTCAACACTATCTTGGTACCTGCCCCATATTCAGAGAGTTCCGGCTGACAATCTTCCAGAAGCCAACACTGGAAGAATACTTGATGGGCAAGAAGAAGACTGGGACAAACTAGCAAACTATCTAGAAATCGGCCAATAATAATAAATCAATTCTCTTAAATATTAGTCTACTTTTATATTAAGCGACAGACGTATTTGTAACATCTTCACAAAATTACAATTAATTCTTTAATCAAAGAAATTATGTTTGTATAATGAAGTGAAATGTTTAAAATTTTATATTCAATAAAGAATAATTACTATTAATATCATTTACAATTTGATTTATGTGTTTTTTTTTTAATTTTTTGTGTTGCTACACTAACCTTTACTGAAATTTTGGTATTGATATCTGCATAGGATTGGCCGATCTATCCATACAAGTGGTATAACCGTTTTACATATTACAATTTTGTTTTCCAAAATATTTAATAATATTTTATTAGAATAACTAATTTATTAGAAAATTTGCCATTGTTCGCCAACGGGTAAGGCAGTGAAGTCTATAGTTTCGGACCCCGCTACAGCTCATCATTCCTAGTTCCCCAGTTTTTTTGCTCCGCTGATGTTATCTTTCAATAACTTCATGAATAAAAAACTTTTTATACCCAGTCATCAATCGTCCACACCATAGATGGTCTGTCAGAAATTATGTTTTTCATAATAACAAAGCTCATTTTGTTATTTCTTTTGAGATCCCGTTTTAATAAAAAAGAAACAAACAAAAATAGAGTTCGTTAAAAAATGTGAATTTAATGTATATTTTTTATATTATATGGGCATTATATGTTTGTTTATAATATTCCTGTTCCACAACCTGCAAGAATCTACCTACTATTATAAAAAAAATATCTTACAAATTAGTAGATTCTTGCAGTTCTGGAACACCATATTTCTCCAGCAAATTCTTTGAATCGCACGTAGTGTTCAGAATGTATGGTAAATGGCGTGCTAAGTACTCAATGCAATTTTTTGTTCAATTATTTCAGTTATTTAAAAAAAAAATAAAATATTAAGAAAAATGTGTTTAAATTTCCAAAAAAGTACGTAAGCTCTTCAATAATAAAGACAGGCTTTTAGAATTAGTATTAATTGAAAAATATGGTGGTAACATACATTTTTTGAGGTTTCTGACGTTTATTAATTTTTATACGTTTTCTACGGGTATATGACGTTTACAACTTACTGACCGTCGAAAATCTAAAAAATCATCATACAGACCATCTCTGGTCCACACAACAGTGGAGAAGATTTATCTTGTTTGCAAAACACGTTATTTTGGTTATATGGGAGTGCCAAAGAAAATTTCCCAACAAGATTTCTTCTTTGGTCACTCTTAAATTTCGGGTGATTTTTGTTAAAGATGCTTTCAAAGGATAACTAAGGCGGACCCGCAAACAAAAACTAAGGAAGTGATGTGGATCTGTGACGAGAAGCAGTAGGCTTTACCAACAGGGATATAACCTCAGACTTTTACATAATGAAAACAAGTGAGAAAAGGCTATAGTCGGTACGGGGCCGACTATGTGATACCCTACACCACTACCTCTGTGAATAATCTTTTCACTCGAAAACATTTCTTTTATGGAGATACGAAAGTTTTCACCTATCTGGCTTTTATATTTAAGGCGTTTATACTTAAGGCGACTTGACTTAAGGCGAACTGAACCAAAATAATTAATATTTAATTTTATATTTGACTACTGTCGACATCACCAACAGCAATAGGCTCCTATCTCTGTGAGAAAATTTCGTGATGATCCGATCAAAATTCCGACCTGTAGTGTGATTGCAGAAAAAGTGGAAAAAAGGATGCATTAACGACTATTGCGATATCTCTATTATTTGACTACCTACGCCAACCTACTTTGCATAATTTCAAAGATGGGATTTTCTACTTTCTTAGTCTGGCTTTGCTTTTAGAAGGTCCCCAACCAAAGGTGTGATATCCGTAATTATTATTAAAATCGCAAAAAAGAGAAGTTGGGTTTTATTAGCGACTATTGCGATATCTTCGTTGTTAGACCACCTACGACAACCTACGTTACATTGTTGTAAAGGTGATATTTTATATATATTGACTTTTTCTCCAAATAAAGTTTTTGCTCATTCTGACCCCTAAATATTATCCGACCATCATCAAAATCAATAGGCTTCTTCCTCTGTGAGACCCTCATTAACCCTCGAAATTTCGTGACGATCCGATCAAAATTGCGCCCAGTAGCGTGATTTCCAAAAAATGGAAAAATGGGATGTGTTATCGAATATTGCGATATCTCCATTATTTGGTCACCTACGCCGACCTAGTTTGCATCATTGTAAAGATGGGATCTTCTAGTCAGGCTTTGCTTTTGGAAAGTCCCCAGCCAAAGCTGTGATATTCGTCATTATAAATAAAATCGCAAACATGAAAATTTAGGGTTTATTTGCGACTATTGTGATATCTTCGTTGTTTGATCACCTACAAGAACCTACTTTACATCATTCGAAAGGTGATATTTTCTACTTTCATTGTTTTGGTATACCCCTTATAGAAGCTGAGAAAACGTTGTCTTTTTATCCACATAAGTTTTTTTGCCCATTCCGACCCCCTAAATATTATCTGACCATCACCAAAATCAATAGGCTTCTTCCCCTCCGGGACCCCCATCAACACCCAAAATTTCGTGACGATCCGATCAAAATTGCGACCTGTAGCGTGATTACAAGGTTTAGATGGACAGACGGACAGACGGACGGACGGACGGACACACATAGCCAGATCGACTCAGCTCGTTGAGACATTCATTTTGATATATATAAGTATGGGTCTACGACCATTATTTCTATGCGTTACAAACTTTTTGGCCAAAACCAACTTATAATACCCTCCCCACATAGTGGTGTAGGGTATAAAAAGATGTAATAATAATAAAGCAACTTCATTTTTGGTCTAGTGGGGAAAGCATCCCCACTAGACCAAAAATGACTTTTTTCAAGCAAAGTGTTAAAAAATTGTATAACAGATTTCGGGGCCGTGGCCGAAATTCGAATATGGACCATATCGGTTCACGTTTTGCTATAGCTCTTACATAACGTCAACTTCGGAAATTATGTATTTTGAAGATTTTAGTCACATTTTCTATCCGAATTGGCTATAATTTGCCATTTCACAAAAAGTCAAGTAGTTTTTTATATAGAATGCCAGTTGGTCTTCAGATAGACCTTTACGAAGTTCACCTCATAAAAGAGTCCTTTAAGATATTCCCTTAGATGTATTCTTTTCCATTGACATAAGCCATTGATTTGGTATTGCACGGGCATAATGGTATCTACCGAATTTATGTATTTTGCAGGGTTTTCAGTTTTACACAGTTTCGAATTGAATTGGCTGTAAATCAGTGGTGACCAACGAAATACAATCAAAACGAATGCATGTGTGAATGTATGAGTGAAAAAAGCAACAACCAAATGATGTTTTTTGTTTGTTTTTGCACTGCACATGTGTCATGGCCACTAGTGATGTAAGACGATTACAATTTTTGCGCTATGATCGGAAAATCGTACATAGCAGAGTGTCCAACATGTGTACATGATATGGCTTTTATACATTAAAAATTAAAGATATATCCGATTATAACCGATATAGTGGTGTGGGACCAAGGAAAAAAGCTTAATAATATAAATTTTTCAGAAATCAAGGACAAACCGGGGTTCTAGCAAATCAAAATGTGTTACTCAAGGTTCCACAAATTATTCTTGAGCTCGGAATTCGAAACAACAAATTTGAGATTAAGATGACTTACTTTACGAATAACACTGTGTAACAGCGTTTTTTTTTGGGGGGGGGGGAGGTGGAAAATTCCTTGTGGAGGTAAAAGCATTTGGTGAGTATATTAAGAACCCAAAAGAAAATTTTCGCCATGATTTCCCCCTATACTGCTTGAGAAGATACATAGTTTTATATCTTATTATGTTAGCGCTATTTTGAGATTACACGTCTTCAGTCAACCCGAAAAGCGAATCTCTTCGTAGAATACTTTTTCCTTGTAACTCAATTCCTACATACATACCAATAAATAACCACTAACGATTGCATATTCGAAACAAAACAAACAGAACATTGTTTTTTTCTGAACCAAGACCGAATAAATGTCAAAATGGACAATGAAAACGGGACAATATTGATTAGTTGCCAATGAGAACCGCGCGTAAAATCTTCTGAGTAACATTTTTATAGAATATTTGGATGTTGAAAAATCTCATCTTGTGGTACTTTTACTACGGTTCGAGAAATAGAGGACCAAAAGCACATGAAAGGAATTGAGTTATAAGGATAAAAAGGATTCGCTATTCGATTTGACTGAAGACGTGTAATCTCATAACAGCGCTAACATAACGCCAAACAGAGGTATAAAGCTATTTTCTCCAGAATTATGGGGAGAAAAAAACATAACGCGATATCTATGGCCTATGGCGAAAAAATTTCCTTTTGGGTTCTTAACCCATTTCGTCCCGAGACAAATGTTTATTTATTTTTTAGGAAAAAAACTTTTTTAGGGTAATTAGGACCCACTGATGTCAAAAATCTACTCAAAAAAAAATCCGATCTCTCCTTTTCCCGGCAACTGATTTTCGAAATTCGGAACACTGGCGCTTTATCATATACATATATGTAGAAGTACAAAATGTTGATTTATTTGCTATTTTATTGATTTATTTTATCATGTTTGAATGAAATAAATGGTTGAAGAGTGGTATTGAGTCTTCTTTGGTCCTACAAAACTTTCCCCCCGAAATGTGTTACTACTGGTCCACGTATTGGTTACCCCCCATAGAACGGTACCGCACGATTTTCGGGTTTTTCAGGGATTCAGCTGCATTATACTACAGAAATGGCTGTAATTTAATAAATATTTAGTCTTCTTTGAGGCTACTAAACTTTTCTCCAGAAATTTGTCAGCCCTGGACCATGTATTATATAGCCTCAGTACCTCCCGATTTTAGGGTTTTTCAGGATTTTAGTCGTACAGAAATTGCTGAAATTTAGTATTTAGTTTTCTATGGGGCTGTAATAACTTGCCCTCCTAATTTGTCAGTACATTTCCATGTTTTGATATAGCCACTGACATGTAGGATAAGCTCGGCTGGTAAGCCGTCGGCTCCTGCTGCATTATTATTCTTCAGCAGGTTTATTGCTGTCTTTACCTCATCTCGGCTGGGCGGTATACATTCAATACCATCTTCTGGGATTGGATCTGTGGCATCTTCGCCGTCTTCGCTACTATCGGATACCAACAGTTTGGAAAAATGTTCTTTCCATATCCTGAGCACACTATCTGTATCAGTTACCAAATTACCTTGCTGGTCTCTACAGGAGAATGTGCCTGTACCAAAGCCATCAGTTTGATGTTTCACTCTTTGGTAGAACTTTCGGACTTCATTCTGGTTCCTGTACATCCAGATTTTTTCACACTCCTTCTTTTCCATCTCTCTATTTTTCCAGCGGAAAAGATGTTTCTCCTTTTCTCCCAATACCTCTCTCGTACGCTATGCGTTCTTACTAATTGTTGTGTAGCCCTATATGCGGCATTTTTCTCTTCGGTAGCAGCACAACACTCCTGGTCATACCATGGATTCCTTGGATTCTGGTATCCAAGTATGGATTTTGCGGCTGTTTGCATGGAGTGTACAATATTTTTCCATTGTGCTGATATGTTATCGGGACGAGGAGTGCTTTCATTAAGCAATTGGGCTAGTTGAGTGGGATATGTTGGGGCTATCTGTAGTGTTTGCAGCCTACCGATGTCCAACTTCCGAGTTGTATCTATTCGTGTTTTATTTGCAACGTTTAGACGGGTACGTACCTTTACTGCAACAAGGTAGTGGTCCGAATCTATGTTTGCTCCTCGGAACGATCGTACGTCAAACACGTCTTCCATCTATCACAACATGATCAATTTGATTACTTTTTCTTTGATCTAGAGACAGCCTTAAATGTGCTTAACTACCATTTGTTTTGCAGCTGCAAAGTCTATCAGCCTTATACAATTGTCAGATGTTTCACTGTGGAGACTGAATTTCCCGTCTGTTGGGCCAAAGATATTCTCATTTCCAATTTCGGCAAACAAAAGCTAATTCATTTCTGAACTGGCTCATTGTAAGTATAGTTTTTTTCATGGTGATTATTTTCATGGCATTTTTCCTATAAAGGACCCACGCATTTATTACTGAGAGATCCAGTAAGTGGAAAAAGATACGCTTTTTTATTTTTTACCTAACTGTTACACGGTTTCTTCCCAGAAAACTATCCATAAGGTCTACACTTCCCATATGCTTATTGTACTTTTGTACAATAAATGAACAAGCAATTCCAATTTTTTCCTTTTTTGGCTTGTCATATCTGGAGACCTCAGTGACAGGTAAAGCCCCAGCATAAGTGGATAGTAGAGTTACCACTTTTTTATCCTTCCATGCAATACAACTCATGTCGACACTATTAAAATTTGATAATCTTTCTTCGAAGCTTCCTCTGGGAACAGATTTTTTTCATAAAAGTTTTTCTATCTGGTAATTTACTATTTGGAATTCTGTTTTGTTGGATAAAATATACCAAAGGCAGCGAGTTATACAAAATTATCGAAGCATCATTGTCAAGATTTTCATCGACAATATCATCAATTACAGTTTCCTCGACTTGATCATCTTCATAATTTTCTCCCTCTAAGTATCTTTCTAGTTCATCACCGTCGTTCATCTCATCATCAAAGCCATCTTCTGATAGCCAACCATCTTCCAATAGCTTTAAGTAAGCTTCAATTTGCTCATCATGTAAGGAATTCTAAAGTAGTAATAAATAATATACAAGAGTAAAAAATTATTTTCCCGTAGCTCAGGGGATAAATAATTGCATAGTGATGTAAAACTCCATAATTTAGAATTTCTTAAATTAAATACAAACTTTTTCAAAAACTACTTTAAAAAGGCACAGAAACACAAACTACACACCTTTCTTCCACTCATTTTAATTTTTTTGACAACAATTTATCAATTATAATACAAAATAAAAAAAATACGAAATCGTGCGTTTATCGCAATTACAAGAAACTGCAAAATTAGCACTTTCAGCTTGATTTACCGTTACTTACATGTGTTTATTTTTGACAGCTTTGTTTTGTTTTTATACAATACACATTAAAACGTTATCCAGACATAATAAACATAAAGTTTTAATTGTTTTTAATATATTTTTTGGACATTCACTAATATGATGGAAATTTCCATCTCTATGCAAAGAAGGGTTAGAATAATTTTAATACCATGGGCAGGGCAACGGCCATAAGTTTCTTCTAAGCGCTCGTAAAATATATCTTTGGTCTGTTCGTCTTTGTGTTCAGTGGGGCATGAGCGCAAATAAAGCTGATGTTGAAGAATTTTGCTTTTAATCGAATTGTAGCGAGTCTTTCATTCACAGGGGAAAAGCTGGAAACCAGATGTTTTAACCTCCGACCAACTACAAATCTGCAACCAAACTCATGCTTTGTGTCATGGCAGCTATAATACAGTGCGTCACCTTTAGGTGTTGTTGTGACGCCTTTCCCCGTCCATCGTATTTCCTGTATGGGAGCAATGTCGGCCTTGTACTTTTCAAGTGCATCTGTCAATGCGTGTACTGCACCGTCTCTATAAAGTTTGCGAACATTCCAGGTGCAGATTCGCAGATCATGGTCCTAAAAACGTTTGGGGTTCGTCAACATTAGAGGGGTTTGTTTTTCTTTTCTTTCGTTTTTTCATAGTAGGCTGCTTTTTCTTACTAACCCGACGCCCAAACCCAAGTTTTTAACGTTCGTAACGTTAGCTCGCTACCTTTAACGGGTGTTAAAGGCAGTTCCCCAGTTGACACCACTTGAGATGAAAGAGGGCTTTGCCATGTCAGGAGCGTTCCTTGGTATCTTTCATAGCCTACGTCACCCGTACGAATTATGGGAATACGAATTATTGCGATTCCACTGTACCACACGACAAACTTTAATAAGCTTAGCTCGGGGTTATAAAAATATTTTTCTGTTTTCAATTCTTATCTGTTTCTCATCATTCTGCTTCTAAACATATTAAAGTCAATTTGAATTAGAAACATGAAAATAAGTGGCAATTGTTAAGGCTGGAAGTTGTGAAATCATGTTTTGACCATAATATAAATTCTTCTTTAATGTACCTATTGTTTGTCGGACAATTATTGTGGGATGTACATTGCTTGATGAAATCGCTGAAAAAAGCAATGGAAAAATATATACATTAGAAATAACAAGCAAGCATACGAGTGCATGGTAAACTAAACATTCATACCGCTTCGTTCAACACGAATGTAAACAAACAAATAGCTACAGAATATCTTTCCCTGAAGACGATAACAATGTCTAACTAAGACTAACAATAATTTGGATTTACTAACGAAGTCATAATTTAGATCTAATTGTGATATTTTTTTTATTGTGAAGGAACATTGTTTCGCACTGGCGCAATGTCAAAGCGTCTAGTTTTCGAAGCTAGAATATGTTTTTTTTAATAAAGCAGATTGTGTTGTTCATGGATAGCTTTGATACTGGTAAGAGTTTGTAAAATTTCCTGCATGCATTAGGCACATTTTTACTGATCTATGTTTGCTGAATTCAACATAAATAAAACAGACATTAAAAGTATTTTTCGATATCCCATACGGCCATTGATTGTGACAAAAGAACATGGCCGTCATTTATTGTCAATATCGAAGTAAACCTCTTGTTAAAATCTCCATTATTACAATTCTTATTATAGGCAGACTTATTAGCCTAGAAATCTAAATAATTTGCCATTTACTAACGCAATGATGACACGATTCCGTTCCCATTTTGTTTTACTTTTCAATCAAAGGTCATTTCACTGAAAACACATGTGGAGGCGTAAAATGTTGATGAGGACAATAACAAAAATAAAAAATAAAGAATTGTTGTTGCTTATTGCAAAAACACAAAAGCCTATTGCCAATTATGTACAAACGTACGAGTAGGTGGCCCCAAGAAGGTCAAAAAATAAATCGCCCATTTTGTAGGACAGTGTAGCGTGTAAGTGGGGCGGTGAAACGGTCGTGTCTAATCTGTCAAAAGCAAGCAACTAGACTAAATTCTCTTTTCAATCGTCATTTGCTCTTATGACCATTTTCGCTCACTGGTCATTTATTGTCGACATGAACAGTACGTCCGTGTTCCGTGTGAATACCAGCCTATGTGGTACTCGCCGGACGGACTTTAATCCCTTTGTTTACCTTAATCAAGCAACTTAACCGTGTGCTGTTACGCTAAGTAGCGTTAACAACATTGCTTATGTCGTGTCAGAGCAACACATTTCTGATTATTTATGTTGACGTATTCTGCCAGCGATTCTATAAAATGATATAATCTGGTGAAACCATCTAATTTTATTCTTTCGGTAACCTCGAGCCACATTTTAGTCATAGTTTGTAATAAGTAATTAATTTTTGCAGCACGTAAATGTTCCACTCAATTATAATGGGATATTTTGTTTTTTTAGTATTGTTAGGCAGTTGAAACTATAATGATAGCGGGATGAAATAGAAATACATTGTACATACATATATTTAGATACATACGTATGTTTGTATTAATTTTCGCGTTTTACTCTTTGTTAAAATTTTTGGATGTCATTTACATCAGTTATCATCCTTTAGAAGCTTCAACAATCCTGATGTCATTCCTTGATTAGTTTGCTACTTGTAGTTCTGCATCGACCGGCCTTCTCCACATTTTGTCTGGTACACCGGCTTCCTTCATGAGGATTCCATGGAAGCGCTTTTCGAGCAGTGTTTTCAGTTGGTCTTCGGTAAGCGTTGACAGAGATCTCCTGAGGCGGCTATTCAGTTTTTCATAATTCCGAATGCGGTTTGACCATCATATGTTTATAATTTGCTGCAGGCAAAATATGGACATATGACTAGCATTTGTGGTGTGCTGTTTGCACTGCATGATGACGCAGGGGATGAAACATACCAAGCAACGGCCCTGAACGACTTTAACCCTTTTGGTCCCGAGCTGATTTCCTTACATCAGCAGTTTTTGTAAAAACACAGAATTAAAGTCAATGTCAGAACTAAGATATAACATACATTTTACAGCGTGACTCCAACTACTTCGGAAGATACAGTACATTTTATATAAAAATTATTTGGTCATTATTTTGCGCAGATATGCAAATAAAAAATATAAAAGTTCATTTGAGCCCACTTTTGAAGAATTGAAACTGAAATTGAACATAAAACTCATATACATATTTTTATTTGCAAACGATTTCAATAATTTGGACTGTACACAACGATCTTTAACGTGCACGGTTTTGCAAGGCTCCACACTGAATAATGCATCCTAATTACGTTGATCGTGACACAACTGATATCTTTTTTGTTTTATTCCTAAAGCAGTTTTAAATAAAACGATGTTAATATCGAAGTTGATTATAAGCAACGTTGACAATGAAAATGCACAGTGTCCAATTTTACGAAAACCTGGCCATAACTCAAAAAATGAATGGCTTTTGACCTAACCTGAGTTATTTTTTTCCGATCGCTGGTTTCATTTTTCATACTTTTTAACCTTCAGGCGGTCATTAAAAGGGTATTTTTGGTACCTTCTCCTATAAAATGTGATCGTATCAAATCCAAATATTCTACAAATTTTTTCCCATCCATTTTTACTATTGGTCTTAGAATAAACCAAGCCTCTATATCTTACCTAAACTCCAGAAATATGCAAAATTAAAAACACATTTTAGGGTTAAGGTCGTACTTCATGTGAGTTTTGGCAAATTGTTATGCAAAACATCATTTTAGAAAAATGGCGTCAACTTTCACTATTAGTCACCACAGATATCAATTTTGCCAAAAAACCAAGGAACTAAAATAGGGGTGCAAGCTTTTACCATTTCTACAGTTTTGGAAATATTTGAGTTAAGATTACTAGGAATCTTTGCACTTTAGGTATATAGTGTCTTTGGCAACTTTACTGACAAGAATGCGAGGAACATTTTTCTTTTTGGCCCCTTCCTCGACAAATCTTTAAAATCTCCTATAAAATGTGATCGTATCGGATCAAAATATTCTAAAAATTTGTTTGCCATAAACTGTTATTATAAGTCCTAGAATACATCAAAACTCCATACCTAAATGCCGGGAAATTACTATATTCTGACATTCTGAATCAACGAAAATATGTATATATCTACAAGACAAAATATCACAAAATAACGAAAAGTGCAAATATGTGCAAGATGTTTCGATGGAAATTGGTAAAAAAAACAACAATAATTAAGAAACGCGCACTTCATTGGCCAAACTGAACATTTTAAATTCGTTTCACATACCTTTAATTACAATTGCAAAAAAATATTTAAAACCCGTTGCTTATTTTGGATATTATCATAATTTTATAAAAAAAAAAGACTTAAATATTGAGACAAAAAAAAAAAATCCAAATAAGGCCACTTTGACCTGCTTTTATACCCACTTATTAAACAAGAAACGTATATATTTTTTCATAACTACACGCGGTGGGATCCTATAAACAATATTTGACCCTATTTAGTGTAAATTGATACATTTTTTTATTTTTGGCGAGGTTTTTCGGATTATTGGACACTGTGCAATGCCTAGGATTTTTTTGGTTCCTCTTTCATCTCAAGTGGACACTGACCTCTACTTGGTAGTGAGCTAATATGTGAAACGCGTTCACCGGTGAATGAAGCATTGATACAATTCGGATAAAGAAGTCATTACCAATTAATGACTTTATTCAGTAAATTTTGGCAGTAGTTACTACTTACAAATATCACAAAAATAAAAAATTGATCGTAATAGTCATTATTTTTACATGGGGATGTCATAGGAAGGAAGTACTTCATTAAAGACATTTCTTCTTAATTTTGTCAACAAAAAACTCCCATGCAGACGGTGAGCTTTGAAGGCATAACCCTAGGATTTGTAGTCGGACACACAAGCTCTGTGCACCGTACTCATAACATAGTAATGAGTAGACATCGGATTTTAGCATGTTTTTTATTTCTTATCCGATTGGACTCAAATTTTGGATCTAGGCGTTTTGAGGGTCAATATTTCGATATTTGGGGTCATATCAAAAATATGCAAAAAATATGCAAAAAATATGCAAAATATATGCAAAAAATATGCAAAATATATGCAAAAAATATGCAAAATATGCAAAAAATATGCTAAATATGCAAGTGTTTTTTTGACAAATATTGTCAATTAAATTTAGAAAATCATCAAAAAAGCATTCTAAATTAAGTTTTTTGACGTTTAACATAGTTTTTTGCAGATTATTATGTTATTGAGACTCTCCAGATATTCCGCCACAGCAATAAATCTAGACTAACAAGTCTTAAATCAGTTTTCACAAGGTGAGAAAATGTCAAATAACGCAGCATTCCTATTACAACATAATTTGCTTCCTATACAAATGTAGATAGATAATGGAAAAATTTCAAAAACTCAATCAGAAATGTCAAAATCAACATGCCCAAATATGGGGATTGTTTCTAATCGGCCAAAATTGTCTAGCAAAAAAACAAAGGAGCTAGAGTTAGTCATCGCTATTTTTCTTTAGATAAAAGCGCAATTTTTTCTAGTTTTTGGAAAAAGGGATCGTTTTTTAGCGCAAAATGGGAAAAAGTACTAAAGTACCATTTACGATTCCAGGTTCTGGAATATAACTATAATTAGAAGTATACATTTTGAATATCCACATATTAGATTTGAATATATTTTATAGTCCTATATTTGTGGTCAAAAAGCTTCTTTGGAAAAATGCTCTAACTGCCTCTTTAATATTGATGACATGGTTTTAGTTTAATGCACTAAAAATATATAATTTTATATGTATATTGTAAGCATACAACCGCTTAATGCTGAATTGGGAAATGTTCACTCCTCGACGAAAAGTATTGCATTATTTTTAGATTCACTTTTGGCAGTTTTGTTGAGATGTGTATTATTTTATTGTTGTTAAACAATTTGAGCTTAATCTCGGGTTTTGTTGTTTTCAAATTTTTAAAAACAACAAGTTTTATTTAAAGTGGAATGTAGTTCAAATTGATGCGAAGAACACCAAATGATTAGTGCAAAATGACATCACTCAGAAAAACCACACAATAGCGTGGTAGTGGTAAAATAAATCAAACTCTTGGAATTATCTTTAACATGGCAAAACCACTCACATATTTCTGCTAGAAAAGCATTTGGAATGCTAAAAAAATATAGTTCTTTCATTCCTGCTACAGGAAAACAACTTTGATAACAAAGTCGAAAAGAAAATATACAATTAATTAACTTATACCTGACCGTGTACTCGATAATTTGAACTAATTATTACAAATGCTTCGAATTTGGACAGTTGTTTAATGGAGGAGTTGCTGTAAAAATTGTTTCAGCAACATTTAGAAAAAATTATCGAGTACAAGGATATAACATCTTTTATAACACATTAGTCTTGTTGTCTAGGATATAAATAAATATATTAAGAAAAATATTCGCCGCAATATTGTCATTAAAGTTGCCAAAGGCACTATACACCTAAAAGGCAAAGATTTCAAGGAATCTTAATTTTCTAAAAAAAAATAAAATTTCACACTTGCCCCGTGTTTTGCTTACGTCCTGATGTATACCTTAAAAACGTCATATTTTTAGCTCTACTTTCACAATCTGATTGGCATTTTCTGTAATTTGGGAAAATTGAGTCTTGTTGCATGGTAAAAAGTAAGGAAAGGAACAAATACGGGCAATGTCAATAAAAATGTCCGGATTGTCGTATAGAAAAATCTCACTATTTTTAACACTTAGAGCACGTAGAGTATTATATAACTACCACGAGTTATTTAATCATAGAAAATAATTTATTTTCTTTACTATTCGTTAATCCGGACAATTTGATACACCGCCGAAACCTGTGGTATAGGGATTATCGAGATTATACTGTATATATGGGTGCATTATAAAAATCTGAATCGATTCTTACCAAAATTAACAGGGATCGCCCTAGGGCCAAAAAAATCTCCAATTTTTATGCGAATTGGTCTATAAATGTGACCTGTACTCTGTTTTCAAAAAGACCTGGCCAGATGGATAAGTGCGAATCTATGCAGATCATAAAAAGGAACTGTGGGTCTATTTCGTTTCCTTTTGCATGTTGCAAACTCATTCACTAAGACATAATACCCTTAGGGTATTAAAATATAGTTATCAGTGCAATCATGAAAAAAAAATTCCGTGCATAATTTGTTTCCTTTCACAAATTTCACAATTTTTTTTCCATATTTATGCCCAAAAGAGGGAATATTTTTGTCGATTCGACTAGAATACGCCATCATGAAGCGAATCTAGTAGCTTTCAACTTTTAACAAATATTGATTTTAAAAGAGTTTCACTTTCTAAAATTATTTTCCGTGCGGAAAAATCGGAAAATATTCATGATTGCCCTGTATATGTTTTTATATGTTATATGTTTTTAGTAAAATATGAAAGATTTTATGTAATATTCAATATTGTCTTAGTCTTAATATCTAGCTCATTTGTTATTCTGTCAGACAATTTGGCCGAGCAGAAACAATCAACATATTTGGAAACGTTCATTTTGATATTTCTGATTGAGTTTTTGAACAAATTTGTATCAGAAAGCAACTTATGTTGTAATAAGAAGGCTGGGGTATAAGAAATTTTCTAAGTCTTTTAGTCCAGATTTATTGCTGTGGCGGAACAATAATTATTAACATAATAATCTGCTAAGAAATCGACGTTTAACGACAATAGACTTAATTTAGAACACTTTTTAATGACTTTCCAAATTTAATTTGATGATTTTTGTCAAAAAAATTACTTGCATATTTTGCATATTTTTTTGCATATTTTGCATATTTTGCATATTTTATGCATATTTTGCATATTTTTTGCATATTTTGTGCATATGCAAAATATGCAAATATGCAAAAAAATAAAAAATATGAGCCTGTCATTGCATTCAGTTTTCTTCAAAACGAATTTTGGTCCAATCAGAATTTTCGTATCTTTATTAATAAAAAATATGCAAATATGCAAAATCCGATGTCTAGTAATGAGTAAAGTAAGTAGTAATGTGTAAGTCATTATGTATGTACAGCCTGATAATACGGAGAGTAATGAGCTCTCATTACTCGGTACTAAAAACTCCAGGCCTCAATTACGGACCGATCGTCACGAAATTTTGTGACATTTTTCCAAGTTCCGTCCAGATGAGACCCGATTAATTGTTGGTGACGATCGTAAGGGGTTAAATGGAGAAAAACAGAATTCTTATCCGATTTTGTAGGTGTCCTGTTGGTCGCAATGTTTGAGTTTTAAACAAAGAAGAAGCTTGCTATATAACATGATCATCAGATAATACCCGTAATACCAATTTTCCAGTTTTGGTTTAATGGACCAAATTGACATTTTTTATATCGACACCTCCAAATAATAGTATGCTAAGTCGAAAAAGTGAGTTTTGCAGGAGAAGCTCTCAAAGTTTGGAAATGTTTTCGAACTTCAGTACTATGCTAAGTCAATATTTGTTTATAACTTCTGTTCGGATTGACCCATCATTACCAAAATTAGACAGAATTTAATTTAAAGGACGTTCGACACCTCCAAATAATAGTTTGCTAATTCTGAAAAGCGAGTTTTGCAGGACAAGCTCTAAAAGTTTGGAAATTTCTTTGACCTTCAGTACTATGCAAAGTAAATATTTGTTTATAACTTCTGTTCGGATTGTCCGATCATTACCAAAATTTGACAGAATTTAAGTTAAAGGACGTTAAATATAAAAATGTAAAGAACTTGAAAACATGCTAAGTCGACTTAGCATACTATTGTTTGGAGGCGTCGATATGATGACTATATCTTTATTCCTGGCAGACACGTTCCACCCATTTACGTTATTTTTGAAAGAGGATTTCTTGGCCTTTCCACTGATGACAATTATATTGATGAACATGGCGAGATTTGCCTAATATATACCGGGATCCACAGTTTGAATTGTTTATATTCTAACCATAATTACGCTAGAGGACGCATTTATAGTTCAATATTGACAACATTACCCTCAAAGGAATATGCTAATAATTGTGGAGGATGATGGAATAGTAAATGGCGGGAGAAAATGTGAGTTATGGTGTTAAAAAATTTAATAATTTAATTTTTTGTGTATATTTAAATTTATGCAGAACATATTTCTGAAAAGTAGCTTACAAAATATATGGGAAAAAAAAACTTTTGACCTTTCCCTTATTGCAAATTAAAGTAGCGGTTAAACAACGGAACTGTCAAATATATATGTGGGAGAACTCTAATGCAGTTATTCTATTATTAATTTTTATAGGTGAACTCTTCCACTTATTCGTAAAAGTTTAGTTCAAACAATTGATCTCAATTTGGCATGTATTCAAAACCACACAGATCCGTCACTTTTTGCATAATCGACCAGAACGAATAGCTTTAAAAAATTGAACGTTCTCAAAACTTTATAAAATGTATGATTCAAATACATACGGATCGGAATTATGACGGACTGCCTTGCAAATGCCTAATTAATCAGCGGAAACTTCAACAACAACAAAGTACAAAGGACATATTACATATGTATAAGCACCACATATTGCATAGAATATTTGATTTTGTTAATAATTTTAAGTTAGACGTACAACAAAAAAGAATAAGAAATTTGGCTAGAAAGGGTATATGTATACACTTTGATACGACCAAAAATGTGCCTCATCGATATAACGGTTTTAGACTCCAAGTATGTTTGGACGAAATTCGTTTCAGACAATTTGAAGTCGATTTAGCCATGTCCGTCCGTCTGTCTGGCTGGTGCGCACGATAACTCTCGAACGGATCAACCGATTCGAACCAAGTTTTGGGTATCGTAATATTTTGTCCAAATGCATGTTCAAAGATGGGCCATATCGGTCCACTCCTTCGGGTACCTCCCCCACAAAGGTTCAAAATTTGTCTGTAAAATGGTGTGAACGACAACTCCCGAAGGAAGCAATCGGTTTGGTCCAAAATAATCGATACTATCGATAGTGCCATCGATTTTTTGCCGGCTCTATTTGGTATAACCCCACATTACGGTACATATATATTTTAAAGCAAACTCTACAACTACAGCATATTCCACTCAACTGGTCCCATTGCTTAATGAATGCACTCCTCGTGCCGATACAGTAACAGAGTATTGCGACCTCCATGCACAGCGCCGCAAAATCCACAGTTAGATACGGGAGAACTCCACCAAGAACCCAAAGTATGCCCAGGAGTGTTGTACTGCATATAGGGTTAACCTACAATCAGTAGCTACGCGTAGCGCACGAAAGAGGTATCGATAGAAAATGAGAGAGGTGAAATGTCCTTCCGCAGGAAATAGAGAGAAATTAAATCGAGGACAAAAGCCACAATGAAGTTCTAAAATTTTAGATTGAAACATTAAACTGATAGCTTTGGTACATGCACATCCTCCTCTAGAGACGAGCAAGGTATTTTGATAAAAGTTAGTATCTGTTAGTATCCTATACTAGCTAATGTTTAATTTACATTTGGCGTCTTTTCATGATTTCGCATACAAAAATGAAATCATCTCATTTCGTGATTTCAGCGAAATCAACATCGAAATCACAGTACACGTGATATACAACCCAGTTTGTGACTGAAAAAGTACCAAAAGTTGCAACACTTTTCACGTATCACAATAAACAAGGTAGATGGTCAATTGCTGCAACAAAAAATTTTAGAATCAAAATTTTTAAACAATGTGAAAAAAATATTAGATTACTTTGATACAATGCTATTTTTCATTGCGTTCTCTTTAAAGAGAAGTGTAAGTCTTGCTAGACTTCGGAGTATGGGAACGGGTTCTATACACAATTAATACGATATATAGATAGTTTTACGATAATTTTCGAAATAAATGCTCTGTTCCAGAACCTGCAAGAAGCTACTATTTTCTACTACGATAACATTTTTTTCTTTATGTTATCGAAAAAAATATTAAAAATTAGTAGATTCTTGCAGTACTGGAACAGACCAAAAGTTGTAAAGTTCTATATTGTCGTATATTTTTAATGACTAATTCAATTTGCAACAACTTGTTTTGAAAATTCATGTTCGATCAGCTGCGCGTATGCATCTACCTTGATCATTGTGATATGTATGAAATCAACAAAAAAATAAGTGTAAACACCGGGATGTATTTCAGGATTTCGTGAAATCCAGTGGATTTTAGAGCGCAAGTGTAAACTTGGCATAAGACGACGAAGATATTGATATTGTGTGTATACCGAGCGATGGCTTACCAGCCGAGATGTGGATAACTGAAGCCTCTGGCCAACGAAATAATTAGGCCGTACCAATGCGACTTTAGATGTGGAAAATCCATAATTATATACCTTACGCCAAATCCTGAAAAGGACCCAAGAGATGCAGATCGACGCGTACCAACTTTTTACCGCATTTGACAGCCCCATACGTTCAAAAGTGTTCCAAGCCATGCCTTTATTTGGTATACTCATTTGGCTTTGTAAGACGACATTAACTGATATCCTGTTCGATTCTCGCCACAGAATCTCATCAGTTCCCTTGTTTCTTGTTTGTGGATATTCTCCACCGAAGTTATTTTTCAATAACTTATTCAACAAAGAATTTTTTATACCCAAACATCAATCGTCATCTCGAAGTATAAGCGTGACCAATGAAAAAACTTCAATGAAAAGTTTTTCTTTGGCAACCTTAAACAACCACGACGAAAGTGTTTGCAAAACAAGCAAACCTTCTCCACTGTTATGTGTCGTTGAATTACAATGAAGGTAACATAACAAAATTTTGTTTGTTGCTTATTACAACAACATATGACCGTGCCAGTGTCTTCAATTAGAAACATTGGTGGCGTTTTTTATTGATATAGCGTTTGCAATTTAGTTTTTCCAAAATAGTCTGGCTTAATCCCATTGTTGTTGTTTTAATATTTTAAAACAACTAATATATTAGTGGTGAAAATTTGAAATTGTTCGCCAAGGGGTAAGGCAAGGAAGACTATACTTTCGATTCTCATCACAGAATCTCATCAGTTTCCTTTTTGTTTGTGGATTTTCTCCACCGAAATTATTTTCCAATAACTTTTTATACGCAAACATCAATCGTCAGCTCGAAGTATAAGCCTGACCACAGAAAAAGACTAAAAAAGTCTAAAGAGAATCTGTTAAAATGGGTCCGTCAGTAAATGGCGACAAGACCAAGTTGATAGTATCGATGCGCAATGCGTCCACATAATTGGGACCAATTGCAGAAGTTAGTACCTATACACGGTACAGCTACAACATGTACAGTGTATGATTTTGAGGGAGTACAAATTTTAGTGAGGTTTTCTACTCTCTGAGATGTCGAATTGCGGGATTACATCCGATTCGGGTTAACAATGTAGCCAAGTCCCTAAAGACAAATTAACTACACTAAAACATGAGCCGATACACCGACGTAGCCAGAGGTTTGGAACGTTTGTAACATATTACGTCCATACTTTGGATTATAAACAACATCCAGAAAAAACATTTTTGCGATATTTTGTTTTTGAAAATTTTTATAAGAGAAATTCAACAATAAAAGATAAAATCGTTGCTTAATCATTGTGGTTTTAAGTGTTTGTATATTTTCTCTAACGTGTTTTTATAATGAACTATTTTGAAATTCGTAACAATTACAAATTCTTTATTATGTTTGGAATTTGCAATAAAAACAAGTAAAAAAGTATCAGTCGCCTTTGCCGACAGAGATGTACCCTCAGCCTGTGTATATTGAAACAGTTTTTTCACAAAAAACTTATGTATTTAGGGGGTTTCAAAATTTTGGTCGTATGAACCGACAAAAATTTTGATTGGGATTAAAGTTCAAAAATGTTGCGGAAAAGGTACTTAATGGAATGGACCGACATAGACCATGGGGTGCCATAGGGGGTTTTTACACCCTTCGGGCTGTTTTCTCAAGAAGTATGGACTTGCCCCTGAAACAACTTTTACCATCGTAATTGAGGCAGCAAATGTAAGTTGCTTCAACAAATATCAAAGTGATTCAATAGCAGGTCTTAAAGTGAACTTATCCAAAATTTTGTGTGGGAGGTACGGGATGGAGTGGACAAATATAGTCCATATTCGAACCTGATCTATATCTGGTAGATATTATGAGAATGTGTAAAGTATGGACCAAATCGGTCACTCCCATCAAGAGTTATCGTGCGCACAATTTTTCCGAATATTTTTGAACTTTTGTGGGTTAGGTACCTGAATGAGTGGACCGATATGGCTTATCTACGAACTTAAAATAAGTTTGAAAACAATATTACGAAGGCCAAATTTTGGCCGGAATCGCCATTTCCGTTCGAGAATTATCTTGCGCTGCCACCCATAAATATGGTGTCATAGGGTTTGTTTTTCAACTTTCAGGCTATTTTTTCAGGAAGTATGGAATTGCCCCTGAGGAAACTTGTACCTTCGTATAGGGGACAGTGAATACAAGATGTTACAACAAAAACCAAGGCGATTCGAGAGCAGGTCCTAAACAGAACTTTTCCGAAATTTTGTGTGGGAGGTACTCGAAGGAGTTTACCGATTGAGTCCATATTGGAACCTCATCTAAGTCTGGTAGAAATTTCATAATGTGCAAAGTATGGACCAAATCGGTTACTCCCTTCAAGAGTTATCGTACGCACAAATTTTCCGAACATTTTCGAACTTTTGTGGTGGGGGGGGGGTACCTTAAGTAGTGGACCCGTATAATCCATCTTTGAACTTGAACTAAGTTTGGACAAAATATTACGAAAGCCAAATTTTGGACCGAATCGGCAGATCCGTTCGAGAGTTATCTTGCGCTCCAACCACTACACACGGTGTCATAGGGTTTTTTGTAACTTTCAGGCTATTTTCTCAGGAAGTATGGACTTGCCCCTAATGAAACTTACAACGTCGTATAGAGGACAGCGAATACAACTTGCGTAAACAAAAATCAAAGCGATTCCGGACCAGGTCTTAAACTGAACATTTCCGAAATTTTGTGTGGGAGGTACCCGAAGGAGTGGACCGATTGAGTCCATATTGGAACCTCATCTAAGTTTGGTAGAAATTACACGATGTGCAAAGTATGGACCAAATCGGTTATTCCCTACAAGAGTTATCGTGCGCACAAGTTTTGCGACAATTTTTGAACATGTGTGGGGGAGGTACCTGAAGGAGTGGACCTATATGGCCCATCTTCGAACTTAAATCGAATCTGGACAAAATATTTTGATACCCAAAATTTTAACCGAATCGATTGATCCGTTCGAGAGTTATCGTGCGCACCAGCCAGACAGACGGACAGACAGACAGACGGACGGACATTGCTAGATCTACTCAAAATTGAAACTGAAACGGATATCGTACAAACATACTTGGGGTCTAAAACCATTATTTCGATGAGGCACATTTTTGGTCGTATCAAAGTGTAAATACCCTCTTTAGCCTAAAGGCTGAGGGTATAAAAAACTATATCAACCATTTTTATGATGTAATTTCTGTTCAACCGCAGTGTCGAAACAAGTTCTTCTTCGTCAAAATCTCAACAAATACCACTCGGCTTTGCGGACAGGAATATACCCTGAGCCTGTGTGAATTGAAACTTTCATCTATGGACAGATCGAATAGCGGCTACACAGCCAAAATCCTTTAACCCTATAACTATGTATTAGGAGACTTTCAGAAATTTGTAGCCATTTTCGGACGTATGAACTTGCAAACAAAATATGGATTTGTATCACTGATCACAAGTGTTGCGGAGTAGGTATGGAGAAATGGACCGGAACGACATAGTTCATTTTGGGAGTAGATCTTATTTAGGGAGCCATTCCTTTTAAAAGATATTGCGCCCACCAGTCATTTCACCTTTTGAACCCTTATGTCAGGAAATATGGACTTGCCCACGAAAAACATAATACCGCTCTAAACACAAGGAATACCTTCAGTAAACATTTCTAAAGATCCTTAAATAGACGTTAAACTGCACTTAAACAACTATTTTGAAGGTTTGTGTGGGAGGTACCCCAGTATGGCCCATTTTCGAGCAAAAACTAAGTTTGGAAAAAATATTACTAAATCCAAAGTTTGGACCAATCTGTTGCCCCGCTCAAGAAATCTCGCGCATACGACTTTAGCTAAAATTCGTGAAATTTGGGGGGAAATACCAGAAGAAGTAGACCGAAAATCATAATCTTCGAACTTTGTACATATAAGGCTCGCTGAAATATTGCGATAAACAAAGTTTGGACCAACGCAGTATCCGGTTCGAAAGTTGTCGTGCGCACTAGCCACTACACATGATTGTCTTAGGTGTTCTTTACAGCTTTCGGGCCATTTTCTCTCGAAGTATAGACTTGCCTCTGAAAAACTTGTACTCTAGTAATAGGGGCCCCGAGAACACTTGTTGCAAAAAAGCAAATCGTTTCCAGAGAGTTCTTTTTATTTATTTATTTATTTATTTATTTATTTATTTATTTATTTATTTAGTTATTTATTTATTTATTTATTTATTTATTTATTTATTTATTTATTTATTTATTTATTTATTTATTTATTTATTTATTTATTTATTTATTTATTTATTTATTTATTTATTTATTTATTTATTTATTTATTTATTTATTTATTTATTTATTTATTTATTTATTTATTTATTTATTTATTTATTTATTTATTTATTTATTTATTTATTTATTTATTTATTTATTTATTTATTTATTTATTTATTTATTTATTTATTTATTTATTTATTTATTTATTTATTTATTTATTTATTTATTTATTTATTTATTTATTTATTTATTTATTTATTTATTTATTTATTTATTTATTTATTTATTTATTTATGTCATATTTTTATTTATAACTAAATTATTAGCATAAAGTAAGTAAAGCCATGACCATTGAGGTCTTAAGTTTACACAGCTTATCCAGAGAGGTCTTAAACTGCACTTCGCTGAAAATTTTTGAAATACTCTGCAGAAGTTTGCCGAAAGAGTAGATCGATATGGCCCATCTTCGAAGTTGATCAAATTTTGGTCAAAATATCACGAAGGTCAAATTTTGGACCGAATCGGTTGATCTGTTTGAGAATTTTCGTGCTCACCAGGCAGCTACCCAGAAGAACGGACATAGCTAAGTCGACTCTGTTCTGAAACAGATTTCTTCCAAACACACTTTGTATGAGGCATATTTTACCTAAAGGCTGAGAGTATAAAAAATGTAGATTGGGAAAAATTGTGTTTACGGATTTTTGCAAAAAGAAGGTATAAATGTATAGACCTTAGATTGGGCGATATAATTTCATTTTAAAAAAATTTAAGACTGGATTCCATAGTTTCCCTTGTTCCTGATCAATTTATGAGAAGATCCAGGATAGGAAACCAGAATTTCAATAAGAGAAGATGCACAATTTGGCGACAGAATTTGTCATTTACAGAACCGCAATTAGATGCTAGAATTTCTTGATGGATAGATAGACTATTGCTCAGCATTACTTCTCGGCCTTCAGAAATTCTTTATGTCTACTTATTACGCATTTTTGCATATTTTTGAAAATCATAATGCTAAGATATTTGAAAATTAAATGTTATGATATTTCTAAGGTTTTCCGATTGTATTCTCTTTCTTTTGGTCTTACCGAAGTGATATCAGTGAATTTCATAACATTCACTGTAGTTGTGAATTATTTGATAAATGATACGCCCAAAAATATATGGAATTATTAATATATTCATTGTTTTTACCATATATTAACTCTGAAAATTTTTCTAAAAACAAGATAAAATTGGCCAAGAAGCCTTACGCCATTTGAATTAAAAAATAGTAATGAAAATAATTCATCAGTAAAATAAGTCTAAAATAAATTTGGAATATCTAACTATTGTACAATTGCGGGGTTGGCCTGGAGTGGACTGTAAATCGTCTTAAGCGTTTTGCGGTGGCAACTCCTCAATTGTATTTAAGCGGATGATTGTTTTAATAAAAAATGCAGGGTTTAATTAGACTGTTTTCGATTCGGCTTCTATGCGAAAAGTAAAAACATTTTGTTTTTTTTCAGACATTTTGGTTTGTACAAAATACAAAAAAAGAAACAAATGGAATTAGATTGAAGACTTGTTAAATGAGTGAAAGCTCATTGGTGTATAGTTACCATATTAACAATTCTAATACAATTCTGTTAATGTGGATTATAATTTCAAATGATAATGCATTATATTCGTTAAATTCAAATACTTAATAACTAGTTGTTGAACAGAGTTCAACAACTATTGTTAAATTAAAATTTAAAGATTTAATTATGTTAACATATGCTTTTAAATTACCTTTCTAATATTATAGTATTAAAATAAGATAATTATTAAATAGTAAATTGAATAGTACATGATACAATTAAACCTGTACTGTAATTATAAGTTTTATCTTGTTGTGCAGGTGTTCAAGTAAATAAATAAATAAAAATAAAAAATAAAATAAGGTTTACATCTTTGCTAAATAAGACATTTTCGCAAACATGAACTTTCAAAATTTTGGTCAAAGTAGTCGTATGGTGATAAATTAAAAAGATTTGATAAGCCAATTTTAGGGAACTTTTAACAATGTGACTTTTAACGAATTTGGCTGTACCATACCAAATAGTTTCAACATATGTCCAAGTTCCTTCGGAACTGAAGACGGAGTCGTACAATTTCACTGCAGTTGGTGTCAGATTCAAGAAAACCTACTCAACACCCCTATTCCGTTCAAATAAATATATTTATTTTATTTCTCCTATCACTTCAGGGCTAAGCGAAGGTTCGGTAGCGGCTCATCAGACATATCGGCTGTAGAGTGGCTTCTCTGTCATCGAAATTCCAAATGCAAAAAAAACGAATTGCATTTGAAAATGTTCGATGACAGAGAAGTCACTCCACTCACTCACTCCAGTCACTCTGTGTGGGTTAGAATCTTCGGCTTTCATTTTTCACTTATAAAAAAATAAGCAAAGGCTATAGTCGGACAGGGCCGACCATGCGATAACCTACACCACTACTCTGCGAATTAGCTTTCAGCAAATCAAAATTCCTTTTCGACAAATAAAGTTATTGTAAGAAATAACTTTGTGGAGCCTGCCACCTTATCACATCAAGTTTAAATAACAATATAATAATTGTTCCACAAACATCCCAGAAGGGACAGGGAGTGCACCACGATTCATATTACATCAATGATATGGGGCCTACAGTTTATCGCCGAGTCCGAAAGCCGTGTCTTAAGATACCACCTGTAGAGATGTTTTACATGGCTGAACTACTCAGAAAATGTCGCCAACTTTACTGAGGGGTATTTTGCCATCGTTGGAAATTTGATGTTGGCTGGCCGGGAATCGAAACCCCGACCTTCAGCGTGCAAGTCGGGTGTGCATACAATTGTACCACGGTGGCACCAATAAATAATTTTACCATGGAAATTTGAGGAAGTTGAAATATAGCTCCACTCTATGGTATAATATTAGAAACAAGATACTTTATGATTTTTTTTGGCATTGATCATATTAAATGTATAGGACGTTTATTCTTTAAAAATCAGAATATGTTAAATTTCCATGTTATGACATTTCCAATAGGGTGCCAGCGTGGTGCACTGAAATCAAATTTTCAACGGTGGCAAAATATTTTTCAGTAATGAAAAACTTCTCTACAAGTGGTGTCTTAGGACACGCCGTTCGGACTCGGCGATAAACAGTAAGTCCCATATCATTAGACAGCGGAATCCTATGCAAATGCATATATGGTTAGGAATGTTGTAGAGGTAATGTGATTAGACAAAAACGCGTTTTATAACAAAACTAGCAAATGCCCGCTACTTCGTATGCGGAAAGGAAACGAAATATATATAAACAATATTTAATACCGGAATGGTGAATACTGCAGATTCTGTTGTACTAAACCTATTTTTATTACCACTATTTTTTTCGATTGTAGTCAGAATTTACAAAAAAAAAAAATCTGCCGTATCGCATCCCTACACAACTACCATATTTTTTATTTCGAATTTCCAAAACTAAGTATCATATTGCAAATTTCAGATTTGACTCCTGGTTTTAACCCTTCACTAACACAGCATTCCCTTCCAGTACGAATTTCCAAACACTAAACTTTATCTCACCCTTTCGCCCAGAACCCGAATAGGTCCGTTAAATTTTCGGCATTCAAAATGGTAATAAAAATCCACGTTTTCGTATATCCCCGTATAACGGTACCTCTCGACTTAGTGTATTTTAAAGTAAGAACAAATCTATATTGTCCAATTTTCTTTAAATTTGGACCTTGAATACTCAGAGGATATAAAAGTTTAATTTAAAAAATCTCCACTTCAATCCACGTTTATTAGAAAAGATATTTTGAAGATTTAGAGTATTTTGAAGATCTTCTGCACATTTTCCAACCGAAATTCGGAATTTGTGGCATGAAGGGCTAGAAAACTTCTTTACAAAAAATTGTAGTTAATGTGCACGGGTAAGTCAACCATATATAACGGAAAATTTTTTGGAGGCATTTCAATTTAGGATTTTTTAATATCAGGGGGTAAATACCTTCTAGTTAACAAAATTGTCGCATTGGACCACGTTTTCAAATTTACATACCAAAGCGGTCAGAACAATAAACATTTTTTGAAAAGATACTTCACGTTTGACTACTTAATCTCAGTACATTATTTAGAATCTCCTTGGCGTTAACATCAAATCAATGGAACAATATTCAGTACAATTTTTCAAACTCAGAACTTTGTCTCAAATTTTAGATTGACCTTCATAACAAATATTTTTCCATTTCGTATTTTTTGTACAAATAGGTACCCAACTTTTCGTACACATAGGTAAACGTTTCAAAAATTACTTCAACATATATCCTAACCCTAATTCACTTTTCCAGTCTTACCAGTTCCCCTGAAACCCATTTGAGGACTATTTAGTAGTTTTTTTATAAATAAGTACGAATTTTCAAAACGTCCTTCCTACCTCTACTCTAAACACCCTAATACCGAATTTCAAAATTCCAGTTCTACCCTTTACAAAATCACAAATTGTACAAAATTCCATACCATATAGCAACTACCAAAAGGTACCAAATGTTGTACCATTTAGCACTTTTCGTACACGATTTTCCAAAATGTATTTTCATATCTCAGCTATATCCGTTCACCTAAACGCAAATTATAGCCAATGTAGTTCCATTTAGCACTTTTCCATAAGTACGAATTTTCAAAACTACGTCAATCCTACACTCCAACAATAATCTGTTCACGCAAATACAAATTATAGCGAATTTCGTACCATTTAGTACTACTTCGTGCACATTAGTACGATTTTCCAAAGCTACCTCTATATCTCAATTCAATATTCCAACAGTAATCTTAATTCCAAATTTCAGGATTCCAGCTCTTCAAATCCAAATCATACTAAACTCACTACCATTTACGACTTTTCGACCTTTGGCACATCTTTCTTACTCTTCATCAGTGACCCCCATTCCAAATTTCAGGATTCCAGCTCTATTCGTTCACCCAAACCCAAATTGTACTAAATTTAGTACCATTTAGTATTTTTCATGCACTTATAGTTCAAATTTCTAAAAACCTTTCTTTGTTACTCTCCATCAGTGACCCTCATTAGAAAATTCAGGATTCCAGCTCAATCTATTCACCCAAATCCAAATTGTACTAAATTTAGTACCATTTAAACTTTTCATGCACTTATAGTTCGAATTTCCAAAAACCTTTCTTTGTTACTCTCCACCAGTGACCCTAATTTCAAATTTCAGGATTCTAGCTCCATCCGTTCACCCAAATCAAAATTGTACTAAATTTAGTACCATTTAGTACTTTTCGTACCCTTGTAATTCGAATTTCCAAAAACCTTTCTTTTTTACTCTCCATCAGTGACCTTCATTCCAAATTTCAGGATTCCAGCTCTGTTCGTTCACCAAAACCCAAATTGTACTAAATTTAGTACCATTTATTACTTTTTGTAACTTATAGTTCGAATTCCAAAAACCTTTTATTTTTACTCTTCATCAGTGATCCTCATTCCAAATTTCAGGATTCCAGCTCTATCCGTTCACCCAAATCCAAATTGTACTAAATTTAGTACCATTTAGTACTTTTCGTGCACTTATAGTTCGAATTTCTAAAAACCTTTTTTGTTACTCTCCATCAGTGACCCTCATTACAAATTTCAGGATTCAAGCTCAATCCGTTCACCCAAATCAAAATTGTACTAAATTTAGTACCATTTAGAACCTTTCGTGCAGTTTTAGTTCGAAATTCCAAAAAACTTTCTTTGTAACTCTTCACCAGTGACCCTAATTTCAAATTTCAGGATTCCAGCTCTATCCGTTCACACAAATCCAAATTGTACTAAATTTAGTACCACTTAGTACTGTTCGTACCCTTATAATTCGAATTTACAAAAACCTTTCATTGTTAGTCTTCATCAGTGATCCTCATTCCAAATGTCTGTATTCCAGCTCAATCCCACCCAAATCAAAATTGTACTAAATTTAGTACCATTTAGTACTTTTCGTACCCTTATAGTTCGAATTTCCATAAACCTTTCATTGTTACTCTTCATCAGTGACCCTAATTCCAAATGTTTGTATTCCAGCTCTATCCGTTCATCCAAATCCAAATTGTACTGTATTTAGTACCATTTAGTACTTTTCGTATACTTTTAATTCGAATTTCCAAAAACCTTCCTTTTTTACTCTCCATCAGTGACCTTAATTCCAAATTTCAGGATTCCAGCTCTATTCGTTCACCCAAACCCAAATTGTACTAAATTTAGTACCATTTATTACTTTTCGTACACTTATAGTTCGAGTTCCAAAAACCTTTCATTTTTACTCTTCATCAGTGATCCGCATTCCAAATTTCAGGATTCCAGCCCTATCCGTTCACCCAAATCCAAATTGTACTAAATTTAGTACCATTTAGTACTTTTCGTTCACTTATAGTTCGAATTTCTTAAAACCTTTCTTTTTTACTCTCCATCAGTGACCCTCATTCCAAATTTCAGGATTCCAGCCCTATCCGTTCACCCAAATCAAAATTGTACTAAATTTAGTACCATTTAGTACTATTCGTGCACTTATAGTTCGAATTTCCAAAAACCTTTTTTGTTACTCTTCATCAGTGACCCTAATTTCAAATTTCAGGATTCCAGCTCTATCCTTTCACACAAATCCAAATTGTACTAAAATTAGTACCATTTAGTACTTTTCGTACCCTTGTAGTTCGAATTTCCAAAAACCCTTTGGTACATACAGTATCGGCCAAAACTAAAGCACCCCCTCAGTAAATTTTTTTGAAATGATAATTTTTTTATGAAAACTAAATTATAAATTTATTTTTTATTTTTCTTTTTATTTTATTATATCTTTATAATTGAAAAATACAAAAAAAATGAGATCAGAATTTAATAAACAAAAGTTAAAATTCAAAAAACATTTTAGGTCGCAAATATAAGCGGACAAAACTAAAGCACCCCCCCATTTGAGGTACAGCAAAAACTATTGAAATCAATATTTCGTTGCTTATCCTCTATTCTGGATGACACAATCACATCTTTTAGGCATAAACGATACTAAATTATTAATTATTGCAGGCGAAATAATCGGTTTTCGGAAAATTTAGCTTAAATCCTCAAAATACTGAAAATCGGAAGGTACCGTTATATGGAGGCTATACCCAAACGTGGACCCAGGTCCACGATTTTTGATGGATATGTTTTGTGACCACTTAGAACCCTATGTACCAAATTACAGCTAAATTAGTAGGAAAATGTGGCTTAAATATCCGAAATACCGAAGATCGGAAGGTACCGCTATAAGGGGGCTATACCAAAAATTAGCCGATATTGTTCATATTCATCCAAAAAATATGCTACATGCTGATCCCCTTATTTTTGTATTTTTTAATTATAAAGATATAAATAAATAAGAAGAAAAATAAAAAATAAATTTATAATTTAGTTTTCATAAAAAAAATTATCATTTCAAAAAAATTTACTGAGGGGGTGCTTTAGTTTTGGCCGATACTGTATATATATATATAAAAGAGTAGTGAGTTGAGTGACTGACTGACTGATTGACTGACTGATTCATCAGCGCCCAGACGAAACCGCTAAAGCTAGAAAGTTGAAATTTTGGGTGTAGGTTGCTGTTGGTGTGTAGGGGTGAGATAAGGCTGGGTTTTTGGAAATTCGACCTAGAAGTGTACGAAAAGTACTAAAAGGTACTAAATATGGTACCCTTTGTATTAGGCAAACGGTAAGAGCTAGAATTCTGAAATTTGGAATGAGGGTAACTGATGGAGAGCTAGAAAGATGTACCAAAGGGATTTTGGAAATTCGAACTATAAGTGTACGAAAAGTACTAAATGGTATTAAATTTAGTACAATTTGGATTTGTGTGAACGGATAGAGCTGGAATACAGGCATTTGGAATGTGGGTCACTGATGAAGAGTAATAATGAAAGGTTTTTGGAAATTCGAACTGTAAGGGTACGAAAAGTACTAAATGGTACTAAATTTAGTACAATTTTGATTTGGGTGAACGTATTGAGCTGGAAGACAGACAATTGGAATGAGGGTCACTGATGAAAAGTAACAATAAAAGGTTTTTGTAAATTCGAACTATAAAGGTACGAAAAGTACTAAATGGTACTAAATTTAGTACAATTTGGGTTTGGGTGAACGAATAGAGCTGGAATCCTGAAATTTGGAATGAAGGTCACTGATGGAGAGTAAAAAAGAAAGGTTTTTGGAAATTCGAACCAAAAGTGCACGCAAAGTATTAAATGGTACTAAATTTAGTACAATTCGGATTTGGGTGAACGGATAGAGCTGGAATCCTGAAATTTGGAATGAGGATCACTGATGAAGAGTAAAAATGAAAGGTTTTTGGAATTCGAACTATAAGTATACGAAAAGTAATAAATGGTACTAAATTTAGTACAATTTGGGTTTGGGTGAACGAATAGAGCTGGAATCATGAAATTTGGAATGAAGGTCACTGATGAAGAGTAAAAAAGAAAGGTTGATGGAAATTCGAATTACAAGGGTACGAAAAGTACTAAATGGTACTAAATTTAGTACAATTTTGATTTGGGTGAACGGATTGAGCTGGAATACAGACATTTGGAATGGGGGTCACTGATGAAGAGTAACAATGAAAGGTTTTTGGAAATTCGAACTATAAGGGTACGAAAAGTACTAAATGGTACTAAATTTAGTACAGTTTGGATTTGGGTGAACGGATGGAGCTAGAATCCTGAAATTTTAAATTAGGGTCACTGGTGGAGAGTAACAAAGAAATGTTTTTAGAAATTAGAACTAAAAGTGCACGAAAAGTACTAAATGGTACTAAATTTAGTACAATTTGGATTTGGGTGAACGGATAGAGCTGGAATCCTGAAATTTGGAATGAGGATCACTGATGAAGAGTAAAAATGAAAGGTTTTTGGAAGTCGAACTATAAGTGTACGAAAAGTAATAAATGGTAGTAAATTTAGTACAATTTGGGTTTGGGTGAACGGATAGAGCTGGAATCTTGAAATTTTGAATGAAGGTCACTGATGGAGAGTAAAAAAGAAAGGTTTTTGGAAATTCGAATTAAAATTATACGAAAAATACTAAATGGTACTAAATATAATACAATTTGGGTATGGGTTAACGAATAGGGGCGGAATCCTGAAATTTGGAATGGGGGTCACTGATGAAGAGTAAGAAAGATGTACCAAAGGTCGAAAAGTCCTAAATGGTAGTGAGTTTAGTATGATTTGGATTTGAAGAGCTGGAATCCTGAAATTTGGAATTAAGATTACTGTTGGAATATAGAATTGAGATATGGAGGTAGCTTTGGAAAATCGTACTAATATGCACGAAGTAGTACTAAATGGTACGAAATTCGCTATAATTTGTATTTGCGTGAACAGATTATTGTTGGAGTGTAGGATTGAGGTAGTTTTGGAAATTCGTACTTATGGAAAAGTGTTAAATGGAACTACATTGGCTATAATTTGGGTTTAGGTGAACGGATAGAGCTGAGATATGAAAGTACATTTCGGAAAATCGTGTACGAAAAGTGCTAAATGGTACAAAATTTGGTACCTTTTGGTATTTGCTATATGGTTTAGAATTTTGTACAATTTGTGATTTTGTAAAGGGTACAACTGGAATTTTGAAATTCGGTATTAGATTAGCAGTTGGTGTTTAGAGTGGAGGTAGGTTTTGAAAATTCGTACTTATTTATACAAAAACTACTAAATAGTCCTCAAATGGGTTTCAGGGGAACTGGAAAACTGAATTGGGGTTAGGATATATGTTGAATATAAGGAAGTAATTTTTGAAACGTTTACCTATGTGTAGGAAAAGTTGGGTAACATGTTGATACCAAAACCATTTTAAATAGTTAAGGTACTAAATTTGGTGTTGGGTGTAGGAACAAAGCTGGGATTATATAATTTAAAAATACGAAATTTGTACAAAAAATACGAAATTGAAAAATATTTGTTATGAAGATCGCTCTAAAGTTTGAGACAAAGTTCTGAGTTTGAAAAATTGTACTGAATATTGCCCCATTGATTTGATGTTAACGCCAAGGAGTTTCTACGTAATGTACTGAAATAAAGTAGTCAAACGTAAAGCATCTTTTCAAAAAATGTTTTTTGTTCTGACCGCTTTGGTACAATTTTGTTAACTAGAAGGTATTTACCCCTGATATTAAAAAATCCTAAATTCAAATGCCTTCAAAAAATTTTCCGTTATATACTGTTGACATACCGGTGCACATTAAGTACAATTTTTTGTAAAGAATTTTTCTAACCTTTCATGCCACAAATTCCGAATTTCGGTTGGAAAATGCGCAGAAGATCTTCAAATACTCTAAATCTTCAAAATATCTCTTCTAATAAACGTGGATTGAAGTGGAGATTTTTTAAATTAAACTTCTATATCCTCTGAGTATTCAAGGTCCAAATTTAAAGAAAATTGGACAATATACATTTGATCTTCTTTAAAAATACACTAAGTCAAGAGGTACCCTTATATGGGAATATACGAAAACGTGGCCGAAAATTTTTTTTTTAAATTCTGACTACAATCGAAGTCTAGTTTTCTAACTCTCCATAAGTGACCCTCATTCCAAATTTCAGAATTCTAGCTCTTACCGTTTGCCTAATACAAAGGGTACCATATTTAGTACCTTTTAGTACTTTTCGTACACTTCTAGGTCGAATTTCCAAAAACCCAGCCTTATCTCACCCCTACACACCAACAGCAACCTACACCCAAAATTTCAACTTTCTAGCTTCAGCGGTTTCGTCTGGGCGTTGATGAATCAGTCAGTCAATCAGTCAGTCAGTCAGTCACTCACCTCACTACTCTTTTATATATATAGATAAAACGAATTAGTCTGGACCTAATTTTTTGCATATTTAGACATATTTGCATACAATGAACATATGCAAAACCATATGCAAGGTTTTGTGGCCTAAAAATCTCACCGAATTGACTGAAGTTTTGTATTAAGTCTTCGTTGGGGGTATAAAACTTTCGACCTGGAATTTATCGGTATAGGTCCACGTCGTCATGTAGCTCCCATAGGACAGTACCTCCCGATATCCGGTACTTTAAAGGTTGTGGCCTCAATATCCCACTCAAATGGCTGAAATGTTGTATTAAGTCTTCGTTTGGGGTATAAAACTTTAGACCTGAAATTTGTCGGTATAGGTTCACGTCTTCATATAGCTCCCATACTAGGTTATGGTCTCAATATCGCTCCGAAATGGCTTAAATTTGGTATTAAGTCTTCATTGGAGGTACTAAACTTTCCACCTGAAATTTATCAGTATAGGTCTACCCCTCCAGATAGCTCCCCATTTTCGACATTTTGAAGGAGATTTTAGAAGATATTATTGAAATATTTATTGCATACGAAAATATGTAAAATAAATAAATTTTACATATGTTTGATTACAATTTATAATGGACAGACGACGGACGGACACACATCTCAAAATCGCTTTATCTCGCCGAGATATGAAGATTGGTATACCACATTGGGGGTCTCCGACGAATATTTCGCGGTGTTACATGATTTTTTTCCAAAACAAACTTATAATACCCTTTCCACATAGTGGTGTAGGGTATAAAAAATCGTTGGTCATTAAGCTCGACTCCAACGAGAAATAAATTAAAATTAATATTAAAATGTTCTTCGCCCTAATAGACAAAATTTCCAAATAAATTATTGATCTAAAATCTATTCGGTTTGCTCTCATTAGTATGAAAAAATTTCTTCTGAGATGTTTGTGACAAATAGTCACATGTAGTATATGTTTGGGCATACCTCTAACTTCGATTACCTTCATCATGGAACATGCTACTTGTCATTCAATCCATTTGACACAGATTTTTGTACAAAATAAGACAATTAACAATTCTTTATACAATTAAGAACATAAGCGTATTTTTCAACAATTACGATTCCCCAAAAACGCTCATAAGCTGCCATTGGCAACAGTTACCAATCAGTCTACCGATTGGATTTAGCAACCTTTTGGTCAGAACATCGCCAAAATGTTTGTCAGTTATTGAAGAGATTTTATTGAGTACTTGCGTGTTATCAACATATTAAAGTGCAATGGGTTTTGTTGATAGAATTTTCAATCCGACCGAGTGCTACCACTTCTGTTCTAAATAAACTTAACAAAATAAGCATCACGTGCGACCATGCAACGACCAAAGAGGCATCGCCTCAATCCAGTCAACAGCAACAACAACAACATTCATGGTTGAAATTATATCGTTTGAATGGGAGAGAATCAGACAATCTGCCTGCGACTTGATTGTTCTTTACTATGTGGAGAGACAAGAGGCCAATGTCTAACAGGCAAGCGGCAGTAGTTACTTGGCAATTTTCGTGCTACATTTGATGCACTTACGTTTAGCTAATGATACTGGCAACATGAACTTAATGAATGAATCTGCCACTTTCCACAGGATTTATTGAGGAATCCATCTAATGAGTTATTTTCGCTATACTCGCATGCAACGATGCCGCTTGCCACCAAAGCTGTAGAACACCATCACACTGCGAGTCTGATTACCATCACTGGCACTAGTTGTGTGTTGCATGCACATTTCGAACAGAAGGGATGATCGAAATTAAGCATATACTATTTATTTAGTGTTTCGTATTAAGAAGTGAAGGAAGTTTTGTTGGATTTTGTATTATAATAAACTGCCTTTTTTTTTCATTTTTATCCGAAACATGCTTAGACAACCCTTATCTGGATACATATTTATTTCAATATATTCCTTTTAAGCTATTGATTATCTAGAATTCTCGGAGTCATTACTAATACACGCTGCGCCTTAACTGACTTTAAATGAAAGTTGCTCACACCTGCGAAGTTTTTGCGGATTCTAAAACTACAATGATCATAGACGGGAAAAATCAATAAACAAAAAAATCTCCGGAGCACTTTTTAAATAAACCGCGATCAAAGTTCACATTTTTAGGTTTTCACGATTTTGCTTGGAAACCGCAAGTCCTATCGAAATGGAATTAGAGAAAATATTGTAACCGTGAAAATATTCTACAAAACTGACCTTGATGGTATTTTCGTAGGTTTTACCATTTTTGAGATATAGAAGTTCAAATTGGGACAATGAACTGACTGTATCGCCTGTTTATAACTAAGTTTAAATAAAAACCGCTTACACCTTTTTGCGGATTCTGAAACAGCAATGTTCATAGCTGAGAAAAATCCAAAAACAAAAAATCGCTGGAGGGATTTTTAAATAAATCGGGGTCAAAGTTCACATTTTAGGTTTATTTTAGATTTTCGCGATTTTGCTTGGAAACCGCAAGTCCTATCGAAATGGGACCAAAAAATCTTGTACAAGATTGACCCTAATAGGATTTTTTTATGAAAATCGCTGGAGGCATTTTTAAATAAATCGCAGATAAAACTAAATGCGTTATGGGTTAATTAGGCTTTATTGCAAGATGAAAAAGTTGTGTAGCTCAATTTCTAAATTTATCCTCAGAACAATTGATTTTCTGATTGAATTTTCGGATTTTTCGTAGAATATTTTTTTGAATGGCACTTCTGTGGACTGATTTTTTTAGTCGACAGTGAGTTAAAGAGGATACAAATCGACAAAGCCTTTTGTTGGTTACAATTACATATGTTGAGATGCATACATATTTGTTATTCATCGATTTAATATTATTGTTCTAATAATTGTGATAAGTTCCAACCCAATGTCTAAATGTAGACTTACCTTACCATGATTATATTCCATGCTACGCGAAAATAACTAAAAATGTATTTGTGAATTGCATTTTGCATCGGATGACTGGTAGTCGTAACTATTCAAAGTGGAATGCGCGTTGAATGGCAGAGAACAAAACAAAAACAAATACACACACAAAATAAGAAAGACGTTCAAAACAATTTTATTCAATTCATGTTTGCTTTAATCGCCTCTTTGTTTAACAAAATGTCGAGCATAATTTAAAAATACACGAATCTAATTTCAAATATTTTTGCGAAAAAAGAAAACGGCAAAGAGCCGGCTTGTGGTTTGTTTTGTTCCTCATTAATATAAAAACATGCAATTCCATAAATCTTTTTTTGTCTAATCCAATCAACGTGTCCAATCGAACGTAATACGATTGCTTGTATTAGCACATCAAAGAATTGAATTGATTTTTTGGCTAATTATTAGAAAATGGGAAGATTGCTTCATATAATTTTATAGTTAAATTGGCAGATGGACTTTGTTGCAGCGTTTCAAAGACGGGCCATTCGACTTCGAAGTCGATTCCGAGGGTAATGTCCTGCGCCACTCAAAATGAATAAAATATGCACAATTTTTCATTTCCACATGTGTTTAACGATATCTGTTGATTTAGTCCTAGGGTATTCCTGCATAACTTTAATATGATTTTAAAAGTAGGAATAGCAAACATGTGAGCGAGTATACTATATACTCCTACCCTCATCTGAAAAAATGAAAACAAGCAAAATTGCCATTAGGTTCGACAGTGAGGGAATTTAATTTGTATACTTTAATGTGGTTTTCTCGTAGGCTGGAGTAAGTCCAGTGTCCAGGGTCTCCATAGGGACGCACTACGCTTTACGAAATAAAATGCAAATTGTCCCTCTCTTGAGGGTTACATCAGATGTTTATTGATCTAAATACTTGTATGTTCTAATGCAATGATATGCAATGGTGATGTTGTTGTTGCAACAGTGTTTATTATTGTGTTTGCGTGCTCGTTCTTCTGCTCAATCTGGCTCTGGGTCTATCCCCAGTTCCAGGAAAGTGGCTGCTTACTCGTAGATGGGATATAACGCCAGATCCACTGCAGTTAGATGAGTAGTTTTGGCAGGGCAATTGAAAAGGTGTAGTGTGTCATGTGGGCCCATACTGGCAGATGTTTTGCACGGTGCTATCGATACTTGCCCAATAGGAATTTAAGCGACTGCAATATCATGAGCGTAGTTGAGCCAAAACTACTCTGGTTTGTCTTGGCAGCTGACGCTAGATGGGGAATGTACTCCGAGGACTTTACTCACACTCAATTTGCTTATGTCCTTAGCAACTGCGTCCATGTGAGTGCTATTCAGACCTGCCTGATATGCCTGTTGATCTAGAGGTTCTCTTCTATATTGTTGGACCTCCCTCTCTAGAGCATGAATATGCCTGGATGTGTCGGGCCTAGCCAACAGATGGTGATTGGGATGGCTCGCACGGCAATACCCGAGCAAGTACTGCAACGAGGGCATGTCGCTGAGTTGCTGTACTGGAAGAATCTATGCCTCCTCATGTAGATGGTCCAGTGATGACTTGAGGAGGTACCCAGTTGGTGTTCTCAGAGCGGCATTCTGACTAGTTTGAATCTCTTTCCAATGCGTATCAACTAAATTCGGGGACCAAATTGGAGCCGCATAGCTTACCACAGACCGACCTATCGCGTTATATGTTGTCAACAAGGTTTCTTTATCTGCACCCCAAGTGCTGCCGGCTAGGGACTTGCTTTTCAGTTTGTCGCAGATAGCTGCAGCATGTGCGGAGGACTTGAACGTAGTGTCGAATGTGACCCCTAGAATTTTGGTGCAGTTTGTGGTCGGAATTCTGCTTCCATTGACCACGACATTAAACTCTTTTCTATACTGCGCCGTATGAAAAATTCAAGAAACAAATTGATTTAAAACCAATCGTAGGTCATTTTAATTTGCCAATATGAAAATGAAGTCCTCCTCTAAACCCTCAGTCATAAAAATGAATAATAGGGAGTAAGCCAATGAGAAAAATATTGCAGACTCTTTGCCAATTTCTTTTCGACTACATACTCTGATCAAAAATACCAACAGAATATTCAGTACCCATATCATATTAACTCACTTAACCACATATCAAGGCCATTCCTCCAGGCCAATCAAGTCTTAACAAGTTTACGTTCTTTGAAACCTAATAATAGTCCAGGCCCTGATGGGATTCCCGCAAGCATTCTAAAATGTTCCCTCAATCTGTAAAAGTTCTTTCCTTATACCTCTGCACAAGTCTGGTAGCATGTCTGATGTCTCGAATTATAAGGAAATAGCAAAATTAAGCGCTATTCCAAAATTGTTTGAAAAGCACGTAACTGAAGTAATTTCACATAAAGTCCAACCCATTCTCAGTCCATATCTCAGTTATGTAAGCTAAATTGTTTAGGATTCAGCCGTAACTTGTTGAAGTGGATTTCTTCTTATCTACAAAATAGATCTCAGGTTATTTATTTTGAAAATTCTCTGTCTAATTCTATTAGTGTTCCTTCTGGTGTTCCTCAGGGTAGTCACCTAGGTCCGGTGCTGTTTTTATTATTTGTGAATGACTTGCCTCTCTCAATCCGTAACCCTAGTATTCTTATGTCTGCAGATGACGTTAAGATATTCTTAACTCATAAATCCTTAACTGATTCTAACGCACTGCAGAACGATTTAAACTCGTTTTCAAAGTGGTGCAGTATTAATAATATGGAACTGAATTTAGAGTATTGTTCACTTGTTTGGGTTCCGTACTATGCAATTCACTCTGAAACTTTTTTCTCTTAAATGTTTGAATTGGAACAATGATATCATACTTCCCTCGTATACCAGCAGGTTAAAACTAATTAGTCTGCAATCTTTAAAAAGTCGACGGACTTGTAGTGGCGCTTGCAATAGCTACTGAAACTTGACTTAATATATCACATTCGAATTGGACTTTTTTAACTTACTCGCTATGAGTGACATCTATATTTGACGTTTTTATATGCAAAGGAAAATTTCCATTTTTCCTCGTTCACTCGTCTTCATGGGGTTGCAGTACACCTCTTGTTTCAATGGATTTATCATATTGCAACCAGGTTGGGTGGGTTTTCCAGCAACACAACACCTCGTTGCTGACCATCTTTGGTGATTTGCGACTCTGCTATTCTATGCATTCTCTGTCCGCTCTCTCCTTTCACTCAATTTTCCACTTTTTCTTAATTTCCCGTTTCGTTCCAGCGAACGACGTTAACCGACCTATAAGTTCATTTCCATTTCCTTTTCGGTTATCATTGCTATCAGACATATTTCGTACTTTCCAATTTCCGTTTCCTTCTAAACACTTCTATTTGAATATGAAAAAAATGCCGACGAGTAATAAGGCTGGATCAATACGTGCATTTCTTCGTACGACTTCTCCAATGACATCAGCTACAATTTACCCCGTAATATGCTACAGACTATGCTTAATACAGTAATGGTTTTTAAGAGATCTTAAATGGAGATGTACCATCCGATTTCCTCATATCATCGATTAGAGTAAATGTTCCTTTTAGAGCATCTAGATTTTATCAATTTTTGTATAGAAGCTTTAATCATACAAATTACTCAGGTAGTGAACAGAAAAAAATATTTCCAGAATTTTTACATATTTTCGTTCGTGATGTAACTTTTACATTCTGTACAGGTACCTCACATAAGACACATGTGCAGTTTCTTATATCCAAACGAAAGCCACTATTTTTTCAAAACTACGAGTATGTAAGATTTTCATGTGATGCAAAATCACTTTCCTGTTATTCCCTACATTCTCATCGGTCTCATCGTCTCACCATCACATTGACAATGTATCAACAGACCAAAACACAACCCCCACCATCGTCTCACCATCACATTGAGACTTTATCAACAAACCACACCCACAACAACTACCGCTGTCGCAACAATTGTTGTTAGTTAACTGTCAAACCAAACAACTACAGTGCGTTTGGTCTCGAAAAAAACAAAGTCATTAGTCGTACAAATATTTCGCATATACAAATTTGTAATTTATTTAATATAAAGGCAACATCTAATATCTCAACATAGTGCTGATAGACTCAACAAGTGTGTACATATGGTTCATATTGTTCTGCTATGCTCACAAGACAATAACATGTATATGGCATTGGTATGTATATGGCTAGCGGCTGCCGCAGTGATGATGTCCCGGAACGTCCTTTCCGCTACCCGAACATCAGAAGGATTGGGCGGTTCTCTGAAGCTGTGATTGGTGAACTCTCTGAAAACTGGCCAATCAGATTTCTTATTACTGACGAATGTGCGGCGTTCAGAGGTGATGATCTGCTTATGGAGACAACTATGGGGAGATGGTCTGTTCCAAGTGAAATGACGGGCTGTCAGGTAACGTCATTTGTCAGACCCGGCGACACGATGGTTATGTCTGGCGAACTGTGACACTCTCCTCTAATTCTGGTAGGAGCGTTCTCATTGACCATGCAAAAAGTATAGCTATCAGCCGTTTCCGAGGGCCGAATGTCACATCTCATGAAGCGCATTAAAGTCCCCCAAGACCAGACGATTATGACATTCCAAAAGCTTGTTAATGTTTAGGCTTATAATCTTAGATACAGCTATTTCTCGGCGGAATGTATACGTTCAGAAACTCTATCTCGGCAGTTCCACACCTGACTGCTACCCCCATACATTCCATGTACGGCTCATAAGAGTCAGGCTCAATCGAGATATGTCTGTATTGAACAGACTGGTGCAAAATGAAAGCTAGTCCTCCACCTCCACTTCTGGTACGATCCTTCCTTAATACGTTGTAATCATCACAACGCTGTAAGCTGCAGTTGTTGTTGAGCTTGGTTCCCTGCATTGCCGCGACCTTGATCTTCTTCCGACTCATAAGTTCCACCATTTCTTCGATCTTACCTTGGAGTCCATTGCAATTAAATTGAAAAAAGGATGCATTTTCTGGGATTGGAACAACAACGGCTGGTGTTAAATGCTGCGCGTGCGATTGCTGTTGAGGGGACTGCGGGGGAGTTTCATCTGACGACGACTCACTGAAGTTGTGTACGCGGAGCATGCAGCAACATAGTCCCTCGCGTAGACAAGTCCAGAGCAACTCCTTAGATCCTGACATCTATTGCATCTCACCGAAATTTAGATGTGGGAGAAGTCTCGGATGTGGCAAACCGAGCAAAAATATATTGGTCCGGGGTATGCTGCTCCGGGATATGCTGCTCCCAACACAGAAAAACGAAACAAATACAAAAATATGTACACTGAGGTGGCAGCCGCTGGCCGGGACATTGATATGTGATTCCGGGTCAATCCGGTACGAGAGAACCCGCTGCCGTGGGATTGATATGCAACGGTGATAGGCTTGGGGTGCTTGTAGCAAGGCCGGTGATTGTCCGCTATGGATGATCGGGAACGGTGACATCGACTGATGATCGGTAATGATTGATGTTTCAGAGTCGACGATGTTTTTATTGACGAGCTGCGTTGATAATCGCGTTCTACGCTGGTCGGGAACGATGAAACTGATTGACAATCGTGTTCTGCGATGATCAGGAACAACAAAGCTGATTGACAATCTGGTTCTATTTTTTAACGATAATCGGGAGCTCGGAAACTGGGCTGATGATGATCGGCAGCGATGATGAAGTTGTGGTGCCGAAGTCTCTGTGAGTAAGAGTATACAAATGTCTCTGTGTGCAATGTATTAGTAAGACAGCCACCGTGGGTAGTCCTTTCCAAAATTTGCCAACGTAACTCCTCACCCATGATTACCTTGATCAATAGCTAGACCCCAGCAGTAGCTCATTTCAACTGCGAAATACTATAGACGGAAATCGTGTAATGTGAATGTGAACTATTCTGCATTGATTATACTAAACAAAAAATGACTGTAATTTGTGACCGGAGTAGATAGAGGTGCTATTACGATTGTAGGGGAAGATCGCATGTGTTGTTATCTGTATGTATGTACATATGTATGTGAAAATTGTCACGTTACAATACCCTTCCTTGAAAAATCTTTAAACATTTAGGATATGCCAAACTGAAGGTGCTATAAAAACATGGATATACATACGTACATATGTTGACAGTGTTCTGCAATACGTTTCTTGACATAATAGGTACCCATATGTGATGAATTATTTTCCATTGTTTTTATCTCAATTTATAACTCATGAGTTCTACGCGTAAAAACAGACAGGGATGGAAAGAACAACATGCCGTCCAAGATTTCCTCTACATATGTATGTATATCTATTGCAAATTATATCCACCGACCGGATATAGACAATACATTTGATCGAAATTTTACCCATTAGGTAAAAGTTTTGGGAAATATGAGAACAAGACTCTTTAATGCACTTTTCGAATGACGAAAAACTTGAAGCTCGATATAAGTGTAATGCGAATCAGGAGGACTTCTAAGCAACTCAAAACCAGGTCTTAAACTTTGAAGTTTTATGGAATTGTACCGGAAAAAAGGTATGGAAAATATACAGACGGATGTAGAAGACCAGTAGCTCTTTGCATAGAAATTCATGGAAGTCCAGTAAATTTCCTTATAATAAAATACCAATAGGAATTATATAGAAGACATGTTGGTCTTTTAATTGATGATCAGTAGAATTTCTCCTAGAACCACAAGCTCTTTCATAGGAGTGAAAGTGGTCCCTCCATAAAGAATGATGAATGAATTCTCATTTGAAGATAAGATGACATAAGTAAGGAAAGAATTTGTAGGATTTTAAACCAATATTCCAAAAAGTCAATACGGTTTTCATAAATGTGATAGTATATTAATAAATCTGCCGATAGTCTTTGCTTACATGTTTTGTCATAGTGTTCCTATAAAAAGAATAAACGGGCCACAAAAAGTTATTGTTGATAACTCTATCATATAAGAATAAAATGAAGGTTGAATTGACAAATATAATCCGCATTCGAGATATTTTGTTTCGACCATGACTTTGTACCTAAATGGTAATGTGGTCCACTTCACTCAAAATACAGAAATTACCTACTTTTACTATTTCTGGGCAAATTTCATAAAAATTCCATTGTGTGCCCAATACATATATATACAGTCGAAATCGCGAAATCGGTTATAACGTCGAATCATACAAGGAAGAACAACTTTTCTCAATATTTTGTTGTATATATTTTTTGGAACTCAAAAAACAAACCACCAAACATATGCACAACAAGTTCGAAGATGGTGTTAAACAACTGAATTACGACTGTCATATAGGCGGTCTCAAGTCAATTAACCTTGGCTTTTTGCCTCCCAATGTCAACCAACCCATAGACCAAGGAGTAATAAAATCATTAAAATCGCATTACTGGGATCGACAAATATCCACTATTCTGGCAAGAATAGAAAAGGAAGAAAGTACGAAATTAAATGTGTTGGATGCAGTGTTAATGTTAGATGAAGCCATGAAAAATGTAGCGTCTTCTGTCATTGTTAATTCCTTTCATAACATTGTCATTTTTGATTAATTAGTTACCATCGATGCCATGTATAATGACGACGATAAAATATTTGAAGTTTTAGATGAAGGCAATTCTACCGAAGAAATTGACAGTAGAAACTCTTTAAAAATTTATTTACTCAGAAGACGTAACAACACAAAATGTGTTTTGGAAACCCTTTCAAAACTCAGATCTGAGTTAAATTTAAACTTATGAATTCCAAAAAAGCCAAACTAAAATAACAGGCTATTTTAAATAAAACCATATCATGTAACGTAATATATCAGCTGACGAATGAACTTAATGCCCTTATTATACCCTACACCACTATGTGGGGAGGGTATTATAAGTTGGTTTTGGCCAAAAAGTTTGTAACGCATCCAAATAATGGTCGTAGACCCATACTTATATATACCAAAATTAATGTCTCGACGAGCTGAGTCGATCTGGCTATATGTGTCCGTCCGTCCGTATGTCCATCTAAACCTTGTAATCACGCTACAGGTCGCAATTTTGATCGGATCGTCACGAAATTTCGAGGGTTACTGAGGGTCAGAGGAAGAAGCGTTTTGATTTTGGTGATGGTCGGATAATATTTAGGGGTCCGAATGAGCAAAAACTTTATTTGGAGAAAAAGTCCAAAGCAAATATCTCAGCATCTATAAGGGGTATACAAAAAGCAAAACCTGGCAATGAATAGAGATGGACAGTGGGTAAATACCCAATGGGTAAATACCCGGTAAATTGGGTAAATACCGGGTAAATACCCATTTGTGGGTATTTATTTGGGTATTTACTATATTGAATCGCTAATACAACATCTTAGACCCTATTTCTGGGTTTAGGCTATGAAATCGATTCAAAATGGATAGTTTTACAATACTTTAAACAAGTGGGTAAATACTTGGGTAAATACCCGAGTATTTATCCAAGTGTTGGGTAAAAACTCATTAACTGCCGAACAACTTGACGTAGGCTGACAAAATTTGGCTCAAATCTTACTTATGTCAAGATAATATCTAGCATTGAAAATGGGGTCTTTGGGCCCATGTTTTGATATAGCCCCCATATAACCGTACCTCCCGATTTAAGGTATTTTTTGTCTATGTACAATCATAGTGGCTGAAATTTGGCATAGTGAGTTCTCAATATGTAGCAAATACCCTTGCAAAAACTTGTCAACATAGGTCCACGTTTTCTAATAGCCCCCATATAAGTATACCCCGATTTTGACAAAATTTGGCTTACGTCTTTCTTATGGCAACAGAACTTCTGGTACTGAACATGGGGTCTCTAGGTCCATGTTTTAATATAGGCCCCATATAGCCGTACCTCCCGATTTAAGGTATTTTTCATCTATTAGCTACATTTTACAACCAAATTGGCTGTAATTTGGCACAGTGAGTCCTCAATGAGCATTAAATATCCTTGCTAATATTTGTCAATGTAGGTCCACGCTTTCTTATAGCCCCCATATATGGGTACCCCGATTTCAAGTATTTACCCAAATATTGGGTAAAAACTCTTTAACTGCCGAACCACTTGACATAGGCTGACAAAACATGGCATAAATCTTTCTTATGTCAAAAGAACTTCTGGTACTGAACATGGGGTCTCTAGGTCCATGTTTTAATATAGCCCCCATATAGCCGTACCTCCCGATTTAAGGTATTTTTCATCTATTAGCCACATTTTACAACCAAATTGTAGTTGTAGTAGTTCGGCAGTTAATGAGTTTTTACCCAACACTAGGGTAAATACTCGGGTATTTACCCAAGTTTTTACCCACTAGTCTAAAGTATTGTAAAACTATCCATTTGAAACGAATTTACAACCTAAACCCAGGAATAGGGTGTAAAATGTTGTATTTGCCATTCAATATAGTAAATACCCAAATAAATACCCACAAATGGGTATTTACCCGGTATTTACCCACCGTGTGGGTATTTACCGGGTAAATACCCGGTAAAAACTACTCTAGCAATGAAAGTAGAAAATAAACAAACAACGAAGATATCGCAATAGTCACTAATAGAACCCAACTTTTCATTTTTGCGATTTTAATAATCATGACGGATATCACACCATTGGTTGGGGACCTTCTAAATGCAAAGCCTGACTAAGAAAGTAGAAAATCCCATCTTTAAAATTATGCAAAATAGGTTGGCGTAGGTAGTCAAATAATAGAGATATCGCAATAGTCGTTCCAGTTTTTCTGCAATCACACTACAGGTCGGAATTTTGATCGGATCATCACTAAATTTTCTCACAAAGATAGAAGCCCATTGATGTTGGTGATGTCGATAGTAGTCAAATATAAAATTAAATATTAATTATGTTGGATCAGTTCGCCTTAAGTCATTTGGTATAAAAGCCAGATAGGTGAAAACTTTCGTATCTCCACAAAAGAAATGTTTTCGAGTGAAAAGATTATGCACAGAGGTAGTGGTGTAGGGTATCACATAGTCGGCCCCGTACCGACTATAGCCTTTTCTCACTTGTTTTTTATTATTTTGTTTTTAAGTCTTTTATACGAATGAATATAGAATGAAAAGGTTCCAAAATTGAATTGATTTTTTTCAATAAAATCCAAACAACTCAAACACTGACATTGATTCGCATATAATGAAATATTTTCTAAAAATACACAGATTACTTTCATCTGTTCTATTTTGCAATAATTTTAATTGGACATTGAACCTTAAAAAATTTATAATAAATATGCACATACATACATATATTTTATTTGAAAAGCGTATCAACAATTTATATAAATATGCCACAAAAAGAATTTAGGAAACATTTTCTGTAAATGAAAAAGAAACATGATGTTTTTACGATTTGTTCAGTTTATTGAAAGGCGAAAAATAAACTGTTTAAGGAATTTTTTTGAAATGGAAAAATAGTATAGTTCTTTGTTGCTCGTCTTGTTTACATCATTCGGGGTTGAGTGTTCGTGCTTAATTTGTCCCGTAAAATTTTGCAAGTTTAGACAGCGAAAGTCTTTTATTAGTATACTAGCAGAGTACCCGCTACTTTTTATGCGAAAAGGAAATACAAAACAAATAAAAAATATATAATATAGAACGGTGAACATAGACAAATTTTTGTACTAATACCTATTTTAATTGATATTTATTTTCATGTAAGTACTATTCGTACCACATAAATCCGATTTTCCTCACGCCTACACATCAAGAGCCAGCCATATTTGCTGAGATATTTTAATTGGGGTGTTCAGCGCCAAGACGGCTTAACCCACCAACCGCGATCCTCATTTCCAGCTCTATCTATTCCCCCAAAACCATTTATAGTACTATTTAGTACTTTACATATAAATACGAACCTCCTCCTAATATTTCAAAATTCCCTTTACACAATAACAAATTGCAACAAATCGTATATTTATGGTACATATTTCCTAAATCTGTCGTTATTACCAAATAACAACAGTAATCTTAATTCTAAATCTCACGAATCCAAGACTATTCGTTAGTCCAATACAAAATTGTACCATGGATTGAACCATCTTCGTACCCCTAAGACTTCCAAATCCTAATTCTACCAAATTTAGTACTTTTTGTAAACATAAGTACGAATTTCCAAAACAAACTGAAACAGTAATCTCAATTCCAAATTTCAAGATTGCTGCTCCAGCCGTTAGCTCAAATCCAAATTGTACCAAATTTGGTACCATTTAGAACTTTTCATAACCATATATACAAATTTTCAAAACTACCTCAGTGCTAAGTTCAAACATTTAGTACTGTTCGTATCCAAAGTACGAATTTCTAAACCTACCTCTATCAACACTCTAACATCAATTTTAATTCCGAATTTCACGATTCCAAATGTACCCTATCACTGAAATCCAAATTGTACCAAATTTATTACCATTTAGTGTTTTTCCTACCAATAACTAAAAATTTCCAAAGCTATACCAATCCTGCACTCCAACAGTACTCCTTATTCCAAATCTCGGGATTCCAGCTATATCCGTTCACCCAAATACAAATTGTACAAAATTTGGTACCATTTAGTACTATTCGAATGAGTACGAATTTCCACGACCACCTCAATTCTACACGCCAATAGTAATCTTAATTCCAAATTTCAGGATTACAGCTGCATCCGATCACCGTAATCCAAATTGTACCAAATTTGGTACCATTTAGTACTTTTCGTATCCAAAGTACGAATTTCTAAACCTACCTTTATCCAACACTCCAACCGTAATCTTAATTTCGAATTTCAGGATTCCAAATGTATCCGATCACCCAAATCTAAATTGTACCAAATTTGGTACCATTTAGTATTTTTCGTACGCATAACTAAAAATTTCAAAAAATTCATCAATACTACACACCAGCAGTAATCGTTATTCCGAATCTCGGGATTCCAGATATATCCATTCACCCAAATCCAAATTGTACCAGATTTGGTACCATTTCGTACCCATAAGTACAAATTTTCAAAACTACCTCAGTTCTATGTTCAACCAATAAGGTTAATTCCGAATTTCAGGATTCCAGATACATCCTATAACTCAATTCCAAATTTGGTACCATTTAGTACTGTTCGTATACAAAGTACGAATTTCCATACCTACCTCCATCAACACTCCAACAGCACTTTTAATTCCAAATTTCACGATTCCAAATGTATCTTATCACTGAAATCCAAATTGTACCAAATTTAGTACCATTTAGTACTTTTCCTACCCATAACTAAAAATTTCCAAAGCTGTACCAATCCTGCACTCCTACAGTACTCCTTATTCCAAATCTCGGGATTCCAGCTATATCCGTTCACCCAAATCCAAATTTGGTACTATTTAGTACTATTCGTACCCATGAATACGAATTTCCACAACTACCTCAACCCTACACGCCAACAGTAATCTAAATTCCAAATTTCAGGATTACAGCTGCTTGCGATCACCGTAATCCAAATTTAGTACCATTTAGTACTTTTCGTATCCAAAGTACGAATTTCCAAACCTCCTCTATCCAACACTCCAACAGTAATCTTAATTTCGAATTTCAGGATTCCAAATGTATCCGATCACCCAAATCCAAATTGTACCAAATTTGGTACCATTTAGTACTTTTCGTAGCCATAAGTACGAATTTCCAAAAGTATCCCAATCCCACACTCCAATAGTATATAGTATGCTATTTCCGTTCACCCAAATCCAAATTGTACAAAATTTAGTACCACTCAGTAGTTTTTGTACCCACAAGTACGAATTTGGTACTTTTCCTTGCCATAAGTGCGAATTTCCAAAAGTATCCCAATCCCACACTCCAATAGTAATCTTAATTCCAAATTTCACTATTCCAGCTCTATCCGATCACTTAAATTCATAATGTACCAAATTTGGTACCATTTAGTACTTTTCGTACCCAAAAGTACGAATTTCCAAAATACCTCTATCCTACACTCCGACAGTAATCATAATTCTAAATTTCAGGATTCCAGCTCCTTCCGTTCCCCCAAATCCAAATTGTACCTTATTTGGTACTAATTAGTACCTTTCGTACCCACATGTACGAATTTCGAAAACTACCTCCAGATCTCAAACCTACACTCCAACAGTAATAGTAATTCCAAATTTCAAAATTCCAACTTTATCGGTTCGCCCAAATTCAAATTGTACCAAATTTAGTACCATTTAGTACTATTCGTACACATGAGTACACATTTTCAAAACCACCTCCTTATATCAACTCATCTTCTAAACCTTGATTTTCATTCCAAATTTCAAGATGTTAGCTCTATCCGTTCACGTCATACCAAATGGTACTAAATTTATTTACTTTTCGTACACTTATAGTTCGAATTTCCAAAAACCCTTTGGTACACCTTTCTAGCTCTCCATCAGTGAACCTCATTCCAAATTTCAGAATTCTAGCTCTTCGCGTTTGCCTAATACATAGGGTACCATATTTAGTACCTTTTAGTACTTTTCGTACCGTTATAGTTCGAATTTCTAAAAATCCAGCCTTATCTGACACCTTCGGACCAAGAGTGACGCTCCTCCAAAATTTCAAGATTCTAGCTTTAGCCGTTTAGTCTGGGCGCTGATTACACTGTGCTACAAAAGTTGATTTCTTGATTTTATAACTGTAAATGTAGTGAAAAACTTGGTTTCTTGGATTTTCAACTTAAAACGGACATAACTTATTTTTTCCACAACGGACTTTTACTGATTATTTTTTATTTAAAAGGTAAAGGTAACTTAACCATTTGTTACCCGATTTCAAATCTATGGCTTGTTCGAAAGACGTGATTGTCACCTTTTAAATAAAAAATAAACTGTAAATGTCCGTTGTGGAAAAAAGAAGTTGCGGAAATTTTCACTGTAGCACAGTGTTATCAGTCAGTGAGTCAGTCAGTCATCATTACTCAACTCTTTTATAAGTATAGATGACGGCAATCGATAGCCGTCCTGCCTTATCCCCTGCGTACGTCCATGCTTTTTATCTCAAAATGGTGTTGTTGTTTTAGCTACGAAAATATGTTCGTTCGTGTAATATTTCAGTTATCGGGTTCTGGTATCCAGACTAAAAAATTCAGCAACCTGGACTGGTTGTGTCCATAAAGAATCAGAAGACAGGTGAGTGGGGTTCGCTGGGCAGCTAAACAAATGCAGCATGTGATGGGTATGGTGGCATCAATTCGGGACCAATACGAATTGAGGCGGCTGCATCGTCCGGATCTTAACTGGGCTGAAACCATTAGTGTTTGCCTTGGCAGCTGGTTTTCTTCTGCTGTGATGGATGGTTATGGTCCCCAAGTACCGCATTCACACTATATCTCTGTACTGGCTACGCGACTGCATCAGTGTGAATGCTATCCAAGCCTGTCTGATAGACTAGTTGGTCTAGAGCATATGCGTTCACGCTTGGCACGGACGCAGGTATTGCATGAACAACATCCTGTTGTGCTCATGCACACCTTCGTGTTCTCTTATGAAGATGGTCCACTGGTGTCATGAGGAGGCACCCAGTTGCAGTCCTCAGTGCAGCATTCTCCCAGGTTTGAATATTCTTCCACTGCGTAGCGCTAACATTTGCCCACCACGCTGGCGCCGCATAGCTTACCACAGACCGGCCTATTGATTTGTTAAAGGTCAAAAAGGTTTCTTTGTCAGCACCCCAAGTACTGTCGGCCACATGCAGGAAAATATATGTTAGAAATGTTAGAACATAGTTTTTATAGGTTGAAAGATGATTTTTGTCAAAGAGCGCAACAACAGGGCACTCGCTTTTTTTAAATTAAGGGCTGTGTGCATGGTGCAATAGTAGACGCAGGAGCGACGACGGGAGAATGAAAAAATTTGTTTTTGTTTTGGTGGTATATATATTAAGTAAGGTTTGGGTTTACGACAAATAAGTGGCTTGCAATTTTACGTGATGATCAGATAATATTAAGGGGTTAAATGGACCGAAACTTTTGAGTGAAAATTAGTAAAATTGTTAGTATAATGACTATACTATTTAGAAGAGGAATTCTTGACCTTTCCGTTGATGACAATTATGCTAATATACGTGGTCAGATAACAGAGTTACAGTCTAGTAGTTATATCAAGAAGATAACGTGTCGCAATCATGTAAAATAAATTCCCTGGTATCACATGGTCGGTCCCGTCCGACTATAGCCCTCTCTAAATTGTTGTTCCCTCTTGGAAGTGTGACAATACGTTTTAATTCACATTATTATAAATTGTTCTATTCCTTTTTTTTCGTCATTAAAGTCTGTTATGTATTTCTTGTATTAGGAATTTTGTATGTTGTTACTCTTGCTATGCATTTCAAAAAAAAAAAAAAAAAAAGAAACAATAACCACTATTTTTAAATGTGCGTGTATGTGAATATTTTAGTGGCTTTTGAGTTTGTATTTATATTACATCCAAACATATATTTGTTTGCAGGATCCAAACATATGTTATGTTAGGGACAGTTGCAAACATATACATATATAGGTTTGGGACGTATGTTAGACAGGCATTTTGTTTCCGCCGTGCAGCGACTTGAGGACCTTATCCCTACTTCTGATTTTATCACCAATAGATGTGGCTTGGGCGTACGACTAAAACATGCTATCGAACGTTACACTCAATATTTTGGTGTAGTTAGCTGTCTGAATCAGTACCCCAAAGGCGAAACATGTTATGCCACATATTGGTGGGTGTGTGGGTTTTAATCGTCAGTTTTCCTTTTCCACTTGCATTATTCCAGCGAGAAATTAATTAAAAAATTATATTCGCCAATAAGGCAAAATTTTCAAATCAATAAAACTTTTATTTAAAATATATTACAAATCTTTTAATAGGCATTAAATCACAAAGGTACTGTATAATTCCATTTAGAATACTACTTATTAGAGGCAACCGCCGTGACATTTTAAAATATCTCAAACATTGTATTATTAGAATATTATAGATGTTACCATATATCTATAATATGTATATATTTTTCTTTCAAAATATGGTGACTTGAATCATATTTTTGTCTGCGTGCATCGTTGGGAGGAGTAGTGCCTCTTGAAGATTGCTACTGACGATAGGAGTGAAATCGGTGTGAAAGATTCACCCCTGCTTACATCCTTGCCATGCATCAGTAGCTGGTTCACCCTGCCATCTTTTAAGGCATCTGGTACAATATGGGTGGCTAACGATAGATTGAGGACAATTATTAAATATTCAACTCCGGGTTTATCCAGTTGCTTGCGCGTTACAATTGATATTCCGTGTGGGCCCAAATGGATGATGATTTCGCGTTTCGGATAACATCTGCAACATTGTCCATCGTATATTGTGGTGGTACCTCCTCGGCTGAGAGGGTTCTGCTAATACGGCGTAACACACTCCACTTCGCCCTATCACTTTCGGGGTGCTCTATAAACTGTCGGTTTAAATAACAAGCGCACGCGCCATTGAGAGTAGCAGCCTTTCTCTTATCCTTCTTTCCCGGATTCGGTAGTGATTTAACCGTTGCTCACAATTTACATACTTAATCCTGTACCAATGTTGCATTGCTTTAGAAGAAGAACGTAACACCTTCTATAGTAATATACTTAGGTTATATTAGTTATGCACTAACTATATATGTATGTAGTTTATAAACATAACCACTTTGCTAATGTAAAAACATAATATACAAATACAAAATAACAAATTATGCAACCTTAGTTCTTGGCAAAGAAATCGTTGTAATGTCAAAGAGATGAAAATGAAGAAGCTTTATATTATTATTATTTCAAATTCTACACCTTTAAGTGACTTTAGTAGTAATTCGCAAAATTCTGATCAAAATCTCTATGCTAAAGAATACTTACAAAAGTTTTTCTTAATACCTTGTGAAGTTAAATGTTTTTTTCTCTTCAGAAAAATGTTTGATTTTTCTTACAGTCCGTCACCTTTGAATATGTACAAGGGCTTAGTCTCACGACATTTGTTCCTTCACACGCATGCAGTCTTTGTTTTATTTAATATTTTGTTTTTATTTTTTTATTTTTTGCTTTCAATGCTACATACTAGCATGTACGTACCTACAAATGGTGTTTGCATTTACAAGTGTACATTCACTTGGCCTCACTTACCCGAAAGTGCAGTCACTAACTTGTTGGCCATCCACTTGATATGTCATCTAAAGAAAGAGTTTACAACTATTTGAGCTCATTATAGGTTTATTAGCAAAAAATTGCAATACAACTAACAAGGTTACAAACAACAACACACGAACAAACATACAGTCCACGTACAAGTCTTATTCATGGGATGCAAGTGCAGACTTAACTCCAGGTCTTCTTCTTCGTCTTGGGTATTCTTCTTTGGACATGTGTGGTGCTGTGGTGGAATGCATGTATGACTTTTGTCCGGATTTAAGTGGATGAGCGTGTATGTGTTTGAGCAGAGAATGTGGGCTGAGGCCGCCGGTATCAAATATCAAATAAAATGGATGACCAAACAAAACCGATTATTATGCAAACATCAAAGTGACAACTTATTTGTTGTGCTGTTACGAGCAATTGCAAAGCAACAACGTGTGTGGTTGTCTGTATGTGGTAGATGAGTTAGGTGGGGTGCAATGTCAGCCAACCGTACTGCATTTTTACAACTGTCGCTTCCATACTCCCTCGGCCGCCACCAACGAACAGCCAACACTCACAGACAGATAACGCTGTGCGTGCCTATGGTTTGGTCAATTACTTACATGCATTGTTTGGCTTTCTTCTTCTTTTAACCGATCATACCAATTAGCCGTCGTAAACAATTAATATTTCTATTCTCCTTCTGATAGTCGCACGCACACATACAAATTGAAAATGCCGCAAATTCCAAAATACCATGGCAAATGAACTTTTCATTGTAGTATCCTACAGTGCTTTTGTCACTTTGTATGACCGCCCCAGTCTGAACTGTTGGTTGAATGTCAACCCTTCCTCATTTATTCTGTTTCAATAGTAACCAGTCAAGGGGATCAATTACCGGTCAGACACATTAATCCTTCCTTATATTTGTTTAATCCACCTCAAAAGTAAATGTCCTATAGAGGTATTATTTACCTGGGGTAAGATGTTGGTGTTGACAACTCTAAGTCAATGAGAAAAGAGCACGGGTCGGCTGTTTTTTTTTTGTCTCTGCTTCGTAAAGGTTTACACTGTTAATCGTTCAAAATATTTACATTGATAATCATTGAAAAGTAGTTAATAAAATAAAGAAGCTTTTATTCTACGAAGCGAACAGACAAAGCCAATTGTCAATATGGCCTTTGAAAATTTGAGAGTGCCGATGGGAGTTGTATGACACAGACAAGCTAAAGTGACTATAATTCGAAGGCTAGACAATGTGTTTCCTATTGGTAATTACATTTGGTTGCCTCTTTCCACAATAGAATACAATGTGACGTTCTAAAGAGTTTCAAGAAAGTTCTCGTTAATAGAATAAAGGAAGTATTGGTAACACTTTTCAGTTCAAAATTAATTTTTCAATTTCGGGAAATCGCGAGAATTTCCATTCCTGTAAATTGTATGTATAAATCATAACACAAAAAGGAGGTCCTAAAGAATGGGCAAGTAATTTAACATAGTATTAGTTCTTATTTACTCTACACGGTGCGCGTGAGCTAACTTTAAATGAAAGGTGCTTACACATGGAAAGCTTTTTGCGGATTCTTAAACTACAAGGTATAAGTTTAATCAGGGGCACATACTTCCTGAGAAAATAGCCTGAAAGGTGCAGAAACCCCTATGATACAGTATGTAGTGGTTGGGGCGCAAGATAAATCTCGAACGGATATGCCGATTCGATCCAAAATTTGGCCTTCGTAATATTTTGACTAAACATAGTTTATGTTCGAAGATAAGCCATATCGGTCCACTCCTTCAGCTACCTTCCCTACAAATGTTCAAAATTTTTCGGAAAAATTGTGCGAACAATAACTCTTGAAGGGAGTGACCGATTTGGTCCATACTATATACATCCAAATATATCTACCATATATAGATCAGGTTCGAACATGGAGTTTATTTGTACACGCCTTCGAGTACCGATCACACAAAATTTCGAATAAGTTCTATTTAAGACCAGCTTCCGAATCACTTTGATGTTTGTTGAAGCAATTTGCATTCGCTGCATCAATTACGACGGTAAAAGTTTTTTTAGGGGCAAGTCCATACTTCTTGAGAAAATAGCCCGAAAGGTGTAAAAAACCCCTATGACACCATATGTATTGACTGGAGAGCACGATAACTCTCTAACTGATCAACCGATTTGGTCCAAAATTTGGCCTTCGTCATATTTTGTCCAAACTACAAACTTCGAAGATGGGCAACACCGGTCCACAGATTCCGGTACTTCCCCCAGTATTTAGAAGGTGCCACTAAAACGGTATGCACGATATCTCTTTAACGGGTCAACCAATTTGGTCCAAAATTTGGATCTCCTAACATTTTGTCCAAATTTAGTAAAACCTCATATCCCCATATCGGTCCTCTCCTAAGGACACCTCTCCCACAAAAGTTCAACATTTGTGTTATAACGAAACCGCTGTCCTAACTCAGTTCCGACCTTGCTCAGGGAAAATGGGAAGGTTTTTCGGACTACCGGTTACATAATTTATTTTAAAGATGATAGTGAATTTAGATAGAGGAAGTTAAAGAAAGTAGGAACGAAAGGACGTCGAGATATTATGTGATCATGTTAACCCAGATTACCTTATGTTTCATTAATAATAATGCGGCATTTAGTTGAAATTCATTATTAAAACCACATTTATATTATTCTGAGTATATACGAAACAAAATTAATTGCAAAGTGGTTATGATTAATAATATGTCAATGCCACAGATGGTGGTCTTTAGAATTAATATATATTAAGATTAACGATAAATTGAAAATGATGTTATTTTAGTGTATAGTGTAAATATAGTTAGATTTACGTGTAAAAAAGGTATGAGAATAACTTACTTATTATCTTCTTCTGCCATGAAGCGATCGCTGCATCGTAGATAAGGGATTAGGATGTAATTTCTTAAAACTAAGGAAAAAGGCTCCAACTTCTCCAATCGTTACTGCAATAATTGCACTTAATATAAATTAAATCTCCAGACGAAATAATGGTGATGCTTGATGCTTTATAATTGAGGATGTTTTGGGCCAAATGACGTAATTAATTACCACAGGCTTTATAATGCACCATTGGTCACAAATCGAATATTGCACCAAATTGTTTGTTAGTTTCAATGATTTACAATTTCGGGGTATACTGGTTCATTGAAATACACAAAATTTGGTGTAAAGACCTTCTTCAAAAGCTTACAGCGGAAAATGTATCGGATGTTCTTCTATGAAACAATTCGCCAAATTTGTTAAAGAAGACGGACAAAGGAATTTTGGTTATATGGAGCTCATCCGGTCATTTTGAAAATTGATGTTAATCTTCGATGGCGATCACAAAAACGTTTAATTAAAAAAAAAACTAACTTATAAATTTAGCTTCTTATATTTTCTATATTTTTTTCGAATTAAAAACAATTTCTATCAAAAGTTTTGAAAGCTCAATTTTTTATATTTCAAACGAACTATGTTTTTTATACCCTACACCACTATGTGGTAAGGGGTATTATGTGTTAGTGCATTTGTATGTAACATACAAAAGGAAGTGAGATAGACCCATAGTTCCTTCTAGGGATATACATAGAATCACTTTCTGAGTCGATTTATGCATGTCCGTCCGTCCGTCCGTCCGTTCGCAACATACAGGTCGCATTTGTTGACCGATTTCGCTGAAAATTGGGGACTACAACTTTTTTAGCCATAGGAAGGACGCTATTGCTTTTGGGGAAAATCGGTTCAGATTTGGATATAGCTCCCATATATATTTTCGCCCGATTTCACGTATTTGCTGCACCAAACACGCTATATACGTCCGATTTTGATGAAATTTGGAATGTGTGACTGAATTCAGTCTAGAAATAAATGAGCTAAATTATATCGAAATCGGTTCAGATTTGGATATAGCTCCCATATATATGTTCGCCCGATTTCACGCATTTGCTGCACCAAACACGCTATACACGTCCGATTTTTATGAAATTTGGAATGTTTGACTGAATTCGGTCTAGAAATAAGTGTGCCAAATTATATCGAAATCGGTTCCGATTTGGATATAGCTCCCATATACTTTTTCGGCCGATTTCACGTATTTTCTGTACCAAACACGCTATATATTTCCGATTTCAATGAAATTTGGAATGTGTGACCGAATGCAGTCTAGAAATAAATGTGCCAAATTAAATCGAAATCGGTTCAGATTTGGATATAGCACCCATATATATTTTCGGCCGATTTCGTGTATTTTCTGCTCCAAACACGATATATAAGTCCGATTTCAATGATATTTGGAATGTGTGACTGAATTCGGTCTGGAAATAAATGTGCCAAATTATATCAAAATCGGTTAAGATCTGGATATAGCTCCGATTTATATTTTTCATATTCACAGTGGTGTAGGGTATCATATAGTCGGTTCCGCCCGACTTTGATCCTTTCCTTACTGGTTTTAATTTTCTTTACTTGTTATCTTTTCACAAAGTGTAAGGTGGTACAGTGCCACAGTGTCCAAGTGCAGTTTAGGGTCTGTTCGAAAATCCTTTGGAAATGCATACCGATGCTGTTCGATATGGTCCTGTTTACAGCGATATTGTGTTTTCCGTGGACAAGTCCATGCTTTCTGGCATACTGTCCAAATGTTATACGATGACCCGCTGAAATGACTAGTGGGCGCGATATCTATCGAAAAGATATGACTCCCAAAATAATATTCACTTGGATAATGTACAATGTCGGTACATTCCTTTAAGTACCTCCTCCGCAACACGTTTGAACTTTAATCCTAATCCACATTTTTGTCGGCAAGTTCAAATGTCCAAAAAGTGTTTCAATTCACATGGGCTGAGGGTATATCTCTGTCGCCAAAGCCGGCTGATAGTTTTTTACTTGTTTGACTCTATTTGCCTGTATTATATATAAAATTAAAAGCCATTCTGTTTTTAATATTTTATGTTCAGATTATGAAGCCAATGTCCCTAAAAATATGAATAGGTATCACTTAGGGCGAAAATGGAACCTTTTGTGAAAAAACACATTTTCCTTCATATAATATCAATTTTTGGAATGAAAACAATTATATATTTAAAATCAAGTATAGTAAATGTGTGTTTTCATTACTTATTTACTTAGCTGGTCATCTACAGAACATTTTTTCCATAAGACAAACTAAGAAAAGGTCCCCATTCCTCTCTATTTTTTGCTTTATTTTGCCAATTCGGGATATCGTGTTTTCTGATTTCATCTTCCACTTGTTTACTACATCGAAGCCTTGACCTCCCAATTCTGCGTGTACCGCCATGCGTCCCGTATTTATACGCCTTTTTAGCGGGATCATCATCGCTCATTCTTATAACATGGCCTAGCCAACACAATCGTTGTATCTCGATACGTTTAACTATACTGATGTCGATGTATAGCAGATACAACTCGTGGCTCATAAGACGTCGATATTTACCACCTCAAATACACCAATCACTGCCTTATCTGTTTGCGCAAGTATTCTGCTTCGGAGCCATACATTAACATTTTGTAAAGTGTTGGTTTTTCGTCGAGATGTTGCTTTGTTTTTAAACTGCTTACTTAATTCTTCTCCTGATTTCCAGAGCTCCGATTTGCTCGTTTTTACTCGCGAGTGAAAAGTACTCGCGTGTGGGAGTACTCGAAGAGTGCGAGTAAAAGTTCGATTTGCTCGTTTTTACTCGCGAGTGAAAAATACCTGCGAGTGGGAGGGAGTACTCGAAGAGTACGAGTTCTACAAGAAGTTTACTCTCCACTCTTTTGTTTTATTTGGGAGCACTCGCGAGTACTCGGGGTTTAAAAATAAGAGTGCGAGTGAAAATACTCGAAATAGAGTACGAGTTTGCTCGAACAGTAAAATCGTTTTTTCTTGCAAAACTCGTAGTCTTAAGGTACTCGTACTCGCAAACCCTTTTTACTCGCGAGTAAAAACGAGCAAGTCTGAAATATGCTTCGCGAGTGACGAGTAAAAATAGAGTATACTCGATTTATTTTTTCTAATCGCGCGAGTACTCCCGCTCGAACTCGCTCGAATTTCACTCGCGAGTAGAATTCGAGCGGGTATTTCGGAGCTCTGCTGATTTCACAACTGATGTTGTTTGTTGTGTTTATGACAGACGAAGTCTTTGACTACCTCAATGTTATAGGGACCAACTTCCACAGTTGGTCCGAGTTCTATTGACGCATTACGCGTCGTCACCATCAACATAGTCTTGTCACCGTTTACCGCCAGACCCACAATAGCTTTCTTAAAGGTATCAGTAACTTCCCTTGCTGATCGTCCCATGATGTCTATATCATTAGCATAAGCAAGTAATGAGGCTTCTACACGGTATGTTTTATGCATAACTACTGTCACTTTTTACAAATCTGAATTTTGTACACATGGTGTGAAGCATACAAAAATTTTGTTGTAACTGATATGGCGCTCTATTCTCGTCTGTACAGCAAAAGGAAAACAGCTGTTTCGTTTGAAAAGTCCCGGTCCACACTAGAGTGATTTTATTGAAAAAATTGCATGATATTATGCGTCTCTAGATCGACTTCCATAGTAGAGTAAAATCATAAAATTGCTGTAGTGGGGAATTCGATTTAAGAACGCCTAATTTCATGAAATTTTTTAATGAAATTCACGCTAGTGTGGACCGGGACAAATCGAAAACAACAGGAAACGAATTAAAAATAAAATTTTGCTGTGTACAAGGAATTACATTTAGGCGAAAAAACAGTGACAGTTGCTATGCATAACATATATAAAACATACCGTGTAGAAGCCCCATAACATTTGGCTATTGGTGTAAACTGTGTCATTGCTTTGAACATCTGCTCCTCGTATAACTTTTTCCAGCAGTTTGTTGAATAGGTCACACGAAAGGCTGTCTGTTTGTCTGAAACCTGTTTTGGTACTAAACTCTTTGGAGAGGTACTTTTAAGTACACAGATTTTTTGCTTGCTATTGCCATATTTTTACAAAATATACCATTTAGCTTAAATGGAAGATGTAATAACAAATCACTGGTAATGCGAACTTTATTCCTTACTTTTCTTAAAGTAAGGGATAAAAAATGGACTTTAAAGACAAGACGTAAGAACCGGCGCATGTAAGATACTACATGTGATTTATCATTTGAATAATTCCACTGTCTACTACTATTTGGGAATGCTTTCGTATTTCAACAGATTTGAAGTGAGGTCTTCATGTCAAATTGCCAAAATGTTGGGATATAAATGCTGCGTTTATCAAGTCAGCCTCTTTGAAATTCTTTGCCAACGCGCTGATATCTTATTGGGTAATTCCGAGTTGACGTTGAGACAAAAGTGGGGGTACCACGCAAAAATAGGGATGCCATATTCGAATATCTATAGATTGATAACAGATTTTTTTTGTTATTCCTTTATTTATTCCGCTTAGATGCATAGGGCTTCTACAAGAGAATTCCATCTTAATTCATTCTTAACAAATATGTTTTAAATTTTCGAAATTTATATTTTGCTTTGCTATTTCTTGCACGGCCGTTCTTCGCTAGGTGTTTATTGGTTTCTCTTTTGTCATTATCCACAGATCAGAATTTGTGATTCGGTTTGGCCAGAATATGCGACATATTATACGAAGGCATCTGTTCACGAATGCCTGAAGTCTATGGATTATATATACAATTATATATAATCGACCGAAAGCGGCGCGCGCTTTGTTGAACCGATTTTTTTAAATCATTATAATTACAATCATCATTAATTCTAAACTATTTCTCTTTTTTTGGTTTCAAGTTGCAACATAATTTGATCCAAAGTGATGGCGAATAGGAGCGGGGATAAGGGACACCTTTGTTTGACTACTGTATGTGTTTCAAAGAAATCACTGGTTTATTATTTTCAGAGGTACTCCATTTTCCTTTAATGCAAATCAAATTGCATTTCGCCGTTTAGAGTCAAATGCTTTTTTGAAATAGACGAAAAGCAAGTAGAGGGGGATCTCCATTCAACCGACTGTTTGATTATAATACGCAGTGTATTAGTCTGGTCCACACAATTGAGACGCTGTCTGAACCCAGCTTGTTCGTCGCGTAGCGATTCTTCTACATGGTGTAGCCTGTTATTTATGATTGTTGCTACTATTTTATATACTGAATTAAGTAATGTGATGCCTCTGCAATTTTTGCAGTCTTTCCGATCACTTTTCTTGTGCAGTTTTATAATGACACTGTTTGTCCACTGACTGGGGAATATTTTATTTGACCATGCTTCGAATATATGTGGGTATAGTAATTCAGCGGAAACCATTGGGTTTGACTGTAAAAGCTCCGGGGGCATTTCGTCTTCTCCTAGCGATTTATTAGTTTTAAATTTTGTACTAACACTAGCAGGGTGCCACCGTGGTGCAATGGTATGCACGCCCGCCTTGCACGCAGAAGGTCGGGGGTTCGATTCCCCGGCCAAGCAACATCAAACATTTTTCAACGGTGGCAAAATACCCCTCAGTAATGTTGGCGACATTTCCTGAGTATTTCAGCCTTGAAAAACTTCTCAATAAGTGGTGTCTTAAGACACGCCGTTCGGACTCGGCGATAAATATGAATCGGGGTGCACTCATTGATATGAGAGAAGTCTCCCTTGTCTCGTATGGGATGTTGTGGAACAATGTTTTTTTTTCTAATAATAGCAATATCTTCTACGATCGGATGTTCTGCTGATATTCGATTATCTACGATAGAGTCCTCATTTGGTGACGCATGCGCTTCTGTACTATTCGCGATTCCACGATTGCTTATTTCCATGAAGTGTTGTCTCCATCTTCGTGTTTGATCAGCAGTGTCTGTCAAAAGATTACCATTTTTACCTTTAATAATTTAATGCAATTCTTTCCTATTATTTCCACCTGCTGCGGCGCCCGCTTTGCTAGCCATTGTCTCCAAGATCTTCCTTTTGTCACTTCTCGCAGCTCTTTTTTTTTCGCTAAATTGGAGTATTGAAACGTGGGGTTGGCATCTTTTCGAACTTTCACGTTATCGAGCTCTTTGATTAGATTCCATGTGTTATCTGATTTTCATACTTTTTTTCGACTTCTCTTTGTAGCCAATTTTATCCTTCGCTATATTTATAATTGTTTTATATGTTTGTTCCCATGTGTAGCATATCACGGTTTAATCATATGGCAGATGTGATTGGGGCATATTTGCAAGCACCTGCACGCATTTCCACCGGCCTTTCTTTGCTCGTCAGTGGGGGGGTTCATTGGGCCTGAATACACCTAGCACCACTCTACTACAGATAATTCATTATTGTTGTTGCGTGCAATTACAATAGTTGGTATAAAAGATAGAAAAGAGGGTCAAGAAGTGACCGGAGGAAACGGAAATAGGACACATATGTGCATAAGCACTGAAAAAAAAGAGACATAGGAGTGCCATTGCAGCATGCTGCTCTGAGAAAGTAGAGAGAGTAGAAAGTACACACACAAAGAGAACTGCCATATCGAAAGATTTAAGCAACAAGATGTTTTCTGTTGCTGATAATACCCTCCCAACCATGCGCACTGTATGAAAGCAAGTTCCGGCTAATAAGTCAACAGTGACCCCTAACGATGTCTACGCCAACCTTATCAGGGACTAATGGAAATTAACCAGATTATGTTTGGAATGCTCACTCAAAATTCATATTTACAAAATTTATTAAAAAGAGAATAACCATTATGACATATGATGACTTAATTCTACGTAGAAATAACCTTAACATCTAACATTAGGCTATATTAGTGTATAATGAATTCTAAATCCAGTTGTAATATGATAATATGTACTTATGACGAATTAAGAAAAATATAAAGCATTACTATTGATATCGCTCTTAATAAATGAAAATTAATTATAAAGGGCATATCAGATAGCCAAATCTCCTTAACACAAGTAAAAGACCGTAAAAATTTACGGTTTATCAAAAATAAAGCAAGGAAAGATTTGTACACATCGAATAGCAACAGAATTCAATAGCTGGTGATTGTTCTGATTATTTTTCCTTTTGTTATTTGTTTATCGCGTAGATGATTTTACCATAGGCATAAAACTTCTGACTTTACAATAACGACAGTTGAACGTGAATATTTTAGCAGCAAAGTGGCTGAGTAAAGGATAAAAAAAAAAGAAATAAACAGACCACTTATTTTCAATTCGTTTATCGCATCTAACAGAAGTTACTGGCACCGATGACCCCAATGGGGTAGGCCGAGAAAAATAGCGATAATAATGAAAATTTACTTTACAAAAACCAAACGTATCTGGTCATCTACAACGTTAACTCTCATAGCAAGCATAATAAAAATAATAAAAAAACCAATGACTTACTCTGTTTACATGATCCCACGCCGAAAGTACTTTCGTTGAGGTGATGATGTTGGTGTTTTCAGGTTGTCTGTGCTGTTAGGGAGAGTCTCGGTTACAGATAACAATTACGGTGTTGAGAGACACTAAGTTCTTAATTATGACACTCTTTCTAGATTGAATCACAACTAATATATGTATATATGTAATCGTTTTTAGAATGCTTGTTATGTTAAACTTTATACAGTTTTGATACCACTGCTGTAACGACAAATGTTGCCACTGCTAAGATCATGTATTATAAAATTCGTTTTACATTTCAAACACAGGGCTATAGCATTAGCAACATTTACCGCGATCGACATCCAACATACAACTTATCTTGCAAAAAAAAAGAAAATAATGATCATTATCACAATTATTTCGAACACAGTATGTATGTCAGATTGTATATTGGATGCTGGTCTTGCACAACGGTACCGTTCACGTTACACAAGCTATTGATCGTGCTATGAATTCTTATGCACTTCGTTTCACATACATTTTGTTTCTTTTCTGTTCTTTCGACTTCAGAGATTTTAAGCAAAAAGGGAATTGGTTAAGATTTGAAATGGGAATGCAAACCGAGATCACACTATTGATATGAAATCAAGAATGGGTGTTTGAACAGTAAAATTACGTTAATTCTGGTACAAATAGATTATGAATAATTTAAGTATGGACATTTATATTGTTAACTAAGTTTTTTTTTTTAAGTTTACTTAAGAGGGTATTCACTATAATAGGCTCTGGGAGTAACACTTTTAGACAATTTAACTCTGAACTAGATTATCAGAAGCACTCTTCACTATAGCCAATCTGCCTTCTCTATACCATTCACTTTACAGACAATACTTGATACAGGACACTTCAAGACTGGTTTTCCTGCGGAAACTCAAGTTAGGACTCAATACAGCACTCCTTCGATAGTCTTTTCGATATTTTCTGCAGACTTTTTCCCACTGTTACACTCGGGATGAACAGATAACCATATCATTAGAATTCAACCCGCGATTATGACGATGTTCAATGCGCGAAGGCCACTGGCAACTGATCAAAAGGAGATAAGTATAACAGGCAGTTGATGGTACGACCGTATAAGAGCGGCAATCGATTTTGTTGTTGATTCCTCTTTCTGTTGATGTACCAATAGAATCTTTTACATTCAATCGATGGGAAGATCTAATAAAGAGCGCGAAATTAGAACATAATGTTAAAGGAAATAGGAAGAGGGATCAAAGGTTATTACCAATGGATTTCAGCATGAACAACCACACGAATTAGGAGTTCAAATGAAATGACATCTCTGGTTGTTAGACAATTGAACCAATTAGACAATACCAGGAAATTCTAAAGAAATTAAGTTTTTTTCATTAAGGAAAAGAAAAATAGAAATTTCCTTAAACAAAACAACTTACATCAATACAAAAAGTGCAAAGCGAAACCAAAGCAACGCAGTTGCACAAGTGATGACCGAAATTTTAAGAATTTTAAAATTTTTCCTTTTGGAATAGATCACTCTACTCAGTAACTCTAATACTTTAAAGATGCAATCTCAGAAGGTCAAATCAACAAAATGGACGAAATCTTTTTATGTTGGCCAATCGAAACCTCGGTCATGCAATCTGCCATGATAAACTTCCAGTTAGAAAGGGAAAACGTTAGTTGCAAAAACACCAGAAAACGTCAAAAAGGCGATAAATAAAGTTAGCCAAAACTATATTCTTACCCCATAGATGGCGCTGAATCTCATGTTAACAAGAAACGGCTTAAAAACTCATGTCAAGCTTCAAAACAAAACCTTTATAAACATCCTGTTGCAAGCGCCACTACACATCCCCCTGCCCAAAATCAGACGTTGGGGATGTAACACAACCCCGAAGGCTGATCACGATTGCAACCAGGTCGTCACAACTTACTGCCTAATGTCCTTAGCGTGATATACACCTACCATATGCCCACGCAAATCCTCCAGCTCATAGTAGCTGTTACCCATCTTACGACGAATTCGCGATTTTAGGAAGGTAGGAGCTAGCTTCGAATTGTACCCCTGTTCAAAGTTACTCTGTCTAAAATTGCGACGGAACACTTCTTGCCCTTCCTCATATGTTACCTCCGTGGATCGAAGATTGTAGGATCGTTCATTCCTTTCGAATTGTTTCTTCATGATATCCTTCGCTCTTCTCCCAACAATGGCTAACGAATCGTTTCTATCGAATCGAACTGTCCTATCGTCCAACATCTGTAGCTGACGTAAAAGGGGGTAAACAGAAGCGTTAGTGATCATATGCTGACCAAATGCAAGAAAGTATGGTGATGTCCCTATCGCCGAATGCGTTGCTGACCTAAGTGCACATCCAATGTTGCTCAGTAGCTGGTCCCAATTCTTCTGGTCTGGCGAAACATATGACTTTATCGCAGCTAAAATGGATCTATTAACGCGTTCCGAGGCGTTTGCCTGAGGAGCGTGTGTCGCTGTAAAAACATGACGAACCTTGTAACGCCTTAGAAAGTCATTGAACAAATTTGATTTAAATTGTGATCCATTGTCGGACACAATGATTTCGGGTACACCAAAAGTGTGAAATAACTCGCTCTCTAGATAAGAAATTACCACGTCTGAAGTAAACTTCTTGACGGCTTTCAAAAATGGAAATTTGCTGTAGTGATCCAGGGCAACGAAGATACCAATATTTCCTGATCCTGACCTGGGATAAGGTCCCAGAAAATCAATATAGACCTTCTGAAAGAAGCGATCGGAATCTGATGTTTTACCCATTGGTGGTCGCAAAGGCTGATTGGGATGCTTACTGGTCTTGCAAACATCACATCCGTTTATATAATTCCTCACGTCGACTACCATATTTGGCCAAAAGTAGAACCTGCGAATTTTATAAAGGGTTTTGTTGATGCCACCGTGAGAGGACGAAGGCTCATCATGTGCGAGTTTTAATACTTCCGGAACTAAGCCTCGAGGAATCCAGAGCTTCCATGACAAGTCATCATGCACCTGCTCACCGGTAGCATGCTCTGTCCTGCGGTATAAATAACCATCTATAATTCTCAAGTCTGGCATACTATCTAAACTGTTACCAACCTTTTCCAAGAGCTGCTTATATTCGTCAGATTTAAAATGATCGGAATCCAAATCCACAAAGAATCCACTATAAGCGTCGGTGATAGGCTGACCATTAACCTCCGAGACATACAAACCACCAAAACTTACCGCTGACAGATCATCTGAGTTCACTCTAGACAGGGCATCAGGGACAATGTTTTGACTGCCACGTCTATGCTCTATTTTGAACTTGTATCCTTGCAACTTGAGTGCCCACCGAGCTAACCGTGTACTGAGATCCGTTTGGGACATGAGCCACTTTAAAGACGCATGGTCCGTGATTACCGTGAACTCATGTCCTTCCACGTAAGCTCTGAATTTCTTAATGCTTAGCACTGCTGCCAAGCATTCTTGTTCGGTAACTGAATAGTTGCGTTGGGCTTGGTTGAGTTTCTTCGACATAAAGGCGATTGGAAACTCTTCACCCTCCGCATCTTTCTGTACCAATACTCCTCCTATCCCCGTCCTACTTGCATCACAGTGTATAAAGAACGGCTGTGTGAAGTCTGGGCTGTGTAGGACCGGAGCGGTGCTCAGATGGGACTTCAAAGTGTCAAAAGATTTTTGAGCTTCTTCCGACCATAAAAATTTACGCTTTACTTTAGTCAAATCGGTCAAAGGCGTGGCAATCGAAGCATAATCCCTGATAAACTTACGATACCACCCCGTCATCCCTAAAAATCTGCGAACTTGTTTTATCGATTGTGGTACCGGGAAATCTGTTATGGCGGATACTTTTTCCGGGTCAGTACGGATTACACCATTTCCTATGAGATGACCTAAATACCTAACCTCGGATACACAGAAATTACTTTTCTCAACATTTATAGTTAGACCACATTCTTTAACCCTTCTAGCCACCAACCTCAGAACCTCCAGATGCCTTTCAAACGTATCCGAAATGATCAACAAATCATCGAGATAGACAAACACTTCCGTCCTGAGAGATGCTGGGATCACCTTGTCCATCAACCGAGACATCGTCTGCGGAGCATTACAAAGCCCAAAGGGCATCACAGTGTAATGGTACAAGGGTCTCCCAGGAACGGTGAAGGCTGTTTTCTCTCGGGATTTGTGATCAAGCGGAATTTGCCAAAAGGCATCCTTAAGGTCTAAAGCTGTAATGTACTGTGCTTTTGGCAGACGACTCAATATCCCATCAATATGTGGTAAAGGATATGCGTCACCTACCGTCACAGAATTTAATTTCCGGCTATCGAGACAGAGTCTGTTCTTCCCGGGTTTTCTATGGAGAACCACGGGTGATGACCAGGCACTGTTCGACTCCTCAATAACACCTAATTCTAACATCCGGTCTAACTCCGCATAAATAAGTTTCTCCACTGCCGGAGAAACAGGGAAGTGCCTCTGTTTTATGGGTTTGGCGGACCCGGTATCTATGGAATGTTGAAGGACGCTAGTTTTGCCTAAACCCTGTTTAGAAAAGGATGGAAAGAGAGCAATCGCCTTATCGAGTTGATGCTTCTGGATATCCGAAAGATATATTTTAGGAGCAACTTCTGAAATCCAAGATACATTATCGGACAGATAACCGCTAGTTACCAGGCCTGAAGGAAGAAGGTCGAAGGATCTCCAAAAGTCCACTCCTAAAAACAAATCCCTGTCGAGGCTAGGAATCAAAAATATAGAAATTGGCATCTCCAGTCCCTTATAGGTTATTGAGGTCTCAACACAACCTACAATTTCCTGGCTCCTACCATCTGCAGTCCTCACTGAGGAACTCAACTTTTTATAAGGACGACCAGACTCAATATAACGTCTGGCGGCTTTGGATCCTAAACAGCTCAAGGTTGCTCCTGTGTCCAAAAGGCCTAACAATTTCTCTCCAAAGAGGTGAACCTCAGCGTATGGCCTCACATCTGAAGGTTTGTCCAGAACAGAGCTAATACAATTCCTTTTAAAACCCCTAACCTTTTCCCAAAAAGAACGCATTCGTTTTCCCGACCTCGATGACCTCCTGTTATCCTTAAAAATTCTCTTTCTCGCGTCCCAATACTCCCTTAGCCGGACATGAAATGGTTTGATTGCATGAAATGTTGGTAAAGATAGGTTTGCGCCGCATTTTGAAAAGCTTGCGTCACCACCTCCATCCTGCCTTTTTAAAATGGTTAAAACTGCTCCCCCTCCGTTGACTTCCCGTGCCTCGGTGCACCCTTCGGTGCACCCATACGACCGTTTTTTGGGTTACATTTACCACAATTAGGCTTATAGGTGTTCGGGGCTCCACATCCGTAGCAAAAGACAGTCCTGTCGGAAAGACAGTCCTGATATCTATGTCCATCTTGGCGGCAATTCCAACAAATAAAGGACAGAGCAGAAACGTGATCTTCTTTAGTATCCCGCAACTCAACAGGGTCCTCAGCTTCAACTTCATCTAACTCTGATACCCTTTTCGATCCCAGGACAGGTTTAACGGGCATCATGCCGTGTTTCCTGCGCATGTCCTGCATGAAGAACTCCCGCTTCCTACAGACATTCCTTAACTCCTGCAGCGACTCGATTCTTAGATTCAAAATCTCATGCTGAATTTCGGGCAGCAAGTTCCTCCGTAAAATTTCCACTAACATATTCTCCGATATCGGTTCTTTTAATCTGTCAGTCAGTTCAATAATCGAATCATAAAAAGTATCGAAGTTTTCACCCCTATTCTGCCTTCTGTCTCTGATGAGCTCTCTGATATCTATGTCCGTTCGAGAGTCACCGTACTGCTGACGTAAAGCCTTACATAATTCCCTCCACGTAACAACTAACACCGACCTATGGTAACGCCAATACCAATCGGCAGCCTTACCCTCAAACAGAGAACTGGCGTTGCGACACAAGAGGTCAAAATCGCCATGGAGAGTCTGGACTGTTAGAGCTTTAACTCGATAAATAAAATTCTCAACAGATAAACCATTCGCATTCCCTGTAAATTTTATCTTCCAATTAGACATAATATGGAGCACTTTGTCCGGTCTTGATGTCAAATCGGATATTGTGTTATGCGAATTTGATGCAGTGGAACCAGATTGTGCGGAATTACTGCTATTTAGCATGTCACGAAATGTCTGCTCCTCCACGGCCGGCAATGTCTGTCCTGGGAATGGCTGATTAGTCTGTGATGTGCCTGTATGTGCAGAGGCGGGATGATCACCCAAGCTCAAACTAGAAAATTTGGCTTCAACGTTACTCTGAACTTGTCTAGCAATTTGGTCACTAATACCTGCAAACAATCGGGCCTGCTGATCAGCCACTATTGAAGAAATCAAACCGCGTAAATCATCGTTAGCGGCTCCTGAACTCGTTTGTGAAGAAGAGGGACCTGCCTGGTCTTCAAGATTATGAATTTGTTGAACGTTCTGTGATTTAGCTTGCGACCTAGTGCTCACACCTGGTGCATTAGATGCAGGAACATCACTAAGGACACGTACATTGCACACAGGGCAATAAGGGCGTGTCTTCATACACTTGGACAGACAGGATTTGTGGAAAACGTGTCCACAATTAGTATGTTGAAGTTGCGAATTCGTTGTTATTTGGATAGCACAGGCTCCACAAACTGGATGTGCCTCCCCGCCAACTCCTGACGCCATATCTCCACCACTCGCTTCATGAGACATTATAACCCTAATTAATCGCGAATAAAAGCCAAAACCAACTCTCTTTCACCCCCAGACACCAGTAGAAACTAACCAAATATTTGAGTAAAAATCGAGATTGAAAGAACAAACTCCCGAAAAATTAATTCAAAATGTGGCAAAAAAACTACAAAACTGGGCAATGTCCTTAACCCACAGAACAATAACTTACGAAAGGTTATAAAGACTAACAAAAAAGATACGATGATACCGTGACTATTAAGAAATCCAAAAGCAGAATACTATACATAACCTACATGAGAATATGTATAAATGTGTATTCAAATGTCTCAATGATAACAGAAAAAAATCACAAGTTATAGTGTTGCAAACAGTAGCAGAAAATAGCAAAATGATCAAAGAAAACCAATAGAAAATTCCTTCAGAAATATTTTCTTATAACAACTAAGAAATTTGTTTAAAATCGAGAAAAACTGAATAAAATAAAAATTAATAAATACGCATATATTGTATGTATGAAAGCATATGAAAGACAGTTTTAAAAAACCCTGGTTGAAAAAGTAATAATAAAAACGAAACAATCCAAAGCTACGGAGCCCAAATTTGGATGCCAGACACTCAAGTATGTAATTGAAAAAAGATAACTTCAAATTGACCCTTAGTTTACACAGTTCCCACTAAAGAATCAGAAACCTTGATTATAAAAAAAACTAAAAACTATTAATCTAAGATAGATATCGGGATACCAACAAATCTATAAATTACATATCTGATTAACCCCAAAAGCAATTGAAAAGGTTGGCATTTAAAAGTAAAGTCATTCGATATAACAAAGGAACGAGAAATAAATGAAAAGAATAGAATAGATTCATCCATCGGTATATAAGTACTCACACCCTAAAAATCCAAATGAATAAGAAGGGTAAAGCTCTGTCATTTCATTCTGCTCGTGGTTAGATCTAAACCATAAGAATCCAGAACCTAAATTCCAAAGCGAACATATATGACATATCCAGAACTTTACATTAGAGGTCTTTACAAGAAGTATCTGCAATTAACGGTTGCTAAGGGATTATGATTACGACCCCAAACAATATCCAGATAATCACAAAATACTCTGAAAATAACGAAAAGAAAAGTTATGAAAAAAAGAAAATCGGAACCGAACATATTCTAGCATATAGACTGGTGTTTTTAAGAAAATATTTTTTTGCAGATTATTGTGATCGGGCCGACACGTTGGGCGCCATTTAAATTATTCTGTAGCATATCACGGTTTAATCATATGGCAGATGTGATTGGGGCATATTTGCAAGCACCTGCACGCATTTCCACCGGCCTTTCTTTGCTCGTCAGTGGGGGGGTTCATTGGGCCTGAATACACCTAGCACCACTCTACTACAGATAATTCATTATTGTTGTTGCGTGCAATTACAATAGTTGGTATAAAAGAGGGTCAAGAAGTGACCGGAGGAAACGGAAATAGGACACATATGTGCATAAGCACTGAAAAAAAGAGACATAGGAGTGCCATTGCAGCATGCTGCTCTGAGAAAGTAGAGAGAGTAGAAAGTACACACACAAAGAGAACTGCCATATCGAAAGATTTAAGCAACAAGATGTTTTCTGTTGCTGATAATACCCTCCCAACCATGCGCACTGTATGAAAGCAAGTTCCGGCTAATAAGTCAACAGTGACCCCTAACGATGTCTACGCCAACCTTATCAGGGACTAATGGAAATTAACCAGATTATGTTTGGAATGCTCACTCAAAATTCATATTTACAAAATTTATTAAAAAGAGAATAACCATTATGACATATGATGACTTAATTCTACGTAGAAATAACCTTAACATCTAACATTAGGCTATATTAGTGTATAATGAATTCTAAATCCAGTTGTAATATGATAATATGTACTTATGACGAATTAAGAAAAATATAAAGCATTACTATTGATATCGCTCTTAATAAATGAAAATTAATTATAAAGGGCATATCAGATAGCCAAATCTCCTTAACACAAGTAAAAGACCGTAAAAATTTACGGTTTATCAAAAATAAAGCAAGGAAAGATTTGTACACATCGAATAGCAACAGAATTCAATAGCTGGTGATTGTTCTGATTATTTTTCCTTTTGTTATTTGTTTATCGCGTAGATGATTTTACCATAGGCATAAAACTTCTGACTTTACAATAACGACAGTTGAACGTGAATATTTTAGCAGCAAAGTGGCTGAGTAAAGGATAAAAAAAAAAGAAATAAACAGACCACTTATTTTCAATTCGTTTATCGCATCTAACAGAAGTTACTGGCACCGATGACCCCAATGGGGTAGGCCGAGAAAAATAGCGATAATAATGAAAATTTACTTTACAAAAACCAAACGTATCTGGTCATCTACAACGTTAACTCTCATAGCAAGCATAATAAAAATAATAAAAAAACCAATGACTTACTCTGTTTACATGATCCCACGCCGAAAGTACTTTCGTTGAGGTGATGATGTTGGTGTTTTCAGGTTGTCTGTGCTGTTAGGGAGAGTCTCGGTTACAGATAACAATTACGGTGTTGAGAGACACTAAGTTCTTAATTATGACACTCTTTCTAGATTGAATCACAACTAATATATGTATATATGTAATCGTTTTTAGAATGCTTGTTATGTTAAACTTTATACAGTTTTGATACCACTGCTGTAACGACAAATGTTGCCACTGCTAAGATCATGTATTATAAAATTCGTTTTACATTTCAAACACAGGGCTATAGCATTAGCAACATTTACCGCGATCGACATCCAACATACAACTTATCTTGCAAAAAAAAAGAAAATAATGATCATTATCACAATTATTTCGAACACAGTATGTATGTCAGATTGTATATTGGATGCTGGTCTTGCACAACGGTACCGTTCACGTTACACAAGCTATTGATCGTGCTATGAATTCGTATGCACTTCGTTTCACATACATTTTGTTTCTTTTCTGTTCTTTCGACTTCAGAGATTTTAAGCAAAAAGGGAATTGGTTAAGATTTGAAATGGGAATGCAAACCGAGATCACACTATTGATATGAAATCAAGAATGGGTGTTTGAACAGTAAAATTACGTTAATTCTGGTACAAATAGATTATGAATAATTTAAGTATGGACATTTATATTGTTAACTAAGTTTTTTTTTTTTTAAGTTTACTTAAGAGGGTATTCACTATAATAGGCTCTGGGAGTAACACTTTTAGACAATTTAACTCTGAACTAGATTATCAGAAGCACTCTTCACTATAGCCAATCTGCCTTCTCTATACCATTCACTTTACAGAAAATACTTGATACAGGACACTTCAAGACTGGTTTTCCTGCGGAAACTCAAGTTAGGACTCAATACAGCACTCCTTCGATAGTCTTTTCGATATTTTCTGCAGACTTTTTCCCACTGTTACACTCGGGATGAACAGATAACCATATCATTAGAATTCAACCCGCGATTATGACGATGTTCAATGCGCGAAGGCCACTGGCAACTGATCAAAAGGAGATAAGTATAACAGGCAGTTGATGGTACGACCGTATAAGAGCGGCAATCGATTTTGTTGTTGATTCCTCTTTCTGTTGATGTACCAATAGAATCTTTTACATTCAATCGATGGGAAGATCTAATAAAGAGCGCGAAATTAGAACATAATGTTAAAGGAAATAGGAAGAGGGATCAAAGGTTATTACCAATGGATTTCAGCATGAACAACCACACGAATTAGGAGTTCAAATGAAATGACATCTCTGGTTGTTAGACAATTGAACCAATTAGACAATACCAGGAAATTCTAAAGAAATTAAGTTTTTTTCCTTAAGGAAAAGAAAAATAGAAATTTCCTTAAACAAAACAACTTACATCAATACAAAAAGTGCAAAGCGAAACCAAAGCAACGCAGTTGCACAAGTGATGACCGAAATTTTAAGAATTTTAAAATTTTTCCTTTTGGAATAGATCACTCTACTCAGTAACTCTAATACTTTAAAGATGCAATCTCAGAAGGTCAAATCAACAAAATGGACGAAATCTTTTTATGTTGGCCAATCGAAACCTCGGTCATGCAATCTGCCATGATAAACTTCCAGTTAGAAAGGGAAAACGTTAGTTGCAAAAACACCAGAAAACGTCAAAAAGGCGATAAATAAAGTTAGCCAAAACTATATTCTTACCCCATAGATGGCGCTGAATCTCATGTTAACAAGAAACGGCTTAAAAACTCATGTCAAGCTTCAAAACAAAACCTTTATAAACATCCTGTTGCAAGCGCCACTACACATGTTGCGTTTATCGACGGTTCCGACGTCATCTCTCTTCTGACTATGTTTGAATTTTGATACATTAAAGCGTTTTGGTATATTGTTCTGCCATTTCTTTTATATTCTCCTCAGCTTTATTTTCATAGTCGAAACCACTAGCTCATGGTCACTGTCGATATTCGCACCTCTGTTTGTGCGTACGACCATTAACGACCTTCTTTATTTGCGGCGTTTACAAATGTGATGTCCATGTATATTTATCGATACCCTTGTGTGGTAATAGTGAACCGCCTATAACAAGTTGAAATGTTTGGCGGAATTCAATAAATCGTTCCCCATTGTTGTTCCTTTCTCCCAATCTGTGTTTTCCCATAATTTCAGGTATGCCATGATTATTATTACCAATTTTTACGTTAAAGTCCACTGTCAGTAGAAGCATGTCACGCTCCGCAACCTTATGGACAGTGGCAGTTAACTGGCTGTAAAATCGGTCCTTAATGTCTTCTTCAAGCATTGCACAATAGTAACATATTTTTTCACATCACTGTAGAAGCGGGTCATTATAATGCGTTCGGAAATTGGACTACATGAAGAGAGGGTTTTACGCAATTATTTACCTATTATAAAGCCGACACCGTATTCGCTTCTTGTTTCATTTCCACTCAAGGTTTTGCAGATATTATCTCATCATTTCCAGGCCATCGCATTTCACTTATATGCAATACGACAATGTTGAACCTTTTTGTCTGAGCCTCTAGTTGGGCAAGCCTCGAAGGCTCCCCTTAATGTATGAACGATCGATCCATTGTCATATTCTTATCCGTTTTAATTTGTTAAATGTTGTCATCGTATCGTTTGATTCAGTTTATGTTTCTCTTGTTTCAGTTTCAGAAATCGGTTTATGATTGAGATTGTATCCTATGATGGTACTGGGGCTGCCAGTTCATAGCCACCATCCCGGCTAACTGTGTACACGTTTATATAGCGAGCTTGATGCAAGCAGCCGCCCGCTTGCTGGAAACTAATGTCTCTATATGCATGGCCCCTAAAATAGGGCGCCAAATTCTCGTCTCGTCGAACCTGGGATCTTAGGCCCTCGGACAATTACTCCGAGACTCTCCCCCCAGCTCCGCTCAGCTGTTCACGACTGCTTATTTGTTTCGCAGCTACCCAGTATATCTACTGGGCGTCCCACTATCCTCAACCTGTGGTCGCCTCCGGCAGATATTACCAGCAAAATTTATTTGAAGTTGTTCTATGTGAAGTAATGATAGCTTTTTTGAAGCTGGCCACGCAGATTCATGAAAAATGCATCCCGTTCTTCACATATTGATAATGTTCGAATTGAAACCATTTCATAAAATTTAACATTTTAGCAAATTTTACGTTTATATTAATATTTTGCAAATAAAATTCTTAGTAAAACATTAAACAATTTATTTTATGTTATTTTAATTATCCAGCAAATGTTTGTATGCAAAAAAGTTGTCATGAGTCCAAGTAATTGCGGACTACATCTTTGTTTACCACGTCTTTTGCATAACTCTACACGCAGAAAAATATATGTTAGAAATATGTTTGGATCCAAACAAATATTTGTTTGTGACTGGTTGCAAACAAATATATGTTTGGATCCAAACATAATTTGTTTGTGTCCAAACAAATATAAGTTTGCATTATTTTGTAACATATCTCGATTGTATTTGTTTGGGTACCAACATATTTTTTATGTAGAGCATATTTTTTATGGGTAGAGAGAGGATTTTTGTCAAAGAGAGTAACAACAGGGCTCTCGCGGTTGCGGAATGCTGTTTTATAATAAAGAGCTGTGTGTATGGTGTAATAGGAGAAGCAGAAGCTTTGGTGGTGTGTATGCGCCCAAACACGTGTGTTTCTTGCTTTGTTGTTGTTAACCAACGTAGCAATGAAAAGGAAAAATTGTATTAATTATGTTGTTATTTTTCTTTTTTCTTCAGTTTTCTAAATAAAATCGTTGCGTAAAGATGGTAAAGTGAGTGAATAAATCAGTGTTTTGTGTTTCCTTAAAGAAACGTTGCTTCTTGGTAAATTAAATGCGCAATACATTTTATAATAGGAAATTTTATAATTGAATCAAAAAGTTGATTGGAAATATTTTATTGGACAAGGAAGAAATCGCATTTAATATTGGTAATTACACAATACATTTTTCATATACATACATATGTATATTTGAAATATGGATGTACATATTTATTACATTATATAATCATTTAATTCCAGATGCCGATTTCCCGCTGATGATTGCAACATTGAATAAAATGTGTGTGTTTTTTTTTTTTTTTTTGTGTGTTTTATTTCACAACTAAGGAGAAGTGTTCAGCGATGTTTCCATATAATTTTTTCTTTTAAAAGTGCGACTTTTTATAAGTTATTTCATTCAGTTTTTATTTTATTAAAGTGTGTTATGTATTTCTTCGGAATTTTGTGTGTACCTATGTGTCTTTCTTTACCTTTTTTCTATGCCCTTCAATAAAAAACACCACCATTTATAAATGTGTATATACATATGTTAGAAATAGCCAGTGAGCGCTTGCTGAGAGCAAGTGAGCATACATTTCAATGTGTTTCACATTGATATTTACGCTCCCTTGCTCTCCGAAAGCGCCCACTGGTGCATGTGTTTGTTTTTTTTTTTTGTGGCTTTTGGGTTTGTATTTGTTTGCACCCAAACATATGTTATGTTTGGAACTGCTTGCAAGCTAATATATGTTTACTGCAAAATATGTTTGGGACATATGTTAGAGATGCAATTTTTTTCTGTGTATATACATCTAAAACAAGGGATGAGTTATCCCACATTGCATATCTTCCTGGTTTGGCCACAACCAACCAACCTGCTTTGCATCCAAGTATAGATGGGTAAAACAACAGCCGGATACACATAACCAGATCGTTTCACCTCATCGACATATTCATTTTCTCATATTGTTGCGGGCGCCCCAAACCCGTGATTACAAAAAAGTAAGAATACAGCTGATTGTCATTTCTTGTCATTGTCATTTCTACCTTATATAAATATGCCTTGGTATGAAGTAGTGAAACCCATGTACATGGTCCGCGTTTAGACGTTCAAACTGGAATGGCAAATTTTCTTCTCAATTTCTTTTAAAATTTCCTTGCAGTTTAGACGCGCTAATAATGTTTGTGCCAAATTTCTTATTCTTCTTCACACTCATTTCTCGTTTGACCATTCAAAGGCAATACTAAGGCGATATTGCTTATAGAAATTAAATTAAAGTTCATTAAAACGTAAATAAATACATACAATGTATATGTATACTATTAATTTTTACAGTTAATGCTTTGTTCAAATTATTTCTCATCACAAAAGTGTTTAATTCAAATGTATGCGTTGTTGTTTATTTGCCGGCGGAGAAAATAAAATGAAAGAAAAAGCAATAAAAAAATCTGCAGGGATGTGTGTACCCCCTCTTATTCCTCTCTAATCTCTCGGCAATAACTTCCCAGCAAAAAAAATTTGGAAGTTGTGCATGAGGAGTTATGATTTCACAACATCCTTCGATGCAGTCCACACGGAGTTATGAAAAATGCACTCCGTTGGATACAATTTATAAGCACTTGCTTTCAAGATCCCTACAAACAAAAAAACAAAAACAGTTGGTTGATCCCTACCCACCGCTGGCGAAATCATTTATTCTAAAAATAAGAGAGAGTGTATACATTTCTAAGAATTTGTTATAAAATAATGAAATAAAAACTTAAGTTGCGAACATTTTTGCGGTAATTCACGAGACGGAAATTTTTAATAGAGTGGAGTTGGTGTCCTTTTCGAAAGCTGAACTAGTGATGGGAAGGCAAAATAAAAAACCTTTAGGATGATGAAGCAACATCAAATTCGCTTGGATTAATTGGAGAACGGAGGAAGTAAAGTCAAATGTGATTGAGTTTAATGGAAACTTTTTTAATTTGTGTTTATATAATAAAGTTCTTTGTATTATTGTTTTACACAAATAATAAATGCATTTTATTTATTGTGGGACATTTCGCAAAGAAAACGAACGTAGGAATGTTGCTTCAATAAGCGGGGGTTAAACAACGAGAAAGTTGTTGTTTTTGCATTACGCATTGATCAACAAGGCCGTGCTGATGCCTATTATTGTTGTTGGCGTTTTTTATTATTGGACTGCAGAATTTTACATCTTTGTGTTTATTTCAGCTCGAGTCCATATTTTGTTGTATTCGGCGGCAAAAGGGAACTGATGAAGTTGTTTGGTGACAACTGAAACTATAGTCTTCTCAACCTCCGCCCGCAACTAATCAATTTCATATCCACTGTAAAACATTTTGTTGTTATTCAAATATTTGAATACAACAAAATATGGACTCGAGCTGAAATAAACACAAAGATATAAAAGATTTAATATAAATATTTGACTAATGAAAAAGTGACAATTTAACTATTAATATCAATTGAATTGCAAATGTTAATTATTTTGTGTTGTTGTTATCTTATTTATTTTTGTTTTGTTTTTATTGGTATGAGAACCACAGCAAATACGAATAGTCAAATAAGAAGGGCATGCAAATTCTTAATTTTCACTTTAACGAAATTTGTTTCAAGAAACCTTACCGGTGCCAAAGCTATTTTTGCATTATTAGCAAACGCTTGAAATCAGTAACCATACTCAAACAAGCTTTTTAATTAATGGAGTATCTTTACCATAGACAAATAAAAGTATAGACAGAGAACTAAAGCTTATTTGCTTCTAAATTTTGTTTACTTTTCGATGAAATAAAAACATTTTGAATTATTTCTTATAACATTTTGAGAAAAATTCGAATTTAGTGAAATAGTGTTTTTTTGCTAGTAGTCGGCACCATTTCCCAATAGTCGGCACGACATGTTCCAGTAGTCGGCATGTCGTATTTTAGTAATGAAATGTTATAAGTTGATGGTTTCTTTTATATTAAACCACAAAAAATGCACTTTTACACAAATAATTCTTATTTTAATCCATATTGCTTTTAAAAATTAAATAATTTTAAGATTTTTTAACATTTGGAATTCAGTATAAATTTCTTTTTTAGGTGTTTATAACATAGACTTAATTATTTGAAAAGCTAATCGTTTTTTTTATTCACATTCTAATTAATTTTGCATCAAAAAGTAAGCAAATTTAAATATGTTGCTTAAATAAATTAGTTATTGTCTATAGTCCGTAGTAGACTATACCGTCTAATGCTACAAACGCACGCACTTCAAACTAGACCTAATATAACCTAAAATCGCATAAAAACTCATCTTTTATTGAAGTTATTTTCATTAATTATACTTTGAAGTATTTATGTAACATATTTTTACAATTTCGAGCTAAAACTAATTGACAAAGCCAATTTTTTCAGCCCATGCCGACTTCTGGCAAACATTAAATTTTGATGTCGCTAAAGACGGCATCAGACAGAATTAAAATAATTTTTTAATAATTTCTTTTTCTAATGTGTACTTTTGAATATTATGTATCATCACAACAAAAATGTTATTGAAAATTTGTTCATTTTAATATAATTACACACTTTATTATGTTGACGTCTCCACTATTTTTTTCTTAAGAGACATGCATTTTCGTTTGTGGTGAAAAACACTCACTAACAAGAACTTAAATTCCGATATAATAAATGGTCTAAGCTCAATGAAATTTTATACAAAGTTAGATGACAATATTATTGAAGTATTTTAAAATTATTTTCACATTTTGTTATAGTAATTTTTAGTTTTGCGTTCAAATACAAAAGATGCCGACTACTCGTACATGCCAGACTTAGGAGCACTTACCCTATGATTTGTTTGCCTAGAAAAGTTAGACAATTTTAGATTGGATTATTTTATTGAAAATTTAAATTAAATTTAAACTTTAAAACATTAATCCATAGACTAATGAATCGTATAGACAAAGAGATTGTAGTGTGCTTCTTTTCTTGTAGGTGTCGCGCTTACGGAAAGTGCTTCATCTTTTCACTCAATTGCACAATGTTTTTGGGTAAATTGCAATATTTTGTTGAATTTATTTATATGAGGATGTAGATCTGGCCAAAGATTATCCACATGTTGTCATTCTATAGTAACTATAAATAAAACTACTAACTATATGTCTACACGATTCATTAGTCTATTGATTAATGTTTTAAAAATTGATTTTGTTCACCAGAGCCAGAGTCTCCATACCAAAGACAATAATTAACATTTATAATTATGAGAAAAACTTTTAACATTTTCACATTTGCATCCTCGAGCAAAAGTGTTTTTTAAGCTTTTCGGCGCGACACACGAGGACACCTATTGCAAAACTTAAATCTCTCCATTTTGTGGTCTATACTTTTATTTGTCTATGGTCTATACTGTTATACATATTAAACGTTGAACTGTCATACATATTAAATCCCCTATAGGAAGCAAGGTAAACTACATTAGGGTGGTTTGTGAATACGCTTCATCGAGTGAGGTCTCATTGTGGTTGTTGTCTATGAAGGTTAAAACTTGATACGTTGTGAATTAAAATTTTTTCCTAGCTAAATATTGTGAATTATTTTTTGCAAGCTATACATTGTGAATTACACTTTAACAATCTTTAAAAATTTATGATGTATATTGTTGTGTTTAGATGACGCCACAGTATTTTTTTAGATAAATCAGAAACAAACAAACACATTACACATTACACTAGTCAACATACCAAAAAAGTTGGCTGTTTCATCCAATTTTTTGCATTTCTTACTCAAATTGGCCAGTTATTTTCAAATCTGGAAGCAGTTTTTCTCTTATTTGTGAGATATAGCTTTGGGCCCTGTTTTACAATTTTTACCCAGGTTTTCCCTGACCACCAAATATTTATACCCTCCACCATTGGAGGGTATAATTAAATTTGTCATTCCGTTTGTAACACATCGAAATATTCGTCGGAGACCCTATAAAGTATATATATTATTGATCAGCATAAAATTCTATGTCGATTTGACCATGTCCGTCTGTCCGTCCGTCCGTCAGTCCGTCCGTCTGTCTGTTGAAATCAAGATACAGCTCGCAATTTTAAAGATAGAGAGTCAAAATTTGGTACAGAAGTTGCTATTACTTGCAGGATGGTTGGTATTGAAAATGGGATATATCGGTCCACGTTTTGATATAGCCCCCATAAAACGGTACCTCCCGATTTTCGGTATTTTTAAGGTTTTAGCTTCATTATCACACCGAAATGGCTGAAATTTGGTACGTAGTCTTCTTTAGGGGTACAAAACTTTCTCCTAGAATTTTGTTGGTGTCGGTCCATACCTTCATATAGCCCCCATAGAACGGTACCTCCCGTTTTTCGGTATTTTGAAGGTTTTCGCTTCATTATCACACCGAAATGGCTGAAATTTGGTACGTAGTCTTCTGTAGGGGTATACAACTTTCCCCTAGAATTTTGTCAGTGTCGGTCCACACCTTCATATAGCCCCCATAGAACGGTACCTCCCGATTTTCGGTATTTTGAAGGTTTTAGCTTCATTATCCTACCAAAATGGCTGAAATTTGGTACGTAGTCTTCTTTAGGGGTACAAAACTTTCTCCCAGAATTTGGTCGGTGTCGGTCCATACCGTCATATAGCCCCCATAGAACGGTACCTCCCGTTTTTCGGTATTTTGAAGGTTTTCGCTTCATTATCACACCGAAATGGCTGAAATTTGGTACGTAGTCTTCTTTAGGGGTATGAAACTTTCCCCTAGAATTTTGTTGGTATCGGTCCACACCTTCATATAGCCCCCATAAAACGGTACCTCCCGATTTTCGGTACTTTGAAGGTTTTAGCTTCATTATCCTACCAAAATGGCTGAAATTTGGCACGTAGTCTTCTTTAGGGGTACAAAACTTTCTCCCAGAATTTTGTCGGTATCGGTCCATGTCTTCATATAGCCCCCATAGGACGGTACCTCCCGATTTTCGGTATTTTGAACGTTGTGGCCTCAATATTCCACCGAAATGGCTGAAATTTGGTATTTAGACTTCGTTGGAGGTACTCAAACTTCCCCTTTAAATTTGTCGGTATAGGTTCACGCCTTTATATAGCCCCAATGGAAAGGTACCTCCCGATTTTTCGTGTTTTGAAGGTTGTGTCTTCAATATTCCACCAAAATGGCTGAAATTTGGTATTTAGTCTTCAATGTGATATAAAACTGTTCGCCAGAAATATGTCTGTACAGGTCCACTCTTTCATATTGCCCTATTTCTGACTAAAATTCGTCGGTATATGTCCACGTTTCGATATAGCCCCCATAGAACGGTACCTCCCGATTTTCGTAATACTGAAGACTGCGACGTCGATATCCAAACAAAATGGCTGAAATTCGTTATTTCGTCTTCCAAGAGTAATAAAATATTCCAGAAGAGTATTATCAGTATAGGCCCATGTCTTCCTATATCCCCATAGAAGCGTACTTCTTGATTTTCGGTATTTTTTAAGTTTTAGGCACATTCTCATACCGAAATATAGGAAATTTGGTATTTATCTTCTTTGAGCCTAAAAACTTTCCGTAAGAAATTTGTCGGTATAGATCGACGTTTTTAAATAGCCCCCATAGAATGGTGCCTCACATTGTTTTACCGAAATTGCTGAAATTTAGTATTAAGTCTTCTTCATACACGAAAGGAAACAAATTATTCCATTTTACATCAATACAACTGGTGGTGGAGGGTATAACAAGTTCGGCCCGGCCGAACTTAACGCCGTTCTTACTTGTTTTATGTGTTTTTAAACATTAGTTTGTTAAGGAGATGTCGTGTGCTATTGCTCTACCTTGGAAAATATAGACGACCCATATCAGACTTGGAAAATGATGTATTTTGAGTACTTTAAAGTAGAATTATGTCATTAGGACAAGTCATGTATATTAGAATGGGACGTGAGACGTCTACGGTTTTCTTCAGTTGAAAATAAATAATTCAAATTGGACGTAACAGCCGAGATTTTGGCGATGGTCTTGAAAGCTTCATGATAAATTATAGATCTGCGTTAAAAATTTTCACAATGGAAATAGTATTTTCATACCTTTATATTGTTAACACGGAACATGTCCTAGGAAAACAATGCATTCTTTTCTTGAGTCCAGAAGAAATTAATGTGAAATCTACGAATTGTCTGTGTACTGATTCCATTACCATTGGGTTTGGGAATGCAGTAGGTAATCAATGTGCAATTTTTTAATGCATTCCAATTTCCCACTGGGTAGTGATTGGAATTTTTATAGAGCAATTGTTGGTATAAATTTGATTTAAATGAACTTCATAAAAATTTACGACACAATTAAAATTTATAGATTAATAGGAATTCATCTAAATTAACTTAAATCAATCAGTTACATTTGTAACAGTATGTTATGATACCTTTCAGACAGCCTGGAGTTGATATGTTCGTCCGTTTATCGGCTGTTGCGCACCATAACCGCTTTGGTCCAATTTTGCAATTTTGGCTCATTTTAAAGACAAATTATGTACATTTTAATCCTTGTGGTCTTGATTAAAACCATATATTTCCTTCTCATCCATGATGCAATAAATAGGGTGAATCAGTAACTACAAAAACAAGACTATTTTGATTGAAAGTTCTTCAAGTTGTCAAAATTTTTGTTTAGATTTTAGTACGAATAATACGCGATAACGATAAATTTGACAAATTGGATGAAAACAGCTGGCCTTAGTGTTAAACTCTGTATATTGCGCCACGCTCTCATCTAAAGAGGGTATGTATACATTTGCACGATAATTCGCGAATGGAATAATTGTACATACAAAATGAGTTCGAAAATGGGTCCACTCCTTCTGGTGAAACCTTCTACACAATAAAAAAAAAAACTGGTGAAAACAATTATACAATTATGCCCAAAGGGATTACACGCTTTGGTCCAAACTAAGCTTACATAAAGTTCAAATAAGGACTATATCGACTCCTACTGGTACCTGTCTCTCAAAACATGAGGACGAGTATAGTTTTAGTAATATTTTTTATGCCTAAGGTTTGTTTCTTTACTTTTTTAATAGTAAAAGTAGCAAAAGAGAGAACTGTCAAAATTGCTTTCACGTAACAAGTTTTGCACAAAAGTAAAGGAACGGAAAAATAGTAGATCTGGCAGCAAAGAAAAAAAAAACAAACATGGCTGCTTAAAAAATAACAACAAACAAAATAAATGTCACTGTTTTTACAGTGTTTTATTTAACTTGCTTTGGTCCGTTTAGTTCAAATCTGGTAACTCATTTTTAACACAGTTGCAGTTGACCAATCGAACTGAAACTTTGCACACTTTTCAGATTTAGATGACAATACATGAATATGGAATCATTGGTCCATTTTATAGAGTTTTAACGGTGTTTTATTTAAATTGCATTTCAAATCTGGTAACTCAATTTTGACACAGTTGCAGTTGACCAATCGGACTAATGCTAAGTTTACATTTACGAAATCCACTCGATTTCAACTGTCAATTCCATAGCTCAAACGTCAAATGAAATCTCATCTGGATTTCATTTGACGTTTAACCTATGGATTTGACAGTTGAAATCGAGTGGATTTCGTAAATGTAAACCAAGCATAAAACTTTGCACTTTTTTCAGATTTTGATGACAATACATGAATATGAAATTAAAACAAAGATTGGTCTATTTTACAGTGTTTTAACGGTGTTTTATTTAACTTGCATTACAACTCTGGTAACTCATTTTCCACAAAGTTGCAGTTGACCAATCGAACTGAAACTTTGCACACTTTTCCGATTTGAATGACAATACATGAATATGGGCCCAATTTTTCCTACAGCCCGCATATAGCGGTACCACCCGATTTCAGGTATTTTGAGGCACCTGTCTCTCAAAACATGAGGACGAGTATAGTTTTAGTAATATTTTGTATGCCTAAGGTTTGTTTCTTTACTTTTTTAATAGTAAAAGTAGCAAAAGAGAGAACTGTCGAAATTGCTTTCACGTAACAAGTTTTGCACAAAAGTAAAGGAACGGATAAATAGTAGATCTGGGAGCAAAGTAAAAAAACAAAAAACAAACATGGCTGCTTAAAAAATAACAACAAACAAAATAAATGTCACTGTTTTACAGTGTTTTATTTAACTTGCTTTGGTCCGTTTAGTTCAAATCTGGTAACTCATTTTTAACACAGTTGCAGTTGACCAATCGAACTGAAACTTTGCACACTTTTCAGATTTAGATGACAATACATGAATATGGAATCATTGGTCCATTTTATAGTGTTTTAACGGTGTTTTATTTAAATTGCATTTCAAATCTGGTAACTCAATTTTGACACAGTTACAGTTGACCAATCGGACTAAAACTTTGCACTTTTTTCAGATTTGGATGACAATACATGAATACATGACCAATCAGACTAAAACTTTGCACACTTTTCAGATTTGGATGACAATAAATGAATATGAAATCAAGACCAATATTGGTCCATTTTTACGATTTTTACAGTGTTTTTACGGTGTTTTATTTAAATTGCATTTCAAATCTGGTAACTCAATTTTGACACAGTTGCAGTTGACCAATCGGACTAAAGCTTTGCACACTTTTCAGTTTTGATGACAATAAATGAATATGAAATCAAAACCAATATTGGTCCATTTTTACGATTTTTACAGTGTTTTTATGGTGTTTTATTTAAATTGCATTACAAATCTGGTAACTCAATTTTGACACAGTTGCAGTTGACCAATCGAACTGAAACTTTGCACACTTTTCCGATTTGAATGACAATACATGAATATGGGCCCAATTTTTCTACAGCCCGCATATAGCGGTACCACCCGATTTCAGGTATTTTGAGGATTTTATCTTCATTTTTGTCCGAATTAGCTGTAACTTGGCATTTGGAGTCCCCAATGGTACAGAAACTTCCACACCAAAAATTATGGACATAAGTCCAGGTTTTGGTATAGCGTTTATATAACGGTACTACACGATTTGAGACATTTTAAAGTTTTTATCTAAAATTTCGGCCTAAATTGACTATAATTTTGTTCTCAGTGGTCAAAAATGTATTTACTAAAAAGTTAAAAATAAAATATAATTTAAAAAAAATTAAGTTTCAGTGTTATATTTAGAAATGCACTTAAAACTAGGAAATAGTTTGTCGCTTAGCCTCAATAAATATTGTAATCTTTCTCATGATAGAATCTCTTAAATAAAACGCTTGCATTTAAATTAGAAATGGTGGCAAAATTAAACGGCAAACGTTTTATTTGAGAGATTCCATCATGAGAAAGAATATATTTATTGAGGCTAAGCGACAAATTATTTCCTATTCTGAAGTGCATTTCTAAATAAAACACTGAAACTTAATTTTTTTAAATTATATTTTATTTATTTTTTATTTCACTTGTTTAAAGTTTTTATTATTTACATATTTATTATGTATATTTATTTTATTTCTTTTTATTTTGCTTTGACAATGCGCGTTGTTTTCTTTGTTTCGCTTGCATTATTTGTCAAATAAATATCAAATCAGAAGTTTGACAGGTTTTCCACTTTTTACACCACGAAATTTGTCGAGCAGAAAGTAGTAAAAGAGGAAGCCATTTTGGCATGATTTCTTTCTAAATTTTGCTTCAAGTTTTACTACTTTTATGGTTAATAAACGCTTTCCGAGTTTAAAATGGTAAAACTGGTAAAACTTTAAGAAACATGAACGTAAAGGAACAAAGCTAAAGCGTGTTATATTAACAATTCAGCATAATGCATAACGTTTATTTACAGATGTATACCTCTTTGATTTTGCATTTTTACATAAGAAGAAAACAACAAATATGAGATTAAGCTTGACTTACATAGAAATAGTAAGTAAAAAACACATCTCAACAAAACTGCCTAAGAGAATCTAAAAAACGTATAAAAAAAATTATATTTCATTATTTTTCCGTAATTACTCCCATAGTGGTTATTTGCCTACATTAACAACTGACACAGTTTTATCTTCGCGAATGAATAGTTGACTTGACATTGACATCTGAAATACGTATAAATTTCACATAGCCTAGCTACCATAAATTCAATTACAAACATGCTTAGCTCCTACATTGATGATGACAATTGACAGTTTTATTTCCGATATGAAGCAAATTTGATTTCTAATAAATAATTCAAACATTTGGCATTCTCATCATACCATTCAATCTATGCAAAAGGTCTTAACATGACTCAAACATATATAGACAAACATAGGCATGTACATTAGCGCAAAAAAAAACGTTAACGTTAACCCTAGTGATGTTTGTTTTCATAGTATTTTGTATGGGCCCATAGAAGCATTTTCATGAAAATTCTCTAAAGGCCGCGATTATAGTCCAATCGATGAAATTTTTTTTCAAAAAATTTCACATTTTCACTAATTCTTGTAGGATTCGTTTTTTAGCCAGAACAATGAACTGATGAAAATGAACCTTCTATTAGCACCGGTTAATGGTGGTTCCAAAACATTTTTTGTCGCCCTAATGTACATACAAAGGTACATCTAAAAAATAAAGAGCTTTCTTGAACAAATATTCTACGAGTTAATTTAAATTAAAATTAACAAATTTCTTTGTTGTACTATTCACCACTACTTATGTACAATTTTCAGCGCAGGTCTAGAATTTTTATGAAATTTTCAAGACCCTCATCAAAATCACGGATGTTACGCCCCATTTGACATCTTTATTTTCACTTGAAGATAGCCGTGGACGTCCCACAAACTTCACATACATTATGAGATATCCATTGCTTGTCCTGAGCACACGACATCTCCTTAACAAACGCATGTTTAACCAGTAAGAAAGTATCAGTCAGCTGTGCCGACAGAGATATACCCTCAACCTCGGATTTAAAGAAAAGAAGCCAACACAATACTTCTGACGTCTATAGGCCAATTTCACAGGATTGGCCCCCAAAAAAAATTAACAGCTTTAACTAAGGCCGCATACCCAACATGTTGACAAAAAATGAAAAACCATCCCACTATTTCCAAACCGTGTGTGAGAGGTACCCGAAAGAATTTTCTGTTGGAGGTACCCGATGCAGTGGACCGATATAGTCTATATTCGAACCCAATCTATGCCTGGAAGTAATTTTACCATATCCAAAGTTATGACCAATTCGGTTAGTCCCTTCGAGAGTTACCGGGGGCAATGGTGGCCCGAGCCCTCCCCAAAAATGAAAATTTTTCATACCCTTTTGAAACATATTGCTTCCAAAAAGGCATATTTGGCCTAGTGAAACATCTTAAAATTTTTTTTAAGGTACATGAAAGATTTTTGTTATATGGATTGAGAAAAAAACTTCCATTCTCAAATCTGTTCGAGATACTAATTTTGGTTATTGCGCTCAAAAGTTATGGTGGTTTTAATTCTGTTTATATGAACAAATGTTATAAAAATGCTATTCATTATATTGAGATACATTGTTAATTTATGACTTCCTACATACTTTAGCATAACTGAGGTCCCATAACTTTAGTGAAAAAGGAAACTTGTTTTATGAAATTCAAGCAATCTAAACAACTCGAAGATTAAAATGAAACCAAAACTATACAAATCTGTTTGTTTATTATAGCAAAACCAAAATATATTTTTGGGTTCATTTAAATGGGAAATAATCTTGAAATAAAACGGTATCGGGTTATATACATTTTGAAATGCGTGTAAATCGCGAAATACTCAAAATCACATGATGCTCATGCGTTTTACCAATACACTGAATTCTTCTCTTTGAGTTCGTATAACACTAACAGTATAACACTTATAATTTGCATAAAGTGCATACACTTTTTATGCGCATCCGATTTCACTATCAACCATGAAAAAATACATCGCACAGTGGTCCTACTTGTACGGGAAGGTGCGACAAAAATATTTATAATCGTCGGATCAATCTGATTTTTTTTCAGTATATGCTAGAAATAAGTAAAAAATACTCTAGTCAAAATATCATCAATATGGGTCCAGTTTTTCCTATAGCCCCCATGTAGTGGTACCACCAGATTTCAGGTATTTTGAAGATTTTATCAAGATTTTCGGACCGAATTGGTTGTAATCTGCCATTTGGAGTTCGCAATGATCAAAAACCTCCTGCGGCAAAAATTGTAGTCTTAGATCCAGGTTTCTCATATTACGGTACTTCCCTATTTCAGTTATTTTAAGGTTTTTATCTACATTTCGGTTCAAATTGGTTGTTCTTAGTGGTCAAAAAACGTCTCCGACTGGTATCGTGGACAGAAAAGGAAACAAATTATTTCATTTGAAGTCAGAATATTTCATCATATTTCATATCCCCTACAATAAAGTTCGGTGCGACCGACCTTTACACACACGGAAATGCAAATATATGCAGCTGGAACCAAATTTTTTGTAAAGCTGACACCATATCGAATATTCTTCAAAAAAATTGGAAAGTGGCGAATAGGCCGGGGCGATTTGAAAACCTTAATGGGCCCTTCGCGATTCTGATTCCTGGGATTGAACTGAGCAAAAAAGTCGACTAGACCCTATGTTTACGATGAAAATCGAGCCTCCCGATTTTGACTTTAAGTTTTTTATCTAAGTTTTTTTGAAATATTCGCATATAATTGAGATTTTCGAGCTAGCACAAAGACAAAAATTGTAGCCAAGACAGTAATTTAGAACTCTCTAATACATCGCAAAAGCATTGGAACGCTTTTTCAGGCAGTTTTGGTCTTGAGAAGGTGCAAACATTTCGGAAAATGTCGATAAATGACACTGTGCTACAAAAGTTGACCAGAAAAATATTCAAGCGTTCTGATGCAAAATTCCATTGTGTTGGGATCCATGGAGAACGAAAATGCCTTTAGTTCGTTTGGGTTGCTTCCTTCTTCCTTTTAAAGGGGTGAATAATATCTTTGAATAAGCTATTATTGTTTTAAATCATTTAACAAATGGCTAAGTTATAGTGATTTAAGTCTGAAAACCCCCACAAAAAACCTATAACTGAATTTCTCATAATTTTCAAAAATATAATGTTTTTATGTTTTGTTCAATATTTATTTTGAAAATTGTGGAAAATTCAGTTATAGTTTTTTGTGGAGGTTTTCACACTTAAATCACTATAACTTAGCCATTTGTTAAATGATTTAAAACAATAATAGCTTATTCAAAGATATTATTCACCCCTTTATAAGGAAGAAGGATCAAAAGAAATCCGTTGTGGAAAAAATTAGATATGGCCGTTTAAGTTTGAAAATATAAGAAAGCCAGTTTTTAACTACATTTACCGTTATAAAAAAATAATACGAAGCAACATAAACGAACTAAAGGCATTTTCGTTCTCCATGGATCTCAACACAATGGAATTTTGCATCAGAACGCTGTCCAACTTTTGTAGCACAGTGTCATTTATCAAAATTCTAAAATATCGTGGGGTCCCAGCACAATCAAAAGGATATTGTAAATACTGCACCCTAAAAATGGATTTTTAGAAATGATATCACTCTAAATTTTGTCCTTTGGCAGTGGATTACTGTGATGCTGTCTGTGCTACACAGTCATTATACATATCAAATTATCCGCGAGCACTTATTCCTATTATTGGTTTGTAGAAATAGCCGAATGCGTGTCGCAGACAGATCAAAAATACAAAAAAACACCTAAAATCCGACTCCAAAATGTCAGCGTCCATTAAAGGTGGATGCAGTGGAGATTTTGAAAAGTGATACATTAGAAGTGTAATCTTCATTTTGTATTATTTTACTTCTACTTTGGACAGATGTCATTTGAGTGGTTTAACCAGCTATCGAATAAAAACGTAATAAACCTCGTCAGCTTCAACGTGCTTTTTTCTGTTTTTATTCATTAACATCCACGGAAATTAACTTTTTTAGCCAAATTTTTGAGCTTTGTTAAAAACACTTAATTGGATCCAGCAATAGTCATAGATACTGGTAAACTAGAGTTCGCGTATTATAATAGTGCAAACCTTGACTTCAAGGAAACCAAATTTTTTGACTTTCACTCATATACCCTCGTTAGACTAAAGGCTGAGGGTATAAAAAAACACCCAAGCATATTTTTGGTGACCAAGGAAAACGAAAATCTTTATAAAAATCGTAAAATAGAGCCCTGGGCTATATCTCTAAAACAAGAGCTGGTGGAGAACACCTGGATTTGAAAATAACTAGCCAATTTGAGTTAGAAACTGCAAAGAAATCGAACAGAATTAACGTCAATCGTTGGTAAGTCTTTGTTTGCTTATAATTTCGGTATTTAACAAAATGTATCAGTAAGTAAGCAAATAAAATGAAGTTTTCTGTTTATGTATGCGATTTATTTTTAACGATGTTTTGTTGTTACGTTGTTCCATAGGTCCTTTTCTGTAAGTAATCGACCTACACTTTTAGTTTTCCCGAGTAATTATGATTTCCTTCGAGCTGTCTTAGTTCATGTACCGGTGTCTATGGCTTGTATTCATACGGGTTGTATGGAAATATAGCTATGAATTGTTTTCTTCAATTCTATTGATGGGAAATGAGAGTTTTGCTAATTCCTTTAATCTTCAAACAGTAGATATGATCGTCCCTCAACTACTTAGAATGTTGTTGCTATTTTTGCGTCGAATTCTGTTAATTTGTTGTTGAATTGAGTATACATTTTGTTTTTTTTTTTTTTAATTTTACATTAACGTTTCAAATCTACAAGCGTAAAATGGTAGTAATAAAAAAGCGAGTAACAATCATTTCATAATTGTATCCAACAATTTAAATAACACCGTAGGCAGAATTACGTTAAAATTACAGTTCATTTTTTTAATGATTTTAAATAATATAGAGTGCTTATTTCCATATCTAGTGTTCAGTGTGTCATTGCCATCATATTGACATACATATGTATCTAATAACATAGGTGCGTAGGTGGTATGTCAACCGAATAATGGTGCACGATTTGCATAAGTATAATTTTATAAACATTGACGTCCCTGTTGGAATGTCATCAGCCAGTTTGAAAACACCGTTGTTTATAAACATATAATTCTACAACTAACTATAAATTGGTTAAAACAAATGGAACAGAAAAAAGTGAACAGTTGTCCATCCCTACATTACTTTTCATCTAGCTATAAATTGGGTGCCGCCGTGGTGCAGTGGTATGAGCACCCGCCTTGCACTAAGAAGATCTGCGGTTCGATTCCCAGACCAGGCAACATCAAACCCCTCAATGTTATGTTGGCGACAGTTTCTGGGTATTTCAGCCATGTAAAACTTCTCTACAAATGGTGTCGTAAGACACGCCGCACGTTGGGGCAAGATTCAAAAAAAAAAACGGGTCTTAATTGAAAAATTGAAACACAAATTTTTGATAATCTGTCTTGACAGGGTTAACGAGTACAAAATTCTACCTCACTAGCCAAAATAGCAAAGTCGTATGTTGTTTACTTTTCGTGTAGCACAGTGTTAAAGTTGAACATATTTTTAAAATTTAAGAAACAGGTGAAAAGTATTAAATTTTGCTGCTTTTAAAACGCCCTAACGTAGTTTTTGCTACATAAACTTGGCATTTGCAAAATAGATATTTCAAGCAGAGGTAATTCTTAATATTTTAGGAAACAAGTAAGAAAAGTATATAGTCGGACGGAGCCGACCATGGGAACCCTATACCACTATCCCTGGACAATCGCTCTCCACGGAACTTCTTTTCTATGATTGTGAAAATTTAATTATCAAATATCAGAGATGTAATGTATAATACTTATGGCCAAAACCAAAAAGTTATCTAGCATGACAAAGACATTTATTATCTGACCTTCACGTTGGTTTGTACGCTTCTTCTTCATCATAATCTCAAACTTTGTTTAAAATTTTGCAGTTATTATTTTGACCTACAGACCCGCTACAAAATTGGTTAGAATTTTGTTTTTGGTCCATTTCATCCCCTGAACATTTCACGATCATCACCAAAAACTAATCGTTTCTAATCTGGCCCGACCCCAACCTCCTTAAAAAATTCGTTACAATCGGTCCATAATTGCGGCCTTAAGCTTGTTTACAATTTTTAATGGACGGACACACATAGCTAAATCGCTTTATCTCGTCGAGATATGAATTTTCGCATTCCAAATAAGGGGTCTGGACGAATATTTCGTGGTGTTACATAAACTTTTGGAGAGACAATATGTAGCATGGTATAAAAATGTGGTTCTCTACACAGAACCCATTATATATTAGGCAGTAGGCCAGTTATCTAGCAAACACTTTATTGCAATTTACATCAGAGGAAAGGTCAGTAGTTTTTTCCATATGTAGGCTACTTTGCGAAATATATATCGCTCATTTACTCAAAGAGTGGCATAACTCAAAAATACGTTTTCTGAGTTAGCAATTTCTATTTTTTCTACGACTTCCACTATGTCTTGTGTTTTCATACTCATACATATCTCTAAAACTCGTCGAGTTGCAGCTCATTTACTACTACAAGTTTCGCATGAAAAAGCTTTCTGCAAGATGGGTGCCGCATTTGTTAACAGTCGATCAAAAACGCATAAGAATGATCATTTCTCAAGCTTGTTTGGATCGTTTTAAGCGAAATAAAAAGGATTTTAAACGTCGTTTCATAACTGTTGATAAGACATGTATCCACCACTATACTCCAGAGACAAAAGAACAATCCAAACAATGGACTGATGCTGGAGGAAGTGCCCCAAAAAAGGCCAAAACAATTCAATCGGCTGGTAAGGTTATGGCAACGGTTTTTAGGGACTTCAAAGGTATTTTATTGATTGACTATCTGCAAAAGGGTAAAACAATAAATTCAGAGTACTATTGCAACCTTTTGGATCAATTAAATGTACAAATTCGAGAAAAACGTCCTGGCTTACAACACAAAAAATAATTTTTTATCAAGACAACGCACCAGCGCACAAGAGTGTTTTAACAATGGCTAAAATCAACGAATTAAAGTACGAGTTGCTTGACCACCCACCTTATTCTCCTGATTTAGCTTCCAGTGACTTTTACTTGTTCCCAAATCTAAAAAAATTCCTTGCTGGCAAGCGTTTTACCTCAAATGAAGATGCAATTACAGTTGTAAACCACTGTTTTGAAGACTTTGAGGATAACTATTTTAATCAAGGGATAGAATTGCTAGAAAAGCGTTGGTCTAAGTGTATTGAAGTTTCAGGAGATTATATTGAAAAATAAAAATATTTTTGAAAAACTAACTATTCTCTTTCATTGATAGGCTAAGAAGTTTCCGAACCACCCTCGTACATCAACACAAGTGAAATCAATAGAAAGGTCAAGCGTTCCTCTTCCAAGTATAGCTTACCTGCCCGTAATGTTTCTTCCAGGAAAAAAGATATAAGCTGTATATTAAAAATTTTCACAATTTTCACACAAAAGTTGTGGTCCATTTAACCTTCTAAATATTATCTGATCGCCATATCAAATTGCAAGCTTCTTCTCTGTCATATACTCTTACCTTATTTAAAAATTCGAGGCGATCGGACTATTATTGCGACCTACAGAGCAGCTACAAAATCGGATAAAAATTATGTTTTTGGTCCATTTCACCCGCTAAATATTTCACGATCATCACCAATTAAAATAGCGATCTATTCTGATGTGAAACCGACCTCCATACCAAATTTCCTAACGATCGGTCCATAATTGCGGCCTGAAGTTTGATTACAATATTTCGTGATGTTACATGAATTTTTACCAAAACAAACTTATAATACCCTTTCCACATAGTGGTGTAGGGTATAAAAATTGTACTGAAAAAGTCTTGTAGAAATGTGTTTAAAAAATTCCTCAAAATGTGTCCAGATTTTGCATAATTTTGAAATGTATTGGAGTATAACAAAAAAGAGTGTCGAGAAGGTCGTGAGAATTTTTTTTGTATTTTTCTCTTGATTGTTTTCTTTGATATTGCGCAAACAAAACTTGCTCCCTGCTTGCTCATTTTGAGTTATGTCAAAAATGGTGGAAATAGATGTGGGTCAAATATTTGCATTTTGGGGTTTTTGTCTTCATTTTTCCTGTTACTGTTGTACAGTATGTCGTGTTTTGGTTTAATGTCTGTGGTCACCCTACATAACACAACTTGTGCAGGTCTACCATTATGTTATAGTAACTATATATAATGATTTATATAAAATGTTGGCGATGCACAAGGGGTGAAATAGCAAAAAATGGAGATTAATTAAAATAAATTAAATTCGGTTTTTGGTATAAATGTCGTTACATGGTAACATGGTACAAAATTGTAAGTCTTTAACCAAAATGTCAAGATCATATATTGTTAACTTCTACAGTTACACTGTCATAAAGCTAAAGGATTTTTAATAATTTAAAGAGCACCATAAAAAATTAAATTAAATTTTGGTATATAAAGAGTAATATTTTTTACTCATCAAAAGTGCCCCTTTTAGAATGGAATCGGCAACTTCAGTTAGGAATCTAAGTCTTAGAAAAACATATTTATGGCAAAAGAAGTTTAGAAGCATATTAAAAATTAATTTAAAATGTAGCCATTTTTCCTATTTTTTTAAAGTATTTAGAGTTAAAAAAGTATCGGAATATTTTATATTGAGCTTATTCCAAAACGAGAATATATAGAGATGATGTTTGATAGAAATATTTTCAATCCCTTCAAAATGTACAATTCACAATTTGAACCAGTTTAGTTGCAATATATGCATATAATATTCGAAAACTCCCAAATTTGACTGCACCTCTATATGGGGCCTATACCAAAACATTGACCTATATTGACAAATTTTCACACTATGAATTCTTAGGCATTCAGAACTATAAATCCTAATTTACAGATAAATGTACTAAAAGATGTGGTCAAGACCCTCGAAATACATAAAATCGGGAGATACTGTTGTATGGGAGCTACACTAAAATATTGACCTAACTTAATAATTTTTTGCCAAATATTTGCTTAACCAATAATTTGTCATATTAGAAGATTTTGGATTCATCAAATAAGAAATGAAGGCAAAGCCGTAAAAACACTTCATAGTTTTGATGGTACCCATTTATGAGGGCTTCGAATATACCTCTCCAATCCCTCAATTTGCACCAAAACTGTGTTCCGTTATATTGAATGAGGTGTAAACATTCGAAAAATATTAACATTAGTTCACTCAAATGCTTCCCTGAATTAATCTCCGTTTTTTGGAATCTTGCCCCAATGTGCGCCGTTCGGACTCGGCGATAAGGAGTGTAGGTCCCATATTATTGACGTAATGTGAATCGGGGTGCACTCATTAATATGAGAGAAGACTCCCTTGTCTCTTCTGGAATGTTTGTGGAACAATTTATATAAAATTTGGCTTAAAATCATCTAGAGATCATCCAAATGGAAAACTAAAACATGTCCCTTCTACAAGTGTTTGTTGAATTTTGAATTCTATTGTACGTTCGTAGAATTTTTGGTATTGAAAATGGGTAGCTCCACGTTTTTGTATAGCAACCACACAAATGAGGTACAATGGAAAGTATACAAAAAAAAAAAAAAACAATAAAGTTAAAACACAAAAAATAATATAACTCTATTTTTCAACCGATTTCTTTTCGCATTTTGGAAAGCTAACTAAATTTTCTTCTTGCTTTAAGTAAATAACTACAGAGTTTGGTGTCTTCTACGCAGCATAGAGCACAAGGAAAAAACATTTCCCTGTTTTTTAAAGCGTTTTTGTCACACTCTAACCAACACAACTTAGCCATTTGTTAACCGGTTTTAGAAATCGATGGCTTGGAAGGAAGTAGAAATCCGTTGTGGAAAAAATAAGATATGCCCGTTTAAATTTGAAAATCCAAGAAACCTCGTTTTTCACTACATTTTCCGTTATAAAATCAAAAAACTTAGTGACATGGTCTCCCACAAAATCGAATTTATGCATCATAACCCCTGCAAATTTTTCGTGTATCACAGTGCTATTTTAATGAGCACAATTGTTACTAAAAAGTTCTGTCGAGGTGACTTCAGCGAGTAGATTGCATAATACATGTAAAATTTTACTTAGAATTCGCGGAATGTACATAAAATTGATAAATTATAGAATATAAGTAAACTTTTTTTTTCAAAATAAAGGTCACATACATATATTATGTAGTAGAATATTGGAAAAATCTATAGGAATACTTCCTTCATTTTGCTTAAATCTCCCAATGGAATAGACAGATTTTGCTTTATAGACACTCATATTAAAGCTTTCCCATTGAGGAAGATAATTGGGTTGCTGAGGATATATCTCAAGGCTTCTGAAGTGGAAATAGAGGTCAAATAACACATTTTAATTTATATGCATTTTTAAATTCGTGTAAGTCGCGTAATTATCAAAATCATTTTGTCCGCATGTGATTTTCATGTACAGCAAGACCATATCTATTAAGTTGTATTTTTCGAAATTTAATTTGGAGGCTAAGATCGGCTGCATCTTAGTGCATACTATTTTTGTTCGCATCCGATTTCAGTGTTCACCATGAAAATCTACATCGATATATATTTAAATCAAGGCTGTCAATGAAGAACCGTGGATATAGCATCAACAACTATTTTTGGGATAAAATTAATATAGCTCCTTTATCAGTGATGTTTTTAAATCTAAATACAGTATCACTTTTTTCATTGCTGTAGAAATGACCCGCAGAAAACGCGATAAAATACGCGTTATTTTCAGAAAAAAATTAGGTGATTTTCCGACATTGGAATTTCTCGTAACTCGCGTTTTAGAAGATGGATTTTCACGGGAAATGATTTATTGGATCCGGAACGTAAACAACTAAAATCTGCAATTTAGTACGAAGTATTCGAATGACAACTGCAAATATTAGACCCGAAAATTTTGGATGCAGGTTTCTATGAAGCTGTGCAGACTACACTCACAATATACGTATCAAACAATTCAGAATTGCAAGTACTACAATCCTATAAATTATTTCTTGAAAACCCTGTTTGCGGAACGCAACTAGAAGAAAATTTCAAAAAACACTGTAAATCTGGCTTCAAAATGTCAGCATCATTTAATGGTAGAAGTAGATCAAATTTCAAATTTACATTCATGAGGTTATCCTTATTTAGATTGCTTTTACTTTTACTTTGACAAGAAAATCGTGAGAAGTGTGGTTTACTCACAAATCGAGAGAAAACAAAAAAGCAAGTTGGCTTCAACCCATTTTTAACAAATTCTTAACATAAGTATAGCCACAGTTTCCACGCAAATTATCTTTTAATGCCAATATTTTTTGAACGTCCAAAAACATTTCATTTTATCAAAAAATATTTGATTTGTATATATATATACAATCGCAAGTCGCGTTAAAAGGGTAAACCTTGGCTTCAACTATGTTAAATTTTCAAAAATATTTAGCCCAATCATAAACATCATCTCACCGTGAGTTTTCTCACTCTCGCCTCCTCCCTTATTATAAACATCATAAGGGAGAACAAAACTCATGTTCGTGAGAAAAGTAGCTATCATAAATGTCAAAAAAGTGAGAATGTGAGGCAATTTTCTCTCACTACAGAATTCAAGGTGAGTTGAACAAAAAAATGTAAATATGGAAATTTGTTTATTGAAAAAATCGACGAAAACGAATATTATATATAATTAATTGCATTTATTTGTGTTTTACGTTGAAAGTAACAAATAAAAAACAATTAGAAATTCTTTTGGCAACTGTACATGTTCATCCGTGTTTTAATGAAGCAAGGAAGAACTCAATCGGGTTTGGCGTAATTTGGAGGCGGAGTTGAAGTTGGCCAATATTTTTCAGATGTGGGAAGCGGTTCAGAATCATAGGATGGCAACAAGAATGGGAGAGGACGCAATCAGGAGCAACCCCTTTCTGCAATTGTTGTTCCTCGATAGAACAATGTGCATATTAATGTACATATGCATGTAGGTACTTACAAACCTTGCGCGCAACTCGAGTGACATATCGTAAGTGCCTTTGAATTGTTCTTTGTTCGCTAAGGTTCCCAGCAAAATATTCGATGCCAAAGATGCTATTTAAGCATGAGTGCAAGTGAAATGTCACCTTTTTACCGCCTTCGCCCATTCTTTTTACAAGACCGTTACCCACCAAAAGATCCAAATCATTTTGGATGGCATCAAGAAGGAGTCAAAATATGATGGATTAAATTCATAAAGTTAAATATAAAAGTATTATAAATAAAAACATAACAAAAAGAAAGATAACATTATGAAATTGGTTTAAATGTTGAAGAAAGGGATTTAATTGAATTGTACTTAGCATTCATAAAATTGGTCCTAATGCTGGTGAAAAGATCGGATGTTTCCGTATTGTATTTATTTACAATTCTTGAAATTTCTTCAAATGCTGAAGATGGGATCATTCACAACTTCATTTGAACTAATACAAAAGATCCAGTGAGATATTGGCATCGCATGGAACAACTTCCACAAAATTTTGCTTGATTTTCTTTGTATTCCTCAACGTTTGTCGTTTCGGTCATCATCCAAAATGCAATATTAAACATTTTCATTTCTTTTTGCCATTTAATGACCTTTAAACGATGTTTGATCACTTTTTGCAAATTGCAGAAATTCTTCGGGCGTAAATAAACAATTTTTACATATTTGTCAAAACAAAAAAACAGCTGTTACAGATGCTGCCACATGTCAAACATTTAGTAATATTTTATCAATTACCAGGTATTTTTAAAGTGGATTGTTGATCAAAAGTATTTTTTGTTTTAGAAATATTAATTTAATTTAAAATATAGTAGTGTTTTATAAAAAATTACGATTATTTAGATATTGCAAAATCATTTGTAAATAAAATAACGATATGGCAACACAAATTATATTTTCAAGGGTTCACAAAATGCGGCACTATTTTCAATTTTCCAACTTGTGAACCCTTTTTCACTTTCACTTCGCTCCTCCCTTGTCATTTGTGATAGGTCGAGACGTGAGAAGTGAGCTGCAACTCACTCGTGAGAAGCTCCCTACGTGAGTATTCATGATTGCTATGATTGGTGATATACACTTTCATACGGGCAAAATGTACCTTATCGAAATAATGGTTGTATAGTATGTTTGGACGAAATCCGTTTCATACAATTTTGGAGCGCACGATAACTCTCGAACGGATTAACCGATTTGGTCCAAAATTTGGCTTTCGTAATATTTTCCCCAAACTTAGTTTAAGTTCGAGAATGGGCCATAGCGGCCCACTCCCTCGGGTACCTTCCCCACAAAAGTACACTTTTTTCGCAAAAATTATGCGCACGATAACTCTCGAAGGCTGTAACCGATTTGGTCCATACTTTGCACATCGTTATATTTATCCTGCGGTAAGGGAGTTACTAAATGTTGTCTGTGAGCAACATTAGGTCATTGCACAGTCGTTGCATTTTCATTGGAAGGTGTAAACTTTAGGTCATAACTGCCCAAACCGCAAATGTCCGCAAAAAGTCTAAACAGTTTAGAAATCTACAGACCCTTGGCTTCATTTTGGAACTAATGGCGATTTTTCCAGATGATTGGGAAGTAACAAAACTGAGATATTCGTCATTACAATTCAAGTAAAAAATTGTACGACAACCTACTTTGCATCTTTGTAAAGGTGAACTTTTCTTCTTCCATTGACAGGTTTTACTCCTACTAGAAGCGAAGATATTAACATAAGAATGAAACGTTGAGTTTTCTGCCCATTCCGACCTACGAATATAAATATTAACAATCAAAATTTCCTGATGATCCGATCAAAATTGCGATCTGTAGCGTGATTACAAAAAATGCAAAAATTGGATGTATTCACGACTATTGCGTTATCTCCGTTGTTTGACCACCTACGCCAATTTGCTCTTGGTCGGTCCCCAACCAAAGCTGTGACTTTAATTAAAATCTCAAAAATTAAAAATTGGGTTGGATTAGCGACTACTGCGGTATCTCCGTTGTTTGACGCCCTACGTCAACCAACTTTACATCGTTGTAAAGACAGTATTATTATAGGTTTTTTGACAGTTTTTATCGATTTCCAACTCTTTAACCAACCAAAATGTACGTTGATGACAAACATAGATGGCCACTAGAGTTGGGTAATCGAGTTCCTAGTCCACTGTACTAGTTCCAAAACGCATGAGTGACGTCATAAAATATAACGTGCGATATTACGTATAAGCAGTTTGTTCATACAAATGATGTGTTCCATTGTTCAATGAAAAAATAGTATAAAACGGCAACCAAACCTAGTTTTTGACAATTTTTCAAATTTTAATGACGATTTGAGATTTTTTTGGCGAGATATTCGCTTTGGAATAAAACGTTGAATTTTTCTCCAAATTATCTTTTGGCCATTCCAACCCATGAATATTATCCGACAATCACCAAAACAAAAAGGCTTCTTCCTATCTGGGACCCTAATTAACCCTCAAAATTTTGTGACGATCCGATAAAAATTGCGACCAGTACACGCACAGTGGATCCACTTGTATGGAGAAAGTGGCCAAAAATATTTAGAGTGTACAAATCAAGCCAATGCGCCGGTTACAGCTTTGTGTTGCTGCGAAGAGTGTTTTAAGATACCCCGAGCGTAACATTCTCCCCCCTTTCCCCTCTGGAGGGGGTATACGGTAAGAATTGTTTTATGCTGTTAATCCAAAATGACATGAACAAAGGTCTCGATTATATTATGATGCAAAAACAGGCTTGGGGAAACAAAGCAATCTCCAAAACAACATAAAATCCAAACAATTTAGCGGATTAAAAAAAATAATAAAATTTTTTCTATGAAAATTGGTAAAATTTTTTATATAGATCTTATAGCGTTCTTCATGGAAGGCAAAAATATGAAAAAATATTCTGGCTAATCCTTTACTAGAGTACTTAAAATTAGTAATAAATTTTATCAATTTATGCTTGCACTTTTGTAATGGAAATAAAATTTCACTGCGTGGCATAAGTATTTTGACAAAATTGTTTTATCGATTTTTAGACCTCAACAATTAAAAACGTTTTATTAATACTTATGATTATAATTATAATTAGTTACGATAAAAATAATATGTTTCACACACATCTGTGCCATTATGGACCCATTTACGGATCGATATTTCAAGGATTTAGGGATATTGAAGAGATTTATCATTAAACAACATTTTCGATGGTTTTCTCCCATTACTCGGAATATTTTGCGGATTTCCACTTTTTAATGAGAGTAAGAACATTTTTCTCTTACAAATGTGATATTTGAAGGAAATTACTTGAAGTTTGAACCCGAAATATTCTACAAACCTGATCCACAAAATTCAGCCTTACCATAGTAGCAGTGTTCGGCAAATGAAAAAATAACACTTCGATCTGTTTACTACCATGTAGTTACGAAAGATTGTTTAAAGTGCCAAAATATTCATTATAGTGCACATCATTATCGATAAAAATTAAATATCACAGTATTTTAAATGGTGGATCAACTTATTCTGAAGCATGGGAATATTTGGGCATGGCAATAAGATCAGAAGGACATTTATTTCACAAAGATATCAAACTTTTTGGCGGTTTTTTGACTCAAGCTTACTGAAAAGTCTATTTTAAAATGAATTATGTTCAAATGTATTTTTATCAGACCGCAATATGATCTACCACAAGATTGATGGGGTGCAAATGATTTTGATTGAAAACCTAATTGAAATCGAAGTCATGGCCTTTAGCGTTCAAGGCACCCATAACCAAATTCAATATGCTTCTTCCCTCCAGAACCCCCATCAACCCCCAACATCTCGTGACGATCCGATCAAAATTGAGATGGGGCGACGCACAGTGGTGCTGCTTCCTTGTAAACGTGGACAAAAATAGATGGAGTTGACCTAGGATGATGAATTTTTGTACAAGTAATTATGAGGGCATAAGAATGAAAAATACCAAATTTAGTCTATATTGGTTCAAATTTGGATATAGCCCCCGTATATATCTTTCTCTGATATTGTTATTACTCGGTCAATTTTAAAATTTAATTGAATATCTGATATTTTCTGATATTATCTTTCTCGATTTTGTAATAAATCGTTCAATTTTAATAGAATGTCCTTCAAATTTAATATACTATTTTTTCTTAGGTCGTTGATCAGTTTTATCGATTTTGGCAAAAAGTGGTTCAGATCTTGATATAGTGCCTATATATCTTTCCCCGATTTTGCTGTAACTTAGCCAGTTTTAATTTCATACCCTTCAAATTTAATATTTTCTACCGATTTAAACAAAAGTTTTTCAGATTTGGATGTAGTCCCTGTATATAACGGTACTTTTGTTTTCAATATTTCCTCTTTAACAACCTGCCTGGATTTGTCACAAATTGGTTTAAGTTTGAAATAAATTTAATACTAGCGGTTTTCTCGTTTATACTAACGGTTTTCTATCTCGATTTTTTTGAATTTATCATACATATAACAACAACATACCACTCCTATTAAAATATTGGCTGTAACTATCGGCAAAATTATTTCAGATTTGAGCTGTTTTAAGTGTTTTCGACAATGTATTAACAACAATAACAGGAGGCAGTGAAATACAGAGAATTGGTAAATAGAGGTAAAATCAGGAAACTTGAATTTTTTGTACACACTGTTTATGAAGATATGGTTGTGTCTCAAAGAATTGGATTTTGCCGGATGTAATTTTTGCATAATTTTATTCGAAAGGGATGTTCGTTTCATGTACCAAATGGCCGAAGCTCCAATTTGCTGCAAAATTTAGATACACTCCATGGAAGAAGAGAAAATCGTAAGTAATGTAGAACATGGTTATTGCTTCAATCAACATAACGGTTCTTTATCTATAAACATTTTAAGTAAACTTTTTTGTTCACAAAAAGGTAGTCTAGTGGGTACTCTTTAATTCTCAATTCAAAATTTTAATTCCTTGAACATGTGGTCCTTTTATATAAATTTCAATATAAGCTACCTACGAACAATTTTCTATGTTTGAGGGGCTATAAATTTATAGTAACACCATATATCGACAAAATTCTTTCACGATTGTCCTATTTGAAGTGTTCTGAATAAAATAAAAATATAAAATTATAAAAAGTCGACAACACACTTTTCGATTTTTGTCCACTGAGGCACACATAGCCAGATCGACTCAGCTCGTCGAGACATTCATTTTAGATTAAGATTAAGATTAAATTTATTGAGCCTTTCAAAAAATCGATAAAAATTGTACAGAGTTTTTATAATATTTAGAAATACTTAAGACTATAATGTATGGTCGAAATTTACAATATGTCTTTGTGTTCAGCACCATGCTTTAACATAAATTGAAGAAAAACAACAACAATTTGAGGATGAATAGTTATAATTCCTTGCTCCCGGGAATAAATTTTTTTTGAGCGTTTATAACTCAATTAAACTTATAAACTAAATTTAAAAATATATATATAAAAAACCAAAGGAAATATAAATAAAAAACAGCTTGTAAACCTGAATTTACCCTCTGTGTGTACCAGATACGGCTTTTTCATAAAATGAGCACCGAGTATTGACATGAATGTCAAAATTCGGTGGGACTTCATTAATGTAACCAATAGGAGATAGGTAATTTATATTCCGCCAACTATATGACGTTTGATTGATATAAATGTCAGACACGAATATGTTACCATGGTCCTTTACACGTTGCACAAATTTTGATATCAAATCACAAACGTGTAATCCAATCGGAGTAATTTTGGACTCGCTATATATTACCCTATTAGAGTAACGCTTATAACTTGATTCGTAATACTTGCCAATGCAGTGCCTTAATACTTTTCTTTCTAATATTTCTATTTCACCTAGAACTGTGGGGGAAATATTGAACCATATAGGAAATGCATATAAGAATACTGGCCTTATGCTGGTTTTATATAGCAATATTTTAGTTCTCACTGGGAGATCTTTATTCACCAGAATCTTAGAGAATGACCCTAGGATTCGATATGCTTTCTGTAAGACCTGTCTTGCATGATTGTTAAATTTTAAAAGATTATTAAAAGTGACTCCCAAGTATTTCATCGTGCTTTTAATAGGAATATCAACGCCATTAAATGCTAACTTTAAATTTTTACTTTCTGGAACTACAAATTTTTTACACTTCCCCGAAGCGTTCCTTATACATATAGCTTCAGTCTTGGATGCATTAATTTTGATACCCCAGTGATCGTAAAATTGTGAAACTAATTCCAAATGATGTTTCACCTTTACCAATGCCATATGCGGTGATTCATCATGGGCATATAGTAAGGAATCCTCGGCATATAGAAGCCCACATGAATTTGTGTCAATATGCGGAAAATCATGCATAAAAATACTGTATAAATGTGGAGATAAAATGGATCCCTGGGGTACACCACAATTAACGTCTCCCAGCTCGGATAACAATATATGATATTCTACACAAAACTTCCTGTTTGTGAAAAAACTGTGGAATAATTTTATAATAAATGGATCAAAGTGCAGTTGAGTCATTTTATATAGTATTCCTAAGTGGGAAGCATGATCAAAGGCTTTTTCCACGTCCAATGAAAGTGCAACCGTACACTTTCGTTCTCGCAAATTACACACAATGTCATTATGGAATTTAAGCAACGCGTCTGTCGTAGAGTGACCCGATTTAAAGCCAAACTGAAGATCTGGAATATATCTAGCGTTCACTCCATAGTCCATTTTAGAACGAATAACTCGCTCAAAGAATTTTCCCAGATTAGAAAGCATAGATATTGGCCTTAAATTGTTAATTTCTGTGTTATTTGGTTTTTTTAAAACAGGGACAATTTTAGAAATCATCCAGTTTTCAGGAAAGTACGAGTTGTTTAAACAATTATTAAATATTATCGTCCGGTATTCGAAGGCCTTAGCCGGGAGTTTCTTAATTATATAGTTTGATATTTTATCGAGACCAAAAGATTTTTTGTTGTTAAGTTGTTTGCTAATGTTTATTATTTCGTCTATTGTTGTTAGCCTTGTATTATTCATAGGATTAAGAGAAGATTCAATGTTATCAAATACAACTATAGTTGTATCAAAAGATATGACATTGTGGACAACATTTTCCATTTCTTGAATGTTTCTATTTAATGTTGAATGATTGAAAATATTCCCGAAGTATTGTTTCACTCGTTCACATGCAACAGAATCATCCGTAATTAAAATATTATTTTCAGATTATTTATTTATATTTACTCTTTTCTTATAGCCAATGATATTATACACATTTTTATGGGCTCTTGGACCCGGTTTGATGTTCTGAAGTCTTTCGGAGAATCGTCTGGCCTGTTCAATTTCAATTTGTCGTTTTATAATAATATTTAATAACTGAATTTGCTTTGACAAAATACGATAATTTGGATCTGATCTATCACGCAATCGACTGAAAATTCTCTTCAAGTTCCTTTGCCATGTAGATTTTAATTTAAAAAGATTTTTTATTGAATCTGAAACAATAATTCTTTTGCTGAAATGTACACTTTCTGAATGTGTGGTCTGTGTATTATTTATCACTTCTGTAAATTTATCAATACATACATCAATTTCGGAGTTAGAAAAATTTCTATCTGAATCCGGAAAGACTAATAGCAAAGCATTTTTTGTATCATCCCTAAAATTATCCCAGTTTGTGTTTTTATAAGAAGTGTAACATCTTGGGGAGTTTAATAAAATTGATAGCGAAGCCAATTTTAAATGAAATTTAAGAGGAAAATGATCCGAAAATGTTGGCAAAGTACTTATTTGAAAATTTGGACATATGGGATCAACTAATTTAGTGCTTATTATAAAGTGATCAAGAAAGGAAGCTCCATTCGGAAAAGAAGGAAGAGTATCAGAAATTCTTGTAAAATCTACAGATGATTGTTGTAGCCACGTATATAACACATTTCCATTAACATTGTTCATGGTGTCACCCCACGACATATGTTTAGAATTAAAATCTCCACCCATTATTAATCCATAATAGTTTTGAGAAACTTGATAAAGAGCTGACAAACTTTCGGCGTATTGTATGCGATCAGCATTGCACGGAATATATAGAGACCCAATTAATATTTCTTGTTCAATCCCATTTAGAAATATAGCTGTGCTAATGAACACTCCAGGGAAATGAAAATTTGAGATATTTACTCTTTTAAATTTGTAAGAATTCCTTATGGCAACTGCAACACCTTGGGAGCTGTAGTCCCTAATGAATGTAAAATTGTCCAATCTAACTCTGTGAGCATCCCTTAGATGAGTTTCTTGTATGAAACCGAAGTCGATTTTGTTTAAATTTAAAATACCTGATAATTCTATCCTACGGCTCACTTCAATAAGAGACCTAACATTAAATGATAGGAAATTTAGATAATTACGAACCATATTGTTTTTTTATTTCATCTAAAAGCTCCAAACATTGACTCTTAGCCTGATCCTTTGTTAGTGTTCTATAACGTCTAACAAAATTGTCTATTCTATCTTCAAGAGTTTGAGCTTCTGGTTGACAAATATTTTGAGCAATTTTTAAAAACTCCTCTATTATTAAGGGCTTTGGTCTTATTTGAGCAGAGTCAACAAAACAGTTAGCATATGTTTGCTTAGGGTCAAAATAATTAAGATTTCTCATTGCTTTAGATATATTGTTATTAGCCAGTATCCTTTTTTCCCTTGCTAAAGATTTGTTTTCTTCTATTTTACGTAAGTATTCTTTATAAGCCGAACAACCTCTGTAACTTGAAGGATGTCCAAATTGTTTGCAGTTAGCACAGTAAGGTTTATTTTCCTCGCTTGACACAAATTTACAATCACCCCTAGCATGACTTTGGTCGCATTTAACACAAACATGTTGTCTGCTGCAATTTTTTGATATATGTCCCCATTGCTGACAACGCCAACATTGGACAACCTTCAAGTTTGATTTAGGAGTTTCCCACCAATCTCTCTGATCACATACATATCTCTCAGCCCTAAGTCCGTCAACTGTTTTTCCGGGTAAAAGTGTAACTAGAAATAGGCCAGTATCTATCTTATTTTTCCTTGAATATTCTTTCGAAAATTTTGTAACCTCATCTACTGTATTGGGAACCATGGCATCAATATCCTGTTTAATATCAGCTAACGATGTCTTATAATGAAGCCCCCTTAAAACCAATCTGGTGCGCTTTAGGTCTTTTGGGGTATACGTATAAGCAGGTATTTCTTTAAGTTTTAGCAGTTCAATCATTTCCGAATGAACAGAAGCATCTTTGAGGTACAACTTAGATTTCCTTTGGCTTTTGTTAATGATTTTAAATACTACGTGTTTACGTCGAAACGCAAACTCATAACTTTTCCCCTTTTTCCATTATTTTATATTCAAAAACTCCCAATTTTATTTAATGTAAAAACGCCATAGAAATTGTTCTAAAGTAACCAAAATACCTTAATCGTATTCTGGTTTCTTCAACCTTTTTTACTTTTTTCTAGCCATATTGAAAAAAGCTATTTCCTTTTTAAAATATCTGTCTTGTCTTTTGAAATCCATTGAATTATCCACACTTGAGCTCTTGGTAAGAACTTTTTTTCCAAAGAAATAAATCCATATGTGAAAAGAAACAATTGCTGTCTCCGCTCTTTCATTTGACTGTGCTGAAAAAAAAACATTGGTGCGAGCAACAAAGACAAAATCCAATAAAGAATTTTGTCTTTGGTTTGGCTCTCTTGAAGTTTGAATCTTCGTTCCACCTATTCACGTGAACTGGCTCCATTCCACCTGCTGTTCATCCATTCCTACAGGAACATTTGGTCCATAACGAGACGGATAAACTCACCGACTGTCGAGAGAGATTTCTGCTCCATAAATTTACAGTTCTTCAATGGTGCATGCTAATTCCATTACATTCTCTGTGTTTAGTATGCTATGTGACATCATTGAACAATGAGTTATTTAATATGACGCGATAACAAGATCATACAAAAGTTTTTACAAGAACACACATTTGCATACGAAATACGGCAGAACACATAAAATTCATTAATTATACGTTTCCATGAAGAAGTTTTCTGTGGCCATTTAAAGAAAATTATATGGTGCGTACATATCTGAGAGAGGTTGCTTCTGAAGTGCATACAGAACATAACGCTGCCAATGGTTGACTGTACGATCGAAATTCAAATGCCTACGAAGCCTTGGGATATACTGTAGCCGAATCTTACAAGTAGAATTAAATAACACCACAGTGAGTTATAAAAGAAATTCTTAAAGCCAACATTGTATATTTATATCTAATTTGACGAAGTGATTATGTTCAAATTGGGTAATAATTCATAAGAATTTATATTGCGTACGCCTTTTCCATTATCTATATACAAATTGTGTTATCAAAGGGAAGCATTTGATTTTTCTGAAGAACAAACACATTTCTCCCATACTGTATGCTAAAACAAAAACGTGGTTCTATTTATTCTGCCAAAACAAATTTGAACAGCGTCGTCTTTACAGAGTGTTCATTTCCAAGCTCATGAACTTTTTTTTTCAATAAACACCCCCTCTATGTTATCCTCCATACACCTGTTAACGATGTTAACAGCTTGAGCATCATATGTATCCAGCGGTCTCTGTGACTCAAACAACACATTGCTACAAAGTATCACTCAACTTTCTGTCGCAATATCTGCGCATGTCCATTGAGAGTCTTGCTTTGTCACTCTTTTGTTACTTATTACAGACCAACAAACCGGTTGTAACAGATCTTGTTTATGTTATTATCATAATTTCCATTGTCATCAAAGCGCATGTCCATATAAAAAATCTCTATTACTCATCATCGTAATCAGTGTCCCGCACTGATATCCCATATTATTCAGTTCTTCTTGAATTTTACATGCCAAGGTAAAGAGAGACTCAGGTTTTGAGTGGGTTCTTATTGCTGTTTGTACTTTATACCTCCGTAACTAATACAACATCATTGTGCAAGAAGAATTTTACATGCCAAGGTAAAGAGAGACTTAGGGTTTGAGTGGGTTCTTATTGCTGTTTGTACTTTATTCTCCGTAACTAATACAACATCATTGTGCAAGAAGAAAAAGATTTTTTTGTAAACATTGCGTTTCATTTCCGCATATTCCTTCCTCAGTCGACGTAATTGCTCTGTTGTTTTCTTGATCATATGTTGATATTTGAAACTCATTCGCAGGCATTTGTATCTGTTAGTTGCAAAATAAATTGAAATTTTTGCGATACATTCAGCACAGTGGTCTGCATGAACTAAAACCGTGGTTGGAAAAAGAAAAGAACAAAATATACATATATACTTATGTGGTCTGACACAAAACCGAAACTCAACCATACATTCAGTATACAATTATATTATCTCCAAAGCATCGTCACCTGTGTTCTCTTCATACAGAGTAGATTTAATTGAAGATTTTATAAATAACCAACTTTAAGTCAAGGCTTATAGTATACTCGAATCTCGCAATACACTTCTCAACCTGTAGTTTGGGATATCAAGTCCTAACTGTACTATCGATTTGCCTTTGCTTGCCTCTGCTCGGAGGAACTGATCCCTTTGTCACTACCATCGTTGCAATTTTGTTTATCTTCCGACTCACTTCGGGCGTTAGCGCTATTTCCATTACCATAAATTTTCCAATTTGCCTTCGAATATGTCTCTCGAATAATTTATTCGGTCGTGTGATCGATTAGTGGAGTTCGAAGCATCGCTAAACAGTAACGAACTACCTCTGACCACACGGTGCTTGGTGGAGACACATTTGAACGAAGTTAAAAGAACGTGGCAAAGATTGAACGATATATACGAAAAATGCCTTACGGACTTGTCCAATGAAGTAAAGGAGGGGGAGGAAAAGGAGGTCAATGAGGATGAGGCTAGTGACACGGAAACTGTGAAAGACAAGTATAAAAAGTCGTACGCCACATACTGCCGATGTATCTCAAAGCTTAGTGAAGCTCTAGAAAATATCTCCTCAATCCCGGCTACTCCTCTAAGCCCGAGTGGCAATGGTAACAGTTCCACCCATCACTTTAACCTTCCTCCAATTGAGCTTACTACTTTCTGTGGGGATTATCAGTCCTGGCCCACTTTCCGGGACATCTTTACAGCACTGTGTATTCAAAACTCAAAATTGAGTGCCGTAGAAAAGTTGTTTCATTTATCGCAGAAGACAAAGGGAGAAGCTCACGATATTGTTTCAAAGAGCCCTCTCACCAACGACGGGTTTACAAGTGCCTGGTCCAATCTTTGTGCTAGGTATGAGAACAGGCGAATTTTAATCAACGGCTAATTGAAACTCCTATTTTCTCTAGCCCCAATTACCAGTGAATCCGCTAACTCCATTAAACAACTTCAAAGGGACATCAACTCGTGTATCTCCACTCTTAAACTATACGAAATCGATGTTGACAGCTGGAATCCCATCTTTATCTATCTGTGTTCTAATTGTCTCCCAGACTCCACACTAACGTTATGGGAACATACCATAGGTGATAAAACTATGATTCCGAAGTGGTCTGAGTTAGACGCTTTTCTGACAAACCGATACAGAACCCTAGAGTCTGTATCAGAATTGAAAAATGTCATTGATCGGAGGCCATCTTTACCCAAATCCAAAACTTTCAAAGTCAACACATTCCAAACAAGCGTTAACCAAACAGAGTGCAACTTGTGTCCTAATGACTTTCCTTAACATGAACCATAATCAGCGGTTGACTGAAATTAAAAACAGCAACCTCTGTTTAAATTGCTTCTCTAGCTCCCATGTCGTCAAAAATTGCAAAAGCAAAAACTCGTGTTTCAAATGTCATAAACGGCACAACACACTTTTACACAGAGACGACGAAAATCATAAACCTAACACTTCGTCTCCGACCTCCAATAGCAGCTCCCCTGATTATAACACCACCTCAGTCACAGCGTCATCTGTTCCCACACAATATACTCCAATACAGTCCACTACTTCATCCAACGGTGTTGTACAAAATTGCTTTGCTGCCAATTGCAATGGGGTACTACTGGGGACTGCTATCGTGAACCTTGTTCACCACGATGTCACATACAAAGCAAGAGCTCTGATCGACTCAGGCTCTGAAGGTACTTTCATCTCAGAAAGGTTGTCAAATCTACTGAGGCTTCCCATGGAACGTACTACAGCTAAAGTATCTGGACTTAACCATACTATTTCTGCAGAAGTTCAGAAGAAATGTCAATTTACTTTAGCGTCCAAGATAGATAGAAGCTTTGAACTCACTATTTTCGCACTCATCGTTCCGCATCTCTCAAACAATCTTCCATCTAAAACGATCGATTCTGACATAGTTTCCATGCTTCCTCCTCTAAAACTTGCCGATCCTCGGTTTTATGAAAGTCGTAACATTGACCTTCTGTTAGGAGCAGACGGTCTTCCATTTATCATGTTGTCTAGTTGCACTCAACTTATCTGCGACTCCATAATGGCGCAAGAAACAGTGTTTGGGTGGATTTTGACTGGTCCCATACCAGCTCGCAATCCAAGAGCTCTTCCCACCACAGTTTCTTACTTCTGTGAAGTATCTCTGGATAAGGAGATTTCACGATTTTGGGAAGTGGAAAACATTCCACACAAACGTTTAATCTCCAAAAACGATGAGTACTGTGAAAAACTTTATGAAAGAACAACTACCAGGGACCAAGAGGGGAGATATGTCGTCTCTCTCCCTTTTAAAGAAGAATTTCCAAATGTACTGAACTTAGGGCAATCCAGGCGTAGCGCCATGGCTCAATATCTCCGTAACGAAAGTCGACTCCTTCGCAATCCACGACTAAAATCAGACTATGACGAAAATATTCAAGAATACCTGGCGTTAAACCATATGGTTCCGGTAGACGCTTCGAATTTACATCCAATCTCATCCCACTACTATCTTCCGCATCACGCTGTATTCAAACCTGACAGCACAACCACTAAGGTCCGGGTGGTATTTAATGCGTCATGTCCCAGCTCGAATGGTTTGAGCTTATATGATATGCTCCACACAGGACCTGTCTTACAAAACGATTTGACACTCCTGATTCTGAACTGGAGGTCCTATCGATACGTCTTCAACGGTGATATCCAAAAGATGTATCGTCAGATTCGAGTGAATTCTGCTCATACTCCCTACCAAAGGATTTTGTTCCGTAAGAATCCAGGCGATCCTATTCAGGATTTCGAACTCCAAACTGTTACATTTGGTGTAAACAGTGCTCCTTACTTGGCGATAAGGACCATTCTCCAGTTAGCCAATGACATTCAAAAACAATTCCCGTTAGCTTCCAAGATTCTAAGAACATCTATGTATGTTGACGATGCTTTAGTCGGAGCACATGACGTTCCTTCAGCTATCCAGGCACGCGATGAGGTGATCCAAGCACTTAAATCAGCTGGTCTCGTGATGCGAAAATGGACCTCGAACTGTAAAGACATACTGAAAGATTTGCCCCCGGAAGATTTGCTCTATTCAGACTTCCTTGATTTTGAGGACCACAGCTCCGCGAAAACTCTTGGGGTTCGTTGGAATGCCCTATTAGACGAATTCTACTTTAAGGTAATACACTTTCCAGAAGACTCAATCTATACCAAACGGGTTGTACTCTCTCACATATCGAAACTGTTTGATCCCGCGGGGTGGCTGGCTCCCATTATTATACTCGCAAAAATCATCATGCAAAGAATTTGGATGGACAAGACCGAATGGGATGCCACCATTTCCACAGAATCGCTGAATTTATGGACAACATTCCAAGAACATTATCCACTAATCAACAATATAAGGATTCCAAGATGGATTAATTATACTCCAGATGCAGACGTTCAGTTTCATGGGTTCTGCGATGCCTCCGAAAGGGCATACGCTGCAGTTCTATACATTCGTGTTGCTTACTCCAAGGAAATATCCACATATATAATATCATCCAAAACTAAAGTGGCTCCAATTAAAACGCTCTCCATCCCAAGGTTGGAACTTTGCGGCGCTTTGTTACTGGCGGAAATGATAGATAATCTTCTACCTCAACTCGACATCCAAAATTACTCTGTGTCTTGCTGGTCAGACTCCACGATTGTTTTGTCCTGGCTGGCCAAACAGCCCTGTTGCTGGAATACCTTTGTGGCAAACAGGGTATCCAAAATTATCCAAATTACTGATCCCTCTAAGTGGTTTCACGTAGAGTCCAACCATAATCCCGCCGATTTAGCCAGTCGAGGGGTTTATCCTCAAGACTTAATCAACAATACGCTATGGTGGAGAGGACCAGAGTGGTTGTCAAAACCAGCTGACCATTGGCCAAGTGACAACCAATACGTGTACGAAGAAATTGACTTAGAGAAGAAACCCATAAAGGTACATTTTTCTTATTTCCACGAGTTCACAGATATTTTAGAAAACTTTTCGTGCTTCTCTAAAGCTTTGAGTTGTAGCATATATGTACAGATTCTTCTTTGCGACGCATCCAAACTTTCGCTCGAACTATCGAAAGACAACCCAAACTATCACGTCTGCTGAAATTACATTCGTTAGAAATCGTTTGGTGTCCACAATTCAGAAGGTGTCATATCCGAATGAATACTTGGCTCTTACAACGAACAAGTCTATTCAATCTTCAAGTCCATTGTTAAATTTAAATCCATTTCTTGATTCAGATGGGGTCATGAGGGTTTGTGGGCGTTTGGAATCATCTCCTAGTCTATCTTACAGTGAAAGATTTCCATTAATTGTCCCCTACAATTGCCAATTCTCACGTTTGCTCGTTAAATTCGTTCATCACATAAGCCTACACGGAGGCAATCAACTAGTACTTCGACTGGTGAGGTCGCAGTATTGGATTCCCAAAGTCCAAAACATGATCAAGAAAATTATAAACCAGTGCAAGCCGTGCATCTTATACAAACGTAAGTGTCAAAAACAGTTAATGGCAGCTCTGCCCCCAGAGAGGTGCGAATATTCGAGGCCATTCACTTACACTGGTCTTGACTTTGCAGGTCCATTTGACCTAAAAAGCTATGCTGGTCGATGCTGCCGTCTTACGAAGGGCTACGTATGCATCTTCGTTTGTTTTTCCACGAAATCCATCCATCTCGAAGCTACCTCGGACCTGTCGACTCCAGCCTTTTTAGCGGCTTTCAGTCGTTTTGTCTCCAGACGAGGTTGTCCGCTCCATCTTTACTCCGATAACGGCACCACTTTTGTTGGTGCTTCGCGAACACTTGCCAAAGAATTTATTCATACTTCGAACCATGCGCTTCTCTCTAATTATGCCCACCAAAATATCTCTTGGCACTTCATACCCCCCGGTGCCCCTCATATGGGTGGCCTGTGGGAGGCGGGTGTGAAGAGCTTCAAGTATCATTTCAAAAGAACTGCTCGCGCGAATAAATATACTTTCGAAGAATTTCAGACCTTGTTGTCCAGAATTGAGGCTTGTCTGAACTCCAGGCCACTGTGTCCCATGTCACAAAACTCTAACGATCTGACTGCCCTTACTCCCGGGCACTTCCTGATAGGAACTCCAATACTAATGCCACTAGATCCAGAAATAGAACAGGCTCCAATTTCAATTCAAAACCGCTGGCAAAGGCTCAAGAGCATACATCAACATTTTTGTACTCGGTGGAAAACTGAGTACCTTAAGGAGCTCCAAAAACGCCACAAATGGAAAAGGCCCGAAGTTTATGTATCTGAAGACATGCTCGTAGCTATTCGAGACGAAAATTTACCCCCAAATAGCTGGAGATTGGGACGAATTCAGAAGGTGTATCATGGATCAGACCACCGAGTTCGAGTGGCCGACGTCCGTACACAAAAGGGAACCATAACTAGGCCTATAACGAAATTGGTCATAATCTCAGATCATAACCAGTAAAAATACACTTCCAACTAATTTTTATCCATTCCTCTAGCTTCCTTACATTCTATCCATTATAACCCTTTACTAATCTGCAACTTTCCTTACAGAAAAATGAACTCCAAGAAGAAATACAATGCAATGGTTTCCTCGTATAAATTCACGTGTCGGTTGTGCAGGGGGCCACATGGGTTGAAGTTCTGTACGCGCTTTCGCAATGCTAACACAAACGAAAGATTAGCTATTACCATTCTCTACTTCATGCTCATCCGAGGCTTCAGGAAGGATCTAGAAGTTCCGTTGAAAGACATGCAAAAACCAAAACCACTTCAGGAGACCAAGCTCCAGTCAGCCAATCGACTACGCCAACTCAAAAGTTTCGTCGAGAACCACTCCCGTTGCCGTCAAATGTGATATCTGGCACATCACTTACATCTCTCATAAAACAGAATATTGCCACACTCCTCCCTACTATGGTAGTTAAGATTGGCGGAAAGGACGAAAACCATTATGCAAGGTGTTTATTGGACACTGCATCCCGCATGAGTGCTGTCTCTCAGAAATGTGCAGACCGATTGGGTGTGAGGTGCTTCAGATTAAATGGATAGAGAATATGTACCCTAACCTTATTATCAACTACTGATTCTTCTAACAAAATCGACGTTACTCTGAGGGTTCACAATAGAATTAGTACCATCACCCCAAAAGAATCCCTTCCAGAGTCAGCGAAAACTCTCTTCTCTAATTTCGTCCTAGCGGACGCAAAATTTAACAAGGCGGCATCTATCGATATAGTGCTTGGGGTAGATGTTTACTCCCGAATAGTTCGGGATGGTGTCTACGTTCGGAATGGTCTCCCCACGGCGCAGAACACAGTATTCGGGGTTATCTTGTATGGATTATATTCTACCTAACAGACATATCTGTATAAATTAATGTGATGCAAATGAATTAATATCTATAACACATTTTGTACTACTTTTAGTCAACACATGTAAATAATTATAAAATATCTGAATTCACACAATTAGTTAAGATATCTTACAATGTTATCCTATGTTGTTTATGAATTATCGAGTTATTTTCCAATAAGAGCTAACTTCTTTGAATTATTATTTTCTTTGCAGTAATGTACTGCAAGGGGGCCGAGAATGTTTACGTCGAAACGCAAACTCATAACTTTTCCCCTTTTTCCATTATTTTATATTCAAAAACTCCCAATTTTATTTAATGTAAAAACGCCATAGAAATTGTTCTAAAGTAACCAAAATACCTTAATCGTATTCTGGTTTCTTCAACCTTTTTTACTTTTTTCTAGCCATATTGAAAAAAGCTATTTCCTTTTTAAAATATCTGTCTTGTCTTTTGAAATCCATTGAACTATCCACACTTGAGCTCTTGGTAAGAACTTTTTTTCCAAAGAAATAAATCCATATGTGAAAAGAAACAATTGCTGTCTCCGCTCTTTCATTTTCTTGTGTTTCATTTGATTTGACTGTGCTGAAAAAAAAAACATTGGTGCGAGCAACAAAGACAAAATCCAATAAAGAATTTTGTCTTTGGTTTGGCTCTCTTGAAGTTTGAATCTTCGTTCCATCTATTCACGTGAACTGGCTCCATTCCGCCTGCTGTTCATCCATTCCTACAGGAACACTACGTTTTTAGATTTTAGTGTTTGTATGAGGTCTGATACATTAACATCAAACAGAAATATTGGTGGGCAGAATCCTTTAAGGTTTTTTAAAGTTTTAGATGAGGTCTTACTTCGAGTAACTGGATTGGTTTGTTCATTGGAATTAGTATCGATGGACTCTTGTGATTGAAGGGCTCTTGGAACAGACGGTTCGAATAGAATATCAATATCTCCTAGCAAGGCAAAACGATTCTGAGAATTTGTTTCTAGGCTTTGGGACATTACCGAGGACTCGTACATTCTCGGCCTTTTGGTTTGAGATTGACCAGATTCAGCGGAAACCATATTGGAACTAGCTTTACTAACCTTTTCATTGGAACATATAGGGGAATCATCATTTTCAAAAATATCTTCATGAAACCTTCTTGCATCATTTGTTTTATTTTTCGTTCTTAATTTGGCGCCAGTATGCTTGACCTTTGAATTATTAAGGTGATCGATAGAAGATTGTATAGGCTCCTCATGACAAATATCATCTGATTGCTTTGAGTTATTTCTCTTAGATTTTCTGATATCCCCTTGTTTATCAGGGGGCACATTCTCTAATGGACTCCCACACTCCACGGACATTGATTCGCTAATATTAAGACTTATGCTTTCTTGAAAATATGTATATATTTCCTTTTTAAATTTTCCAATATTTTTTAAATAATTTTTATTTAGAGACACAAAAAAATATGTCTATTCAGTTCGAAAACTTGAAATAGAATCGACATTCATTTTAGTATATATAAGTATAGGCCTGCGACCATTATTTCGATGCATTACAAACTTTTTGGGCAAAACCAACTTATAATACCCGCCCCAAATAGTAGCGTAGGGCATATTTGTAATATTAAAAGTTTGAAAGCAACGAATATGAAGTAAGTTAAGGGAAAACTGTTCTTTAAAAAGTATCATTTGTATACACTTAGAGAAATCGTGTTCTATTTTGTTCGAATACACAAAACTAGAGTAGGTTCTACTTTTCTGCGTAATTTATTCTAATTCTTGGCTTCAAAGGCAATTTGGTTTATTGTTATAATACGAGTATGTGGGTTAACTTTTTATCATTTTTTGTAAATATCTAAAATATCACCCCATAGCAGTATAGAACAAGGAAAATGTGTTGGCACTTCCCCGAATATAATCTGCTTTCACCAAACCGACCCAAACCCCGTTTTCGTTATCAGAACAATATTCCCTACATCGTACTGACCTGGTATTTTTGGTTGTAGCCCTAATGTATGTATATAGTTATAAACCGTTACCGTCGAAATGCTATTTTGCAAACAATTAAGCTGGCGTCAGTGTTCTTACTCTTATGTACTATTTATTTCCGGTGAAGATCTTACAAAGTGTTGTTGTAACATACAAAAACATCCAAGTTATTGGAATGTCCGTCTCTCTTATGCGTTGTTGTCATTTAACCCTTTTCATAAAAACTCATTTTTCAATTCAACATAATCTGCAATGGACTACTCGTTATTTTTAGAACATCGGACGTGCTTTGTTTAGTGGAATCTTTGCGCAAATTACTCCAGGAATTACGACTGACTATTATGGCAATCGCATCTCATTGCATTGGCATGATTCCATGGATAAAGGCGTAGCGTTCTAGTGAAAGTGTTTTATTATGGAGTACTTAATGGCTGTTCATCACGTCTGTCCGGCCACTCACTCATCTATCCACCCGTTCGTTGTATATTCTCTTTTTAATTATTGCCTTCATTGATTATTTGTAAAATGTTGGGTTTTTCTGGTCCATTTTCAATTATGATTTATGAGTCTGTTCGGATGCTGTAGTTGAATTGAAACAAGAAAAGATGAAAACAAAAACAAACATCCGCACATTCGCAGCATGATGAATGTTTTTGTTGTGCTTTTATGACAGGCGCTTATTTTAGTACAACCCTTAAGAGGAGAAGTTGCACTTAATGTTTTTATTTAAATGCCTTTATGACAGTTTGAATGACAGTTACAACTGCATCTGACTACCTGATTGATAATGAACGCCCCGCCGCTATGCCGCTATGGTTATCTAGCCGCCTACATGCCACAATCTATGCCCTCACTTTGTGTAAGGTGGTTTGTTTATCCAAATAAACAATTTGAAAATTAGGCCTCCTATTCAAAATAGGCTGTTTGTTTACATATCACAAAATACCTTTGTGTAACAATTGAGGTTTGAACAGCCGTAAAATTAGTTCATTTTTTGTATGACTTTGTCCCACACACAGCAAATCGGTTAATTAGGGTAGGCTATCATAAAAACATTGAATATAAAATCAGGTAGTTATACTTCCAATAACCCGAAAATGAATTTTTAATGTTTATCTAAGTACGAAGGCATGTTTCGGTGTTTCGAGAAGTGATCGATAGAGTTATGCATAATGAGTTTACATTTGAAAAATTTATAAAATATGTATTCTAATTAAGAAAGGTGTAACGAAGAGGTATTAATTATAAAGACATTAAGTTTGTTCGCAGTAACCAGAATCTGTTGAAAAGGTACATACTATACATCTTATGAGTTTCACGCAAGATAATATATTGCACTTGGAATCTTCGTAAAAATACCTACAATCGGTTCCACTATGCGTCCAAACATTCCTTTCTGTGACATTTTTCTTTAAAAAATGTATTATAAAGTGAACACAATAACAAAGTTGCTTGTCCCTGTTTGGACACATCGGGAAACTGGACTAAATTTTAAAACTAAAATTTTAGGTGAATTAATACATTCCTATTTTGTAACAAGTGCACAAAAAATCAATCGTGATCATGGTTAAACGGCAAAAGTTCTGGTCGATTTCACACACTTCTTATTTCCCATCATCATATAAATATGCACACTTCTTTTCTGTCGACAATTTTTGTGAGAACATTTTAAATATTTTTCGATCGCCACCAAGAATTTACTAACTGATTTACTTAAGGTGGCCCTTATAGAACATTTCGCTCATTTATTCTCCAAAAACTCAAAGAGTTACAGCTTATTTACTAGGAGTGTGGTATAAATCCACAAAAATATTTTTTGTGTTTATAAGGCAGTAAGACACTTCAACTGCTTGATCTTGCACAGAAATTTAGCAAGTATTGTACACTGCCATGTGACCCGTATTTATGCGCCTTGTTAATGGGCTCATCATGGTCTAGTGAGCCATTACTGAAGTGAATTTCTGTGCACGTTGGTGGTTGCAGATACCATATATTCTTTTCGAAAATCTGTCAGAAGAACTACTGGTCATCTCACTGAAAGTTACTGACCTTATCATTATGTCTTCTATAAAAACTGCGATGTTTTTATACCCTCCACCATAGTATGGAGGGTATATTAAGTTTGTTTTTCCGTTTGTAACGCATTGAAATACTCATTTGCGACCCTATAAAGTATATATATTCTTGATCAGGGTAAAATTCTAAGTCGATCTGAGCACGTCCGTCCGTCCGTCCGTCCGTCCGTCCGTCTGTGGTAATCACTCTAGCATCCACAAAAATAGAGATAGGATGCTGAAATTTTGGGAAAATGCGTCTTTTGTTTGCAGGCAGATCAAGTTCGATGATGGGCTACATCGGTCCACGTTTTGGTATAGCCCCCATATAACGGTACCCCCCGATTTACGGTATTTTGACGTTTTTAGCTACATTTTCAGGCCGATTTGGCTATAATTTGACATTTGTGGACATAAGTCCACGTTTTGGTATAGCCCCCATATAACGGTGCCCCCCGATTTACGGTATTTTGACGGGTTTAGCTAAATTTTCAGACCGATTTAGCTATAATTTGACATTTAGGGTTCTTAAAAGTCAATAAACTTATATAACAAAAGTTGTGGACATAGGTCCACGTATTGGTATAGCCCCCATATAACGGTACCCCCGATTTACGGCATTTTGACGGGTTTAGCTACATTTTCAGACCGATTTAGCTATAATTTGACATTTGAAGTTCTTAAATGTCTATAAACTTATGTGACAAAACTTGTGGACATAGGTCCACGTTTTGGTATAGCCCCCATATAACGGTACCCCCCGATATACGGTATTTTGACGTTTTTAGCTACATTATCAGACCGATGTAGCTATAATTTGACATTTAGGGTTCTTTAGTGTTAATAAACTTATAGATTAGAAGTTGTGGACATAGGTCCACGTTTTGGTATAGCCCCCATATAACGGTACCCCCCGATTTGCGGTATTTTGACGTTTTTAGCTACATTTTCAGACCGATGTAGCTATAATTTGACATTTGGGGTTCTTAAGAGTCAATAAACTTATATAACAAAAGCTGTGGACATAGGTCCACGTATTGGTATAGCCCCCATATAACGGTACCCCCCGATTTACGGTATTTTGACGGGTTTAGCTAAATTTTCAGACCGATTTAGCTATAATTTGACATTTAGGGTTCTTAAAAGTCAATAAACTTATATAACAAAAGTTGTGGACATAGGTCCACGTATTGGTATAGCCCCCATATAACGGTACCCCCGATTTACGGCATTTTGACGGGTTTAGCTACATTTTCAGACCGATTTAGCTATAATTTGACATTTGAAGTTCTTAAATGTCTATAAACTTATGTGACAAAACTTGTGGACATAGGTCCACGTTTTGGTATAGCCCCCATATAACGGTACCCCCCGATTTACGGCATTTTGACGTTTTTAGCTACATTTTCAGACCGATATAGCTATAATTTGACATTTAGGGTTCTTAAGTGTAACTAAACTTATAAAACAAAAGTTGTGGACCTAGGTCCAAGTTTTGGTATAGCCCCCATATAACGGTACCCCCGATTTACGGCATTTTGACGTTTTTATCTACATTTTCAGACCGATTTAGCTATCAATTGACATATAGGGTTCTTAAATGTCAATAAACTTATATAAGTAGTGGACATAGGTCCATGTTTTGGAATAGCCCCCATATAACGTTACCGCCCGATTTCAGGTATTTTGAGAATTTTACCAACAAGTTTTAACCGAATTATCTGTAATTTGAACATTTGACATTTGAAATTCTTAGTGGTCACCACACCTCTCCACCAAAAATTGTCAAGAAAGTCCCCTTATAACGGTACCTCCCGATTTTCAGTAATTTGATGATTTTAGCTACAATATTAAACCGAACAAGCAGTAATTTGACATTTGAAGTTCTTAGTGGTCACAACACCTCTCCATCAAAAATTGTCAACATAGGTCCATGTTCGGATATACCTCCCATGCAACGGTACCTCCCAATTTTCAGTAATTTGGCAATTTTAGCTACAATTTTTAACAGAACTAACTGTAATTTGACATTTGAAGGTTGTAGTGGTCACCACACATCTGCATCAACAATTTTCAACATAGCCCCAATATAACGATACTTCCCTATTTTCGGTACTTTGAGGATTTTACTTAAAATGTTTAACCGAACGTAGGTCCATGTTTTTGTATAGCCCCAAAACAAACCTCCCGATTTTTCGTACCTTAGCTTTATTTTTTTGGACGAACTTTCTGTAATTTGAAATTTAAAAGTCAACAAAAATTCTGCAACAAAAATTTTTCATTTAAGTTCATATTTTCGTATAGCCCAGATACCTCCGAACTAGCTGTTAATGACATTTGAAGTTCCCACGTTATGTACCGATTTTCGATATTTTGAGGATTCTAGCTAAATTTTTTAACCGAATTAGGAGTTATTTGACATTAAAGGCTCCCATCAAAAACTGTCAACATAGGCCCATGTTTTATTATAACCCCTATATAACAGTACCTCCCAATTTCTAGCCCACCAAAAATTGTCAACAGTTAGATATAGGCACCATAAAAAAGGGCCTCCCGAATGAAGCATTTTATGTACATTATCTGACATTTTAACGTACTTACTTAAAGTTGGGGACAGGAATGAATATTTTATGGTGGAGGGTATGAAAAGTTCGGCCCGGCCGAACTTAATGCTTTTTTACTTGTTTTTATTTAATTGGTGTCCTATTAGGACGAAGGTCATTTATTAGTGAGAGTTTTATTTAATTGAATCAATTGAGCTATCATGATCTAAGGAGTTTTGTATTGAAAAATATCTAGCGAAGTCCAAACACATCCAACCAATATGCTACGATTGTTTCGCTGGTGGTTTAGTTCAGCTCATCAGGCATATTTAGATGTGGTGCTAGACAAAGACTGAGTTTGAAAACTTGTATATATATTCAACTTATTGCAAATTTGCAGCTGTGAAGTATTTTTGAAGCCTTTTTACTATGAAGTCAGCCTAGTGTCTCTGGTCTTCATAGAATCCTTCTTCAATACACACACATATACAATCGAAGATTTTTTTCTTCGTGAATTGTAATGCCTTCCAGTTCGGATGTTTGATAGATTGGCAGTGCCTTAGAACGCTAAGACCTCAATAACATTATCTGTTTGTTGGAGAGGACCCAGGTTCAAACCTAAGCCGGGGCAGCCGGGCTCATGCTATGAAATTTTATTCAATTGTTGTCTTATTAGGGCGAAGGTCATTTATTTGTGAGAGTTTTATTTAATTGACAAGTCTATCAGTCTCATTCCGTTGTCAGATGTTTTATTGTGGAGACTGAACCAAAGAAATTCTGCTTTCCAATTGGAGCAGTGCTTTGGTTCAGGTTCAGTGAAATCTGCTGTGGCCATCATCAGTTGTGATTGCGCCTTAACGATGTCCAACTTCCGTGTTGTGCCTGTTAGTTTTTTATTTTCTACGTTTAATCGGGTACATACTTTTGCTCGTACATCCAGCACGCTATATGAATGTCTCCCATCTATCAAAACGTGTTTTCTTGTTCTTTGATCTGGCGACAGCCAAGTGTCCTCGTGAATGTCGAGATGCTCAAATCTGTAGTGGGATTCTGTATATTTTTTTTCTTCTGAACCGATATCGTTAATTAAGGAAAATGTCAGGTTGAAATGCAGAAAATGTTATTCTGCAACTCAAATCGCTTACTATCGACATTTGTCGTTAATTCCATCGGTAGAGAGTTACAGAATCGCATTACTGGTGTTACCAACTACGATGTATTATGTCCCTGACAAGTCTACCGGTTTCATTCCGTAGCAAGATGTGTTATTGTGGAGACTGCTTGTTACGACTGTTGAACCAAGAAAGTCTGCTTTGTAATTTTGGCTTTGAAATCGTCTTGGTCGGGACCCCGGTCATATGTTTTCCTAAGCGCTCGTAAAATATATCTTTGGTCTGTTCTTTTTATTCGAATTGTTACCATATTTTTTAACTCCGACTAACTACAAATCCACAACCAAACTCTGGCTTTATGTGGTGACCTACCCAAAGGTGGGTGATATTGTGACGTCTTTTCCAATACATCGTATTTTCTTATATGACAGTAATATAGACCTTGTACTTTGCGAATATATCTGTCAAAGCCTTAACTGGACCTAATATAAAGAGTCTGAATATTCCATGTACAGATTTGAAGGTCATGGTCAATAAAAAGTTTTAGAGGTGTTTTCATTGAATACTAACCTGACCCACAACCTAAGTTTTTATCGTTCTTATAGGAGAACGCTCGTCTCATGTTAGCTCACTGGCTTTAACGGGGTAAAAGGATGTTCCCCACGGGGGTGTTATTGCCTACTTGAGATGAAAGAGGGACCAAGATAATTGCTGGGCTTTGCCATTTTAAAACGGTTCAGACCACCGTGGCATTGTATCTTACATCCCCTAAGTCACCCATCACCAAAAACTATAGATGTGTATTGGCCGGAACACGAGCTGAGAAAAGACAACCAAACTACATCGTTTTATCACCTCTATGTATTAGGTGTATAAAGCGTACAGATTAGGAAATGCAGTGATACTTTCATACAGAAACGATAAATTTATATATTTCGTATTATACACATAAAATAATACACCTTTTTTATTGTTTACAGTCCATTACAAAAATCGCCAATCAATCTTGAAGAATATTTTCTAATTAAAACAAATTGTTTTAGAATATATTAGAATGCTGTTTGTTGATTGCTTTAATTATTTTCCAATGAAAATACAACTTATTTTACGAGTAGTTATTTTTATGTAAAGAACCGGTTTTTTATATTTATTGATTTGCAGGGAATGACGATAATTCGTAATACAAGAAACTACAAAATAACGGGGTTTTACATAATAATTGTAATGTGGTGTTGGCAATATCATATAATGCATGTTTACTAGGGTTATGACTTATTGACCTTTTTTCTCAAAAATGATTTCCTGTATCGAGAATAAATGAACTTTTGCCTATTAATGACGATCCCTGCTGGGATTTGAACCCACGTCCTTGAAAACATATTACAAAAATATTGTCACGGAGTGTTGGCGTTCAAAGCCAAACTCATAACTTCAAAGGCAGCGCAAAAAAAGCGATTGTCATGAAGAAATACAATTCAACGGCCAAATATCCGTTATTGTATAATAACACATTTGCATTTGTAAAACCAAAGGTTCTAGGACAGAGAAGCCATTCCACAGTCGATATGTGTGAAGAGCTGCCCAACTAACAGCGAAACCGGTCACATAATTTGTTACTGTGTGGGTTCGAGCTTTCCTTTTTTACTTGCAAAACAATTTCGATCATCAAGCTTAACTCTAAAACGATAAAATTAATAAAAAAATATTAAAAAAACTATCTTCGTCCTAACAGGCAAAATTTCAAAAAAAAAAATAAAATAAATTTTATTCCATTGACATATTGAAAAACCACACATCCACAATCCACTTTGAAATTAATTAAAAAAAAAAACAAAAATACTATGAAATAAAAAAATATCTCCAAAAATTATTTCTTTTCAATCTCAATCGTTGCATCTCGATACGTTTGACGATACTGATGTCGTTGTATAGGCGATACAACTCGTGGCTCGACGTCGATATTCACCGTCAACGCGGATTGGGCCATAGATCATTCGAATTTTCCTCTAGAACACTCCAAGCACTGGCTTATTAGCTTGCGCAAGTACCCATGCTTTGGAACCATACATTAGCACGGATAGTATCAGTATTTTGTAGAGCGTTAGTTTTGTTTGACGAGATGTGTTTTTTTTTTCTTAAAATGCTTACTTAGCCCAAAGTAGTATCTGTTGGCCAAAACTATTATTCTTCTTATTTCATAACTGATGTTGTTTGTTGTGCTTATGGTGCACAGTGTTGCCGCTTCCATACAAAAGTGGACACAAATAGAATAAGTTGACATCGGTTGATGAATTTTTGCACAATTACTTATGATGGAATGAAAATTTCACCTTTGGTCCCCATATATATCTTTCCCCGATTTTGCTATAACTCGGTCCATTTTGATCGAATAGCATTTAAATTTAATATGTGATATTTTTTTAGGCCCTTGAGTAGGTTTACTGATTTTCACAAAAATCGGTTCTGATTTGGATATATCCCCCATTTATATATAAATCTGTTAATATTTAAGATGTTCCCGAAAGTTTTATATAACTCACTCAATTTTGTTCTGTCAATTACGAATAAATTTGGATATATCCCCCATTTATATATAAATCTGTTAATATTTAAGATGTTCCCGAAAGTTTTATATAACTCACTCAATTTTGTTCTGTCAATTACGAATAATTACTTCACATTTTCCAAATTTCATCAATATTTGTCGTATCCAATACCTAAAATCGGGCGAAAGTATATATGGAAGCTATATTCAAATCCGAACCGATTTTTGTCGCAATCGGTAAAATTGATCAAGGGCCTAGGAAAATATCGCATATCAAAATTGAAAGTAATCAGTATTCAACCGATTAAAACCAAAATTTGCACCTCGTAATATTTTGCCCAAACTTATTTTATATAGATGGGAATCGAATATTGAATATACCGATCCTCTTTTTCGGGAAAAGTGAAGTTTAAGAGCACCTTTCGGATCGTTTTGACTTTTTTAGTAGGTTGGTCTTGCTGGGATAATGGCCTGAGATAATGGCCTAAAAGCTCCAAGAAACCCTTTCGGCACCAACAAAAATGGCAAATCCGCAAGATAACTCTCGCAAGGGGTTTCAGATTGATCCAAACTGTGTTCATCGTATGTCATCCAAACTTAGTTGAATGTTATTTATTATTTCGAGTTCTATAGGAATAGAAAGTTTGCTTAAGGGTTGTTTACATTAGCCATCAATGTCATATGACCCGAAATAAAAGCATTCCATGTCTGCCCACACAGACAATGTGGAGACGTAATTTCACTGCATTTTTGCTGGTGTGGACGCAATAAGATGTAAATGGCGTAAGGAAAAATTTCCAATATAGCACACATTAGCGAAATTTCACACATTGGAAAATTTCAGGTCATATGACATTGATGGCTAGTGTAAACATCCCTTTACTAACACATTACGGTATCTGCAAATTTCACAAACAAACTCGTGATACAAAATCTGATAGTTTCTTATTTGTCGGAAACTTCTTTTGGTAAATCATTTTGTGCGGACGTTTTTTAAATTTAAAAATCATATTTGTCATGTTTTCAATGTCAAACATGTTCTTTTTATAATGTTGATAATTAGAGAAAAGTGCGGTAAATCCTATTTTTAGAGCCCGTTGGTGTATATCCCATGTCGCCACTTTTTAGACATTTTGTAAATTCTCAAAAATAATATTTTAGAAAAAAATTGTATTCATTTATATATCAAAACATATAGTCAAGCTTAGCTATTATTTTTACCAAAAATAATATTTGAAAAAAAAACTTTAAAATGACACTTTAATATGAGAACATTTTGAACAAAACCCTGGCGAAGCCGCCCATGTTACCGTATATGATTTCAAAAAAGAATGCTTGAAATTAATTTTGTAGAAATCGGAAAATATTTAACTATAAAAATTTGGGTGGGACCGTGGTACAAAGGTGTGTAAACCGGCTAGATCCCATATAATTTGGCTAATATGAATCGGGGTGCACTCATTGATATGAGAGAAGTCTCTCTTGATCCTTCTGGGATGTTTGTGGAATATTATTCTTATTATAATGCTTATTATTATTATAAATGTTAATATGTAGATAATGTCAGTCAGCCATTAGATGGTAATGTATGTATATAAACCTTGACACAATTTTGTGTATGTTCCATGTCTTACCACAGTCAACATCCTACTTTACACTGATTTTAACATCGAGTGATCGGCTCTGCTCCTCGAGCACACTTCCAAGTTAATTTCGAAAAAAGAATCTGCTAAAGTGGTTCTGGATGGCATTAATCGACGAAAATGCCAAGTTGACGAGATCACACACAAGAACGTCCTGACTAGAAACAACATCCTTACCTTTTTTACTATTCACGGAGAAACCTAAAATAACATTTTTTATAGCCTTTTATTTTACCGTTTTTTAATCGACTCGTGATACAAAATCTCTAAACTAAAACTAAAAACCCATGCATTTTGTTGTTGTATAAAGACTAGAGAAAAAAATTATCTTCTTTGCATGGTATGAGTAGTTTAATATCTAATATTTCAAAATATTAAAAATATAATTTCTAAGAAAATGTTTAAAATAGCGAAAGTGGTTGTATTAAAACCACAGAAAAAATTAGCCTAGATTTGAATCGCAGCTGTGCAGATTAATCGATATTTAAAATACATAAACATTGGCTACACCATAAGATAATGATAATCCAGCGGATTAAATCGAGTTAAGAATATTATTCGAATCGATCTATAGTGAAGAAAAGGCATTACACATAACTGCAGGTTATTGCAAATCTGCCAAACATGCAGATAAGCCCCAGATTATTGTTCCGGTACAAGTCTTATCTATGGATTGTTTATCGTAAACCGTGAGATTATCTTTTCAATACACATTCGTGGTGTTCAGAGGATATTATAACTTAGCGTCTGCATTATGTTACTAGTTTTATGTTGGTTGGGATTATTTTAATGATTGTAATCTTAAAGTTTTCCATATTGTGTATACTTAAAATACTGATGTAAATATTTAAGAAAACAAAAATAAATACCTACTTAAGTAGGTTTATGATTTTTTCTCATGTAGCAATATTTGTTACAGTCCCTCTGTTGAATTCACAGCAACGTTAATGCCAATTACCAAGGAAAATAAAAAAAAAAATATTTCTTTCCCTCATATTAATTGAAACAATTTGATTATATTCTTCAAATTGTACTATTCCATGTTCGTTATTACTCAATTAGTGAACACTTGAATTGACATGGTTCCAATTTTATACTCCATGGTTTCGCTCTCTATGTCAGTCTGAAGCATTTTGTGAAAACGTTTCTAATGGAGCATATCACAACACACGAAAGGGCACGTCAATAAATGATCACATTTTATAAATGCTCATGAATATGTATGTACATTGTACATACATATCCCATATTTCCATACTTACATACATACATTGGGGCTGCAACAACATACAACTAATTTACTTTGATCAGAGTACACGAATGGGACAAAGAAACATTACAGAAGTCAAGAATGGGTTCATCAACTTGAACTTGATCGTTTAGTTTTGATTGTGGAGTTCTTATGACTAAACAAAAATATAAGTCCAATAAATGCCTCTTACGTAGACTGTGTCAGGCAAAGTCGTCGACGACAGCAAACAAATTGTAAGCTATGACATGGACAGATGACTACCCTTTGGGAATTGGTTATTTCAGAGCACCATGAATATTTTTGACACGATAAGGCAAGGGATAATCTGAGATACAATAAATTTAAATGGTTGAAGTCAAAATTAGGCGCATATTATGTATTACAATGGTTGTCGTCTCAACACTTCAAATACAGCTGATAATGTGACGGGTATTTCATTCTAAAATTTCAAAATTCAACAGAATGGTTTATTTTCAGATTAAAGTATTTATACTTAGTTTATATTTAAAATATTTAATGTATTCACACATATGTTGCAATAAATTTATAAAATAAAAGTATGTGGAAATAATTGCCAGATTTTCATAGAAAACTGTGTACAGTTTGTCATGGTAATGATTTCGAACTAAGAAAGTTATTTATAAAAAATGACAAAAAGTGGATTGAATGTACAAATAAGAAAATTTACAATAATATTCAAAACCAGTAATTACACATAATGCAAGGTGTCCAAAAATGTCTTCGAAATGAAAAAAAAAATCTTATTTTCGGTAATTATAAGAAAATCCTTAGAACATCGCGAGGTTTCAAAAAGGGGGTTACCATATGGAACAAACGAGTACTAGGTCACATTAGAGGATATTCTCAAAATTTTCAATAACGAAATTTATGACGTTTTGAGATAAATGTACCTTTATAATGTTTTGATAAAACATGTATTTAGTAATGTGACAAACCGTATTCCATGTGTTCATAAATTAACCACAACTTTTATACTAGAACAGTTATAGGGCTAAACATTTCTGATATATTTATTGTGTTTTATGTATAATTGTGCTCCTGAAGTATTGTACTCAAACATAAAATTGAATGTTTCTCGAATCAGACAATGGCATATGGAAGCATGACACAGTCGAATATGTTCTGTGTCAAGTGAACTGTGTATTTGTAGACTTGTTATACTTTTCTTGTAATGATTAAAAGACATGAACGATTTTCCTTTATTCAGTAATTAGAAGTGTACCAAAAAAAAAAAATACATCCAAAAATAGACCGGTATCATCGAGTAAAATAGTAACATCTTAGAAAGAAGCTGGAATCCAAAAATGTATTTCAATTGCCAGTGCATCTTTTAACAGGAATGTGCGCTGCTAAGACGCAATATATTTGGTTTCTTAGCGCACAATCGAATTGAATTGAAGCATTGAACTAATTTATAAGGCATATAAGGAATGTGTGTTTGAATCAGGTTTAAGATGCAATAAAAATGCACTCAATGACATGTTATTTTAATATTTTATAAATTGAATTTACTATTTATGTTAAACAAATATATTAAGATCTAATACTGTAATATGTTTCCACTAAATTTCAGTGTTACTGAGATCGCAAATTTTAATTAAGTTTTCTTCATCTACCAAGTTGTTTCTTATACTTCGTTAAGAATTTTTTGTTGAAATTTTTGCTTATTTCTGTAGAGGGCTTCTCTAACGCATTTTTTTGGTTACCGACAAAAATCGGTAAATTTAAAAACCAAAAATATGAATGAAAATTAGAAATAAAAGTTGACAACACTATGGGTAAGACATATCGACAACTTTATTTTGGTTGCTAACTTACCGACAAATTTAGTTAATTACCGAAAACATAATCATTTAATTTTACCGATTTTTGTCGTTAACCAAAAATGCGTTTGAGAATCGCACTACTGCACTATAGGTCAAACGGGCCATTTTATTGGCCAAAAGTCTTAAAGTTAAAACAAGTATTTGGTTTAAGTTAATATAGCGTTTTTATATTCAGGGAGAAAAATGGAACAACGTGGACCAAAAAATTAACCCTTTATGGACCAAATACACAACTGGTACCTTAACCCTTTGGGGACAAAAACTGGAAGGTGTGTTATTTGTCTACAAAATTGAAGGCATCGACGTCCGATAAGTTCAGAATTTTTTTTTTTGTTGTGTTTCGTTTTAGTTTTAATGTGAATATATGTTAAAATTATTAACTTGAAAATCCCACAATATGATGTGACATATTTTGACTATAACGGTATATATTTAAAAAAAAAATTGTAAATAATTTGACTTTAGAACACAGCAGAATGCTATAGACTCCAATTTGGATAACATTATTTGGTAAGAGGTTTAACCCTGCCTTCAAAAATATCAATATTATAGAAAATATGGTAACCTAAAAAAAGTTGTATAATTCTTGTCGAGCAAATTTGCGCAAAATCTTATAAAATTTTCTGCATTCGGCACGAGTTAATGAACCAATTTCAATTTTCACTTTCATTGCCGAACGTTGCCGAGACTTGAAAAGCGTACATAACCTCAAAATGTTCTACTTTCTTCGAAAATTCAATGTTAACACCCATTTAATAACTATTTATACACATAAATGTTGATAGGAGGACATTTTTGATAAATAGATATCGAATACTTTCTAATCAAATCGTTACGTATGCTAATATTGTGATTTTGTTTCACCCTGAACGTATACAAGTAAACATATTTCGTTAACAAGTTTTTAAAGATATTTGGATAATACATATTTGGCAGCCTGCCATGTAACGGTATTATTTCTCATACAAAAGCAAAATTTATTTTTATTATATTTGAAGTGTTTCTTACAAGAAAGTAACACAAAATAAGTGGAAATACAAAGTGCGAAATCTGACTTTTGGCCAGTAAAGTGGGCTGTTTGACCTATAGTGTACTGATACGAATTATGATGCTGTTGACGGTGTGCCTTTCTCACGACAAGGCAGTGAACTCGCGACTTTACACTTTAATGTTGTTTATCGGACTAAGAAAAAAGTACAATATTTTGTATCAGCCATATCTCTAAAGGATTCTCAAACTCATTTTTTGCTTACCGACAAGAATCGGTAAAATTCAAATGTTTATAAGTTCGGCAATTAAGGAAAGTTGTTGCTATGTTAGCAATCAATATTAAGTTGTCGCTGTGCCATACCGGTAATAGTGTTGTCAAAATTTATTAATACTTTTCATTCATAATTTTGTGGCTTAATTTTACAAATTTTTTCGATATGCAAAAAACGAGTTAGAGAACCCCATTACTGAATAATTTTGTAAAAATATTATTTTGTACTTTTCTTGTGACTACTTTTAGTCTTCAGTGCGTCTGTGTTTGCAATACCCGTATTCTTTAAACATTCCAAAGTTGTCGTTGTCTTAGTTGAAGACTGAAATTGTCTTCAATGATGTCCACTCATTTATCCATGGCTGGTGATGTGCTGTGTCTGTGATGTTAAGCTTTTAATGCAAACGATCAATTGTTGATTTTATTTGCTTTAAAATACCGCTGCCATGAGCGCCTAAAGTGTGGCTTGAAATTGAGTTTATTTGTTCGTTACTATTTTCCTTATTCACATCATATATATATAGAATTTTGTATTCGGCAAAGTGTATATAATTGTGTTTATGTATGTATATGTATACTAACATATTAGGCTATGCTACACAAAAATTATGCAGGGGTTCTTATGTACCAATTCGGTTTTGTTGGAGTCCATGGAAGACGAAAATATCTTTGGAAATACCAGATCACTCACGGTGTGCTTGAACCAACTTTAAATGAAAGGAGCTTACACCTGGGAAGTTTTTGCGGATTCTGATACTACAATGTTCATAGATGAGAAAAATCAGAAAACAAAAAAAAAAAACGCGATCAAAGTTCATATTTTTAGGATTTTCTTAGGTTTTCACGATTTTGCTTGGAAACCGCAAGTCCTATCGAAATGGGTCTAAAAAAATGTCGCAGCTGTGAAAATTCTATAGAGGATTGACCTTTATGATATGTTCCTAGGTTTTACCATTTTGAGATATAGAAGTTCAGTTGTGCGATTCTGTAACTTTTTTTAATATCGTACCGACATCGTTAGTTAACAAATATATTCGTTTGAATTTACGAATGTGATATTCTGTAACGTTATGTTACCGATTGTAGAAATCGTTGTAGAATTCGTAAAGACGAATTGTCAAATATTATATTTGAATATTTTAAAAGTGTATTTTTCAATTAAAAATATTATTTCTTCGCAATACAGGACATAAAACGCGTAAGGGAGGAAAAATGTATGTTTTTTATGAAATGTACTGAATAAGTACATATCTGTAAGTATCCCATCAATGTGTAACACAAGGGTACTTTCAACTTCTAAAGCATCAAGTGTGTATGTATGTACTTCAGGAGGTAAATGACCAATATACGCATATACATACATCTCATAGATTTTTGTGGTTTTATTTCAGGATGTGAATAAAGATGTCATTCGCATCCACTTAATAGCTCGGCAAGGCACTATATATAGTATCTATTTATATGTTTGAAGTGGGCAGTGAAACTTGAAATGACTTAAGCCCCTTCACTGATGTTCGTGGATCCACGTTACCGTCATTTGAGTTTCCAAATATTCATCGTCCTATCTCAATTTTTGTGGATGCGTACGTAATATCACACGTTAGTTTGTATGACCTAGGTCGTTCAATTGCCCAACTCTAATTGCCAAACAATGAAAGAAACATTAAACTGGTGCAGGATCACGCTGTTGTATGTGCAATTAGGGAACCCATAACATATAATTTGTTTACTTTGTTGTTCCTATTGGTCATGTTCAAGGTCTCAGACGACATATCGTCGGTGTCATGCTTAAGTGTTCCATACGCAATTTTTGACATTTTGAGATAAAGGTACCTTACTAGATTTTAAACAATGCTCTTTCAAATTTTTTAATCGGTTTTCTTCTATCTCCTATAGCTTTTCAGATATTCAGATGTCAATATGTTCCATATCCGCTTTGTGACATAAAAAATCCTGTCCATATTAATAAAGCCTGGCGTATGGAACAAAACAACTTTGAAATTTTTTGTTCCATATCCATGCCGTGTGGCGTATGGAACAAAAAGAGACAAAAACGAATTGTTCCGCCCCAAAAATCATGGCGTTTGGAACAAAAAATTGCCCAATTTTGGTAAGTTACGAACATTGTGGCGTATGGAACAAATTGTTTTAAAAGACTGGGCATAAAAACTGAAGAATAATAGTTTTTAAATCTAAATATTTTTGAATAATGTAATGTTATATAAAAATCAAAATTTCTTTTCGCTTAAGGTAAAACATCCTATAAAAAATCCCCTCGTTTTAAGACAAGATTTTGATTTAAGCCCACAAAAATATACGAAGATACGTTAATTCGTTTGAAGCTAGTGTGGGCACCGACTACAAAAATGGTGTTTTGAGAAAAATGCGTTTAAAGTTTTTATTTTACATTAGAAATGCAAAAATCAGTTCCGATCGTAAGTTTTACCACACATTCTACGCCACTTATATATATTTCAAATAAATAAATGTTATGGAGACATAATAATGGTCCTTAATGTATTTATTTGCTCATATAAATGTTTCATTTGAAGCCGTGAATTTTCAACCTCACAGTAGCATTTCACATAAGGGAGGTGGAACACAATTGATAAAAACAGCCAAAAACACGAAAAAAAGATTACATGGAACAATTCAGCAACTTTTTGCAATTATAAAAATCGACCATAACTTCTATACCATCGCAGATATCTGACTAAAATAAAATACTGGTATATTCTTTGAGTTTAGTCAAGTAGAGCTCTTAAAGTAGTATGGGCTTAAACATTAACTTGAGTTTTGAGTATGGAACACTTAAGCATGACACCGACGATATGTCTTCCGTCCACAAAACAATGTGATATGCAGTCGAAAATTAATGACTTTATATTGCAATCAACAAGCGCAGGCCTTCAGATTAATATGAGGAAATCTTCAATAATATCAACGAACAAAAGAATTAACAAGTCCAAATCGAAAGTTTTATCCGCAAGACTGGAATTCCGAAGGACCACCTGGAATTGGAGTCTTATAAGGGAGTTCGATATGCTCGTAAATCATGGAACAAAATAAAAATTAAAGCATATGATGACTCATCCTGGAGGATGTTTGTAGACACCATATGCTTCTCAAGGAGTAACGAGGGTATATGCACTTTGATCCGACCAAAATGTGTGTGTTTCAAACAATTTGGAGTCGATTTAGCCATGACGGTCTAGAACGGTAGTTTAAAATTTGGTTTTCGTAATATTTGCGGTTTTTTGAAACAATACATATTTCCCGGGAAATCGGGAAATATCTTTTTACATTTATCACAACTAATATTAAATTAATGAATAAACTATGCCCGTCACTTTTATACCATAGAATCAGAATTCGATTAGATTTTACAGAATCAATAAATTACAAAATATTTGGAAATAACTTTAATCTACAAAAGTGTTTTCAGGGAAAAAGTTATAAGAGCCGCACCAAAGTGCGAAAGAATATTTTTTATTTTAAAGTCCCATTTTTATACTCTCAGCCATTGGGCTAAAGAGGGTCCGGTTTCCTGTCTGGTGCGCACGATAACTTTCGAACGAAGCTACCGGTCAGGTCCGGTACCTTCCCCACAAAAGTTCGACAATTATCGCTAAAATGGTGCGCACAATAACTGTTGAAGAGAATAACCGAATCGGTCATAATTTTGCGTATGGTAATATCAGTTCCAGGCATAGAACGGGTTCCACACAAAATTGGGAAAAAGATAATTTTTAGAGCTCTTCTCGGGTCGATTTGAAATTTTTTCAGCAATTTGTCTTTACGGCCCTATTTACGACATTACAAATTTTGTCGAGAGCAAGTCCTGAGATAATGTCTTAAAAGCTCCAAGAAACCTTGACACGAAGTTTCTGATTGGTCCAAACTTCTTATATCGTATAATTTCATCTAGTCATGTATCAGGTTGGAATATGGACTATATCGGTCCAGCCCTTCGGGTACCACCAACACAAAATTTAGGAAAACTGATATTTTCTTACTTGTTTTAAGCAATCTTAAGCATAAGAATAAAACATACGATCTTGGAGGTCCATAAAATTTGAATTTCTCATCAATAACTTCATTGTTTGAGCCAAATAACTTTGCATAGAGCGATTTCAATAGCTCTGAGTAATGGAAATGACCAGTTTGGGCAAAATGCGGGCAACATGGTGCATTTTTCTTTTTTCATCGATAGAGCGAAAGCGTGTCATCCATTTTTGAGCCCGCAACTCTTTGAAAATATTGTATTTCATATAAGTTACTATAAGAAGATAAAAAAATCACGGAAATATTGATCCACTCTCGTATTTTAAAATTTCCCGGGAAATCCCGGATTCTCAGGAATGGCGATTTTTTGATTCCCGTTTCCCGGGAATGACAAAAACCGGGAAAACCCAAAACCCTAATCGTAAAATTTCTTCCAAACGTACAGCTGTATTCAATATAATAGGAGTGCACATACACAAAACGGAATGGTCCAAAAAACATGGTTAAAGCACTCCCAGCAAAATGTTCGATGCCAAAGATGACATTCAATCATGGGTGCAAGTGATCTAGCATGTCATCTTTTTAGCATCTTCATCGATGAATTTTATATGAGCGTGGACCCCAAAAGATGACGTTCTTTTCTGGATCCTAAGCATGTCATTTTAACCAATGCGTTGACATGTCATTTCCACCAATGATTTGGCATGTCATTTCCACCAATGAGTTGACACGTCATTTTCACCCATGCTTTGACATGTCATTTTAACCAATGCTTTGGCATGTCATTTTCACCAACCCCTTGGCATGACATTTTCATATTGTTTGGAAAATGGAAATGCTGTATTGAAATAGGGTTTTCATGAAAAACAAAACTCTTTATTAATTCAAACGAATTCATGAAATAACTACAATAAATTTATCAGTTTAGTTTTTCAAAAGTTTACATCCAAAATTGCAATGTAATCACCACCGCTGCAACGCAAAAGATTACTTCCTTCGTTCTCCGCAACTGATATTCTTTCATCTTACAAAAGGTTTTTTCAATTATCTTCCCATCACCAGTTCAGATTTCGGCATGGACTCCAAATGCACTCCTTTAAGTATTGTTATTTCGTAAATTACTTTTATTTTATAATTTTGTTATTTTATAACAACATTTTGGTAATTTATACTCTTTTGTTTAGTGACGGAAATATGTAGGGATCTACAACCCGGCTTGCTTTAGGGATCTCTAAGAACAAAATGTAACGAACGGGGAGGAGAGACTTTTTATGGAAAATACCATTTATGCTTAATTAATTTATTTTTTATTGTTTCTTTCCAAAAGTAGTTTCTTCTTTATTTTGAGATTCTTGTTCCTTTTCGTTTCGGACTTTTTTTTTTCAAATTCCAAGAAGCGAGATTTGATTGATTTCATTCTATGTCAGATTTAAGGGGAGTACACACTAACAGTCAAAAATGACAGTCAACGTACTTTTAGGACAATTTTCCGGCAAATAACATCTTTTATTTAGCTAAAAAAAAAAGAAATTTTTCAGTTAGGCTTTGATATTCACGAAATAGACCTCGATGACTGTCAGTTTTGCTTGTCAATGTGTACTATACTTTAGAACAGACAAGGGAACTTTTAAAATAGCAATGTGTGCAGTCCGATTCTATTTTTAGCTCGATGGTTGGGACTTCATATAATACCAATTGTTTAGAAGTTTTAGTTGTTTGATATGCAGGGAATGTGAGACAACATCACGACGACAGTTCTAACAACTTTGGTCTGTTCCAGAAACTGCAAGAATCTACTTATTTTTACTACGATAACAATTTTTCCTTTATGTTATCGGAAAAAATAGTAAAAATTAGTAGATTTTTGCAGTACTGGAACATACCAAAATGAAAATAAACAGGTGTGTAAATAAAAACACAAACATCATCTCTATTGGATCGATGGAATGGGTACAAATGTTGATGAAAAGATCGGATCTTTCACGACTTCCTTTGCATTGGTTCAAATCCTAATGAAAAGATCGGATCTTCCACGACTTCCTTTGAACCAATGCAAAAGATGACATGAAATCACGTCATCGCAAAGAACCCCTTCCGTCAAATTTTGCTGGGCTGTTAAACCACTCTAATTACAAAAGGGTTTGTCTATAAAATCCATTGAATTGCCCAAAAATTGCTCAATTTACGGGGAAAATCGCCACAAGGACAATAACCTGTTTTTGGCTACCATCAAAGGACTTTTGTTTTCAAACAAACTTCAAATCTATTGGATTTACTACTATGAACTAAAATATTTACAGTTTTGGTCGTAAATTAAAACTAAAAATATTTTTATTGTCTTTTTTCTTCCACACTCCTATTTTTTTTAACAAAAAATTTGAAGTCGGTTTATAATGTTGGTGTAAACAGTAAGTAATTTAAAACAAATTGCCAAATTTCTGTTAATAAATTAATAGCTGGGATGTCAACAATGTTAAACAAATACAAATTTTCTCAAAATGGACAAGTTTTACCATGTTTTTTGGACCATTCCATTTTGTGTATGGACACTCCTATTATTTTGAACACAGCTGTACATCAAATTTTAAAAAAGATCTAAATTGGAAACCGTCTACGGGTAACTCCCCCACAAAAGTTATTTTTTCTTGTCTTGGCGCAGTTTCTGGGATGTTCGGGGATAGTTTACAATTTTTACCGAAAATACTTCTTTTGGCCCTGTTTACAGCGATATAATTATATATAATTGTTACACAAACATCTCAGGCGGGACAAGGGAGACTTCTCAATACATCGATATAATATTTCTCATTTAAATCATGTTCGAATATGGGCTATATATTTATCCACATCTTCCTGTACCTCCCACGCAAATGTTAAAAATTGTTCGGAAATGGGCGTTTTGAAATTTTTACAGCAGGTAGTATTCACGGCTCATATTACGACTGCATATCTTTATCTCGGGAGTAAGTCAATATTGACTGAGATAATTACTGTGGCTCTTAATGGATTCCCAATTTTATCCAATCTTTGCACATCGTAGTCGTTCTTCCAAACTTACGCCATATTCAAAGATATAATATATCTGTCCACTTCTTCCTGTACGTCTCCACAAAATTTCATTTACGCTTAAGAACAGGTTCAGGTTCGTTAGGGATGCAATAGACCAGCATCCATGGAGCATATCCGGAAACAAAAAGAATGGAACTTGACTAGCGAAACTAACGTCTTCCCTGTCTTAAATATAATACTTAAACAACTACACTGGAATTATAATAATTGTTCCACAAACATCACAGAAGGGACAAGGGAGACTTCTCCTCTCATATCTATAAGTGCACCCCGATTCATATTAGCTCAATTATATGGGACCTACTGTTTATCTTGTAGAGAAGTTTTACATGGCCGAAATACTCAGGAAATGTCGCCAACATTACTGAGGGGTAATTTGCCACCGTTGAAAAATGTTTGATGTTGTCTGACGGGGAATCGAACCCACGACCAGCGTGCAAGGCGGGTGCGCATACCATTGTACCACGGTGGTATCACGGTGGCACACTGGAATTGAGCCTGACTATTTTGAAAAACAAAATCATTACAACTTCCCCATAGGATCATTATTCATTATTTGGATAGTACTTAGGGGGATACAAAGGGCAGAGAAATAAGATCAAATTGTTTACTTTGGGAAATGTAGAGAAAACTATAATTTTGATTGTAACCTCAAATCCTGATTAGATATCTATAGTTTTTAATATAAAATCTAAAAAAAAAAACTGTGTACGATTACATCGGGAGAGTAGTGGTTTTGCTGTACATTGCACATCAAATGAGCTATGATATACCCCAATGCATATATGATATATGTATAACAGTGCAAAATGACAGAAACATGGGGGCCTATCTAAGTCCACACTTTTTGGCGGAGAAGTTTTTTGACGACTGGTAAACCTAAGCTAATTCGGTTAAATAAGCAAGCATAAAAGTTTAGAATACTTAAAATCTGGCGGAACAATTACAAGAACCAATGTAGCCCATATACGAGCTTGACCTACCTTGACGCATTCAGCATCCTATCTTAATTTGCTACGGTGCTAGAGTGATTACTTCAGACGGACGCCCTTACCGACGGACAGGCCCTATATCGACTGAAAATTTTACTCAGATCAAGAATAGATAAACTATATGGGGTCGCAAATGATTATTTCAATGAACACATTATATAACCTACGTACCATAAATAGAATGTGGATGGATTAGATGGATCTTCATGCCGCACTAGTACCCAAATACCTCTGAAAATCGGGTCAATAATCCAATAATCCTATTTGGTCTATTATAGGTCATGTGGGCCCTATAATATAGCTAATATTGAAATCCGAGCCAATTTTCTGTTCGCCACAACAATGAACAGTAGTGAAATTCTGTAACTCATTTTTCGAGTTACCGACAAAAATCGGTAAAATTAAAACGCCAAATTATGAATTAAAAATATCAATAAGAGTTGACAACACTGTTGCTATTGGTATAACTCAACGACAACTATATTTAAAATTTCGTTAATTACCGAAATTATAATCATTTAATTAGTATAAAGTGGTTTTCACTGGGCTGATTTGGTCAGTTATGTGATGGAATAAATAAAACTAATTTATTTCATTATCTACTCAACGTTTCGTTGGCGACTTTCCAACTTCTTCAGGAGTTTTTATTAGAAAATCCTATTGACAAAAAATTCCATCACATAACTGACCAAATCAGCCCAGTGAAAACCACTTTATATTAATAAATAAACACGGTCATAATATCCACAAAATATAATCATTTTAATTTTACCGATATTTGTCGGTAACTTGAAAAATTAGTTACAGAATTCCACTACTGGTAATATATGTTCATCGATTGGACAATAAATGTGGCCTGCAGAGAGATTTCATGAAAATTGGCCTTGGAAATAAAGATCAGTTGCGGTAAAATTTCATATTGAAGGTTTTTGGATCAAATAGAAAAAAATAGAGGGGCATTCTGGCATATATTTGGATTTCTAAGTGAAATCGGACACTTTTTCAAAAAGGGGGTTTTGATTTCCTTTATTTCTGAAGTCTTTGCTGTGGTGACGTGTTTATCGGCAAAACATTTTAGTATATTTTCAGATTTGTTTGACTAGCGGTTCGAGAGATATCACTCGCTTTTATTTTTTATTAAATAGCTGTAAAACAATAAATAATACAAAAAATTTATTTTTTTTTTCAAATTGGACAAATATTAAAGAAGTTATGATTATTTCTTTGCATATAGTTATTACCGAATTCGACGTTTTGAAGACGCGATATCTCTGGAGCCGTTAGTCAAAAAAATCTGAAAATATACTGAAATGTTTTGTTAGTGAGCTGCATCACCACAGCAAAAAACAGGTAAGTGAGGGCTATAGTCGGACGGGGCCGACCATGTGATACCCTACACCACTTCCCCTGAGCACTCGTTTTCCACAGACTTAATATCATATGATTGCGACATATTACATAAGTTAATACACATGATAACATACCAGAGATATAGCACATACATACACAGTCATTTTATAATGGACACATACATAATTTTTTTTCAAAAATTAGCATTTGTATGATATATCAAAAGACATTTAGAAGTAGTTTTCGCTGATTTTACCCAATCATTCAATGAAAAAAACTACCAATTTTTAGGTATTACATTACTTTTGACCAAAGGTAGCACAAAAATTTTACAATTTTCACACAAAAGTTTTGGTTCATTTAAATTTCTTAATCTGATCACCATTTCAAATTGCAAACTTCTTCTTTGTAATCTACCCTTATTTAAAATTTCGAGGCGATCAGACTATTATTGCGACCAACAGAGCAACTACAAAATCGGTTAAAAATTTTGTTTTTCGTCCATTTCACCCGCTAAATATTTCACGATCATCGCCAATAACAATAGGTGTCTATTCTGACTTATAATACCCTTTCCACATATTGGTGTTGGGTAGAATAAATGAAATCAAAAACCTCATTTTGAATAAGTGTCCGATTTCACTCAGAAATCCCCATATATACTTCAACCGATTGACCTGCCGTATCCTCTTAGTATCAAATCAAAGGTATTGAGATCGATAGATCTATTTTTAGGGTTTTCAGGCTTTAATTTTCAAAGACTTCCATCATGCTCGTATATCCGAATTATACGATACTAATTCATGTCAATATGCATACTTCATACAGAACTGGATCTTATGTTATGAAGTTTAGTTAACTTGTTTCGTAAATATTTGTTATCATTTAATTTGGAAATCACATATACAGATATAGAATACAGATTATGGCGTATTTCTGCATATTTCTCCGCATTACTTCTTATTTTTAATTATTACAGACGCCATCAGACTGAAAGACAAAAATAGTTGGCGGAAGTATTATAAAATGAATCATTGTCTCGTCGTATATTTCTTTGTAATGAGACAAAAGATGCAGTTTTTCTGTTTCAACAGTTCTTTGATAATCCATTAAATCCATCAATGATCCGCAATGAGCTAAACGCTGGATGTAGCAGCTTATGCTGTCAATTTCATTATCGGCATAGTAATCATTTTAAGTGTTTTCGTTTCTTTTGTAAAGTTTTGCTTTATTCTTTATTTTCTTCGGTGGCGGAGAATACGAACACATTTCATACTCGGAATTATTTCAAAACCTTTAGCCGCCGCATAGGATTGAAATACTTCCGCTCGTGTCAATCACGTATTTACCGTTTCGGTAGTGTTTCATATTGTTCAGTTCACCCGTTCGCCTCTATTATTGGAACCTTGTTATTTTTGAAAAAAAAAAACTGATTTGCAATAATTATGGCTATTGACGACTCTGTCAATTACCTATAAATGTAATATTTGTGTGCACCTATAATGGGGTTTGGTTGGTGTTTGATGTAACGAATATATCCAACAGGTGTTTCACGATTGTGGACAACAATAATCGCCGGCTACAATCGTGAATAATGCACGTGTACGTGAGCGTAATGAATCTTTTACGAGCGTTTTCATAATAATAAACAATATGGTTCGAAGTTATTAGTTGTAATTTGTAATAAGACATTACAGGAAAAATAAAATAATGGCATTTGAAATTAAAATCTGCATTTTTAATATATCCGTTGGACGGATTCCAGAATTACTAATTTTTTTCAAATATGTATATACTCTTGGATGTCGTTTTATTGACATCTTGTATGTACATAAATTAGAACTCAAACTCTTTTATACAAGGTGGGAATTATGGTCCTGACAATAAACTCTAGTTGAGGAAATTATACTATTTGTGCTCAAATGTGTTACATGAGTTAAAACCGTAGGGATTAATTGTCATGACTGTCGTCGATACAACAAGCGTGAATACTGGCAAAAAGACAGGCGTTACAGTTCGCTGGAGCAAATGTTCGAGGAGAAAAGTCACACCACAACCAAGTTCATTTGTTGCCCGGATTACGTTTTTTGTTCGTTCGCCAAAAGTTGAATACAGGTTTATGTAGGATTTAATGGCCAATTTGCTCAGTTGAAAGCAGATTTCACCGATTGCAAACTAATATTTCACTCGTGTCTTCCTTCACTTCACTGGGAGGAGTCAAATCCTTTATATTAAATTTAATAAAAACATCTGCAATGCACACTGGAACTCTCGTGGCGTTCTAGCACTTCTTACGTTTATTCTTATGCCTGAAACCCCAAACAAGTTGTGTAAAATCCGTTCGTTCATTCGTTCACAAGAAGAACTGCCTCTCACTGAGATTATCCTCTCCAGTGACAACCTCATAGAATTGGCCTCGACAAAGCGACACTTACGAGTATTTCTATTAGTAATATCTTTGGTATTTGCAAGGTGTTTGGTCAGGGAGTTACCATCCATAATGTTGAGCAAGGTGGAAATCAATCGGACATGGGGTATCCTATAGCCCTTGGTCCTTTCCTGCACTCCTTGTAGAAACTCTACTCCAGTGCTTCACAACATTCATGGTTTCGGAAACGTTAGCCTCTCGCTGGGAGGTGACCACAGTTTTCTTCTCTGCTCTCAACGTAATATCTAAATTTCGAAGTTAATTTTCGGTGGAGGTCCTCTCTTTTAATCTTTGCGTTTGCATTGCTGTCGCCTTGCACTGCTCTACAAGCTGCTTCTTCTTTAACAAATAAATCCAACCCATTGACTCTGGTTTCAATTCCTCTCGCTGGGAGGTGACCACAGTTTTCTTCTCTGCTCTCAACGTGATATCTAAATTTCGAAGTTAATTTTCGGTGGAGGTCCTCTCTTTTAATCTTTGCGTTTGCATTGCTGTCGCCTTGCACTGCTCTACAAGCTGCTTCTTCTTTAACAAATAAATCCAACCCATTGACTCTGGTTTCAATTCCTTATCGCGTTTGTAACTCGATCCGTAGTCGTTGGTTTCGGCTTTTCCGCAGTGCGATTTCGAAAAGGGCCCTTGTTCGGGCGCCATTTGGAACTCATTTTGTCGTCGCTTGAGGGAATCTCAATTGCGACTAGGGTCTTCATACGGACCCATATAACCTCACCGAACGAAAAGACTAATGGGAGTTTAAATCGGTTTTAGTGATTAAATAATAGTTTACTATATGGTAAAAACCAAAAATGTTTTACAATCGATGAATCCGAGATTCACCCATTCAGAATTCGCGGACTGTTAACATAATCTATATAATATATAAAATGAAGCGTTTTAGGAGGGATCCCATAAGGTCAACCATTAAAATTAATTTACGTGGAAGCTGTGTTGACATTAATGTAGAACAAGTAAAAAAGTGTCAGTCGGCTTTGCCGACAGAGATATATGTACCCTCAGCCTATGTGACTTGAAACTTTAATCTACGGACAGATCGAATGTATTTAGGGTATTTTCAGAAATTTGTTGCTCTTGTTGGCTATTTTAACCTGCCGACAAAAATGTGGATTGGGATTAAAGTTTTAAAGTGTTGCGGAGGAGGCATTTAAAGGAATGGACCGAAATAGTCCATTATGGAAGTGGATATTATTTTGAGAGTCATATCTTTTTGATATATTGTAACGTGACCATTACCTTTATTTCTTTTCCTTAAAAATATTTTATTTTGTGGTTAACCCACCTCATTATATGCCCCACCTTAATGTGCATATTTCTACGAGTCCCGCTATCTATGAATTTACCATTGGTCAATACATGCTCTGCAATTGTCATAAAATACCCTCAGTCAAAACACTCCTTGTAATGGAATTATTTCACTTCAGTGCATATAAATTATGATTATTTCTAAAGTGTGGGAAAGTAATTCTCATTCACTTCGCATTGCCCCCCGAATAAGTACTCCAGGTTTTGACACCAGGAGTCGTGAAGTGCTGGAGTTAACCGAAGATACACGAAGTTGACGTGTGGCAGTGTCCGCAGTCGCCTGGTACCCAACACAACCGAAGCTTCCTGCGATTCGTTCGCTTCCGCGACTCGTTCGCTTCTTTTGTAAACACTGCGATTCGTTCGCTTCCGCGACTCGTTCGCTTCCGCGATTTGTTCGCTTCCGCGACTCGTTCGCTTCCGCGACTCGTTCGCTTCCGCGATTCGTTCGCTTCCGCGATTCGTTCGCTTCCGCGACTCGTTCGCTTCCCTCTAAATACGATCGTCTTCTCGTTCCAGGCTGACTAAACCAAAGGGCCCCAACGAGAACCACCAACCCGACTACCACAGCCGAATCCAGAGCCTAAGGTCACCACCCGACTACACTAAGCCGAGTATCATCAACCCGAAGACATCAGCCCGAGTCGCTCCAACACGACTACACCCAGCCGAGTATCATCAACCCGAAGACATCAGCCCGAGTCGCTTCAACACGACTGCACTAAGCCGAGTATCATCAGTCCGAGTCGCTCCAACACGACTACACTAAGCCGAGTATCATCAACCCGAAGACATCAGCCCGAGTCGCTTCAACACGACTACACCAAGCCGAGTAACATCAACCCGAGTCGCTTCAACACGACTACACCAAGCCGAGTAACATCAACCCGAGTCGCTTCATCACGACTACACTAAGCCGAGTATCATCAACCCGGAGACATCAGCCCGAGTCGATCCAACACGACTACACTAAGCCGAGTATCATCAACCCGAAGTCATCAGCCCAAGTCGCTTCAACACGACTACACCAAGCCGAGTAACATCAACCCGAGTCGCTTCATCACGACTACACCAAACCGTAACATCAACCCGAGTCGCTTCAACACGACTACACCAAGCCGAATACCATCAACCCGAGTCCATCAACACGACCACATCAACCCGAATATAACAAGCCGAGTCGTTGGGTGCGAGTACTACAGCCGAGCATCAACAAGCCAACACCGCTACAACTACAAGTTTACCAACATCACTCTGTCTCGTGTCGGCCGAAGACGATTGACTACGAGCCCACAGTAAGGTTCCACCCAGCTGAGACGAATAACCACCACATATAATTGCATTTATCACATAAGTATCCACATGTTAATCATAAATTAAGCACCAAGGGGTGATAATAAAGAATTGAATTGTCATCACTCGTGTTTTCACTTAAGGTTTCGTGGGTCCTTGAGTTGACCCTGGCTGCGACTGAACTCACCTCAGCCTTAGACAAAACCCTCGTTATAAATGGCGCCCGAGCAGGGACCCGACAAAGACACGAAAAGCGGAAAAACACTACCTGCCGCCAGCGAAGATTTGTCGAGTCCAATGAAAAGCATGTTTGGAGAATCGGATGCGAATGACTCGTTGAGTCCCGAGTCCCTCAGCTGGGTATATTTACTGAAACGCGAACAACTAATACATCTCTGTCAAAACGCAGCGATTGCGACCGAAGGCTATAAAGTGGAACATCTTCGGAAACAACTCTGCAAGTACTTAAGAGAGAGGCGGACACGTGCCTCGGCAGAAAACCTGCTTCGTGAGTATGAAAAGGATGTCATATCTTCGGAAAATGAATCGCACTCGAATACATCCATCGAAATCCCGACAAATCCTCAAAGCACAGGCATGACCGACTTGGAAATCTTAAATATTGTCCACCGATGGTCACTCAAGTTTTCGGGTGACCACGACCTCGTGGAATTTCTGGAAAGATTCGAAGAGTTAGCCGAATGCCACACCATTCCCTTCGACCGTCTTCTTCCTTCCCTGCTGACCATCCTGGAGGGCAATGCATTAAAGTGGTACCGCGTCAAGAGGGCCGCAATAAAATCCTGGTCACAGTTTCGAGAGGAAGCCGAGAGATTCTTCCTATCGAAAAGATATTTAACCCAAATCGAAAATTCTTTCTATTGGAATACATCTGTACCGCTCCCCCCTTATGAAAGTCGTCTTATGTTAATTGACCTGCCTACACTCGAGAGAAGACGTTTCATGTTGAAATCAATGTTTATTATAAAACTGACTCGTGGATTAATTGATTCTCCATTTTTATTAGGCGAAATAAATTTTAATTTCCCGTCTCGTTTAACTCGTAATTTTATCCCAATAAATTTGCCCCTCGTTAGAACCAATTATGAAGCTAATAATCCCATGAGAGCTTTATGTGAATCCTTTAATAATATATATAATAGTATATCGTTTACTGACCCTTTAAACTTGATAAAAAATGCTATTATGCGTATGTAGTGAGTGCCAGACACGTATGCATGATTTGTGATTTAGTACTTCTTCATCCAACCTTATTAAAATTAGTTTTAGTGTATTAATACTTGTTTACTTTTACTGTATGCCGGCTGATTTAATATGTAGCCGGTCATCCCATCATTCTACTAACCCTCCATAGTCCGGTCTATGGGGTGTACGCGTTCCCTACGATATAGGGAGGTGGCCCCCTCGGTCGGGTGGGGCGGGAAAGAGTGGCGTGGGACCGAACGAAAAAAAAAAAAAAAAAAAAAAAAAAATACCCGGCAGCAAGCTAGGGAAAGAGCAAAGGACTACATTTTGGCGATGCTGACAACTTCCAGACGACATCCTCAGTTACGAAAAACGTGCCATCTAGATCGGATCTACGAAGGTTTACGACCCGAGTACAGGCATTATGTCCGGCGTCACGATTTTGCCACCCTGGATGACCTAATAGAATTAACTGAAGATTATGAATTATTAAAACGAGATGAGGCTCGTATGGAGAAGCCGTACACTTCCCATATGCTTCACGCTGTCGATGCTCCTTATTCTCGGAACACACACTGTTGGCGCTGTAAGCGTCCCGGTCATTTCCGATGGCAGTGTAAGAGGAGGCCGCTACTATTCTGTTCACACTGTGGGAAAGAGGAAGTCCTCTCAAGAGAATGTGGCTGTAACAAACCAGAGTCACCGACCATTGAGGGGACATTAACCGATGGACATGTTAGTCGGTACTTCATCTCCGTGTTAGTCGAGGGTATACGAGTCGACGCTCTCATCGATACAGGAGCGTCTATAAGCTACGTCGATGCTGCTTTGGGGAAGTCGTTACAGTCGAGAGGTATACATCCCGGCACTACGAACAAAAGTATCCAGATGGCCGATCGGAGAATTATGAACTGCGAAACGTATCTACTCTTAGGGGTAGATTATCGGGGTAAAATGACTCATCTCTCAGTGACGGTAGTCCCAACGTTAGCCGAACCACTTATCTTAGGTATGGACTTCCTATCAGCGCGAAACTGCTGTTTAAATCTGGATGGAGAACCAGTGCCACTAGTCATTACCGATCATTTCGTGGATATTGCGCACACAATTACATCCAGAGCTGACATTACCGTAGATCAGGAAACAGAATCAATCGCCTCGCCCATACACCGTTCCGAAAAGATTGCTAAAACATCCGCCAATCGTTCGGTAGCAGCACACACCGTTAAGCTGAAGGTACCCATCAAACAACCATACAGGCCACCAATGAAAGCTCAGCCTCGTAAAATCTCGAACGTGGTTTTGCCGCCACGACAGGTGAGTTTTCACTCAGTCACAAATATGGGCCCTGCTCCGTTAGCACGTTTCGCCCATCGTAGCTCGTCTTCTGTCATTCCTTTTGGACCACAGACAGTCAAGCCAAGAGACATGTCGACAATAAACGAACCAGTTCCAGATCGGCCAGGTCAGGGCCAACCGCGAATGCCAGCGACATCAACCACATCTGTCGCCAATAGACAAACGATTCACGTCTCATTACCTCGGCCGGCGCAGAAACGAACCCGTACATGCCAATATTCGCTAACGTCGCCTACTGCAGCTTGTTCAGGCAAAAACCTACCAGCACAGCTGGTCTACGTCATGAATGAACCTGTACGAAGTTTTGCAATTGCCAACGCTTCTGGACTTCCCAATACCCCCGCCATCGTGCAATCAGTCAGCGCGACAACAACAGGAAATTTATAAGCGAGGGGTGTAGACAAACGTCTTTTCTTTTTTTTTCCTTTTTTTTCTTTTTTCCGAAGTAAGGGGAGGATGTAACGTGACCATTACCTTTATTTCTTTTCCTTAAAAATATTTTATTTTGTGGTTAACCCACCTCATTATATGCCCCACCTTAATGTGCATATTTCTACGAGTCCCGCTATCTATGAATTTACCATTGGTCAATACATGCTCTGCAATTGTCATAAAATACCCTCAGTCAAAACACTCCTTGTAATGGAATTATTTCACTTCAGTGCATATAAATTATGATTATTTCTAAAGTGTGGGAAAGTAATTCTCATTCACTTCGCATTGCCCCCCGAATAAGTACTCCAGGTTTTGACACCAGGAGTCGTGAAGTGCTGGAGTTAACCGAAGATACACGAAGTTGACGTGTGGCAGTGTCCGCAGTCGCCTGGTACCCAACACAACCGAAGCTTCCTGCGATTCGTTCGCTTCCGCGACTCGTTCGCTTCTTTTGTAAACACTGCGATTCGTTCGCTTCCGCGACTCGTTCGCTTCCGCGATTTGTTCGCTTCCGCGACTCGTTCGCTTCCGCGACTCGTTCGCTTCCGCGATTCGTTCGCTTCCGCGATTCGTTCGCTTCCGCGACTCGTTCGCTTCCCTCTAAATACGATCGTCTTCTCGTTCCAGGCTGACTAAACCAAAGGGCCCCAACGAGAACCACCAACCCGACTACCACAGCCGAATCCAGAGCCTAAGGTCACCACCCGACTACACTAAGCCGAGTATCATCAACCCGAAGACATCAGCCCGAGTCGCTCCAACACGACTACACCCAGCCGAGTATCATCAACCCGAGTCGCTTCAACACGACTGCACTAAGCCGAGTATCATCAGTCCGAGTCGCTCCAACACGACTACACTAAGCCGAGTATCATCAACCCGAAGACATCAGCCCGAGTCGCTTCAACACGACTACACCAAGCCGAGTAACATCAACCCGAGTCGCTTCAACACGACTACACCAAGCCGAGTAACATCAACCCGAGTCGCTTCATCACGACTACACTAAGCCGAGTATCATCAACCCGGAGACATCAGCCCGAGTCGATCCAACACGACTACACTAAGCCGAGTATCATCAACCCGAAGTCATCAGCCCAAGTCGCTTCAACACGACTACACCAAGCCGAGTAACATCAACCCGAGTCGCTTCATCACGACTACACCAAACCGTAACATCAACCCGAGTCGCTTCAACACGACTACACCAAGCCGAATACCATCAACCCGAGTCCATCAACACGACCACATCAACCCGAATATAACAAGCCGAGTCGTTGGGTGCGAGTACTACAGCCGAGCATCAACAAGCCAACACCGCTACAACTACAAGTTTACCAACATCACTCTGTCTCGTGTCGGCCGAAGACGATTGACTACGAGCCCACAGTAAGGTTCCACCCAGCTGAGACGAATAACCACCACATATAATTGCATTTATCACATAAGTATCCACATGTTAATCATAAATTAAGCACCAAGGGGTGATAATAAAGAATTGAATTGTCATCACTCGTGTTTTCACTTAAGGTTTCGTGGGTCCTTGAGTTGACCCTGGCTGCGACTGAACTCACCTCAGCCTTAGACAAAACCCTCGTTATAATATATTGGGCTCTAGTCATTTCAGTAGAGTCTTGGACTTGTCCACGGAAAACATAATATGGCTGTAAACAGGACAACAAGGAACCGCATATAATACATTTCGAAAGGATCTTCGAATAGATGTATACTGCACTTAGACACACATTTTGAACGTTTGCGGGGGAGGTACCCCCTTCAACATATATCGTGCATACCATTTCAGTAACAGTTTTTAAATATTGGGGGCAAGTACCAGAAGTTGTTGCCCATCTTCTAACTGAAACTAAGTTTGGACAAAATATGACGAAGGCCAAATTTTGGATCAAATTGGTTGATCAGTTCGAGAGTTTTCGTGCTCTTCAGCGACTACAAACGCACAGTGGAAAAAAAGTACCGATTTAGCACGCCAAAAGTACAAATCTATGTTTTATTGCATGTTTGCCCATAAATTCGATATGAACAGCTATAAATTGACAATTTTACTTCATTTATTAATATATTTGGTAAATTTGTATTTGTACCGTAGAATGGTACCTATCGATTTTCGATATTTTAAAGATTTCTACCACATTATCCAACCGAAACGGCTAGGATTTGGTATTTAGTCTCCGTGGGGGTTATGCATACACTCCTATAAACATTTTCGGTATAGGTCTACGTTTTCATATAGCCCCCATATACCGGTACCACCGATTTCGGTAATTTTTGAGGTTTTAGCCACATTATCCAACCGAAATAGCTGAAAGTTGACATTTAGTCTTCGTTGGTGGTAAAAAATATTCCGACGGAGAATTTTCGGCACAGGTACACGCATTGATATGGCCCCCATAGAAAGGTACCGCCATAATTTCAGCATTTTTACATAAAAAATACTATTAATAAAAATAGTAATAAAATGAAAGGTTGCAGTTTGTTGCTGCTAAAATTTTACAAATTGGTTAAGAACTATGTGTACTAAAAATAAAATAAAAAATCTACGCGCCATCCCTCGACACTCCTTAGTAATAGCTTTAACGATGTGCACAATTTGGAAAAAAATCGTATGCACATGTTTTAAGTGTAAAATCCGAGTTGCAATAAATAACATCTTATATTCAATATTTTTTAAATCACCTGCTTCACGAAATGTTAAATTCAGTAGAGCTTTAAAATTACTTTGTAGGAAGAGTGCATGCGACGATCATAAATTTACTACTAATAGTCCGGTCAAAATAGACATTGAAATAGCAAAAATTCCCACAGAGCTGAATTTTGGTGGAGAGCTAGGGTTTGCCATTAGAAGCAATGTCCTAAAAGTCCCCATCGATCCCATGTGTGCAAAAAAATTATTCGGGGTCAAAGGTCAAATGTTAAGGGTTTTTAGGTTTTCGGATTTATTTTTTGAAAACGGTTGATCTAATCAAAAAGTGACTAAAGTAAATATTGTAGACAGAAAAATTGTCTACAAGTTTGACCTTTATAATTTTTTTCCTAGAAGGAACCATTCTTGAGATATAGCTGTTCTAAAAATCACATGATTTTTATACAATTATAAGGGAAATATGCACATATTCAGACAAACCGGCTAAAATAAGAGAAGTAATCGGGTCTGCCCCCAAAAAATATATATTTTCTTGAAGAGCGAAATTATAGCTATCTTCTAAAAAAATGCCAACAAAATCGGAGCGTGTTTAGTAGAGTTATTCAATGTTAGAGTCATGTTATGCAAAAATAGCCCATTTAACCCACATGTATAATCGAAAGCCCAACGGGAACGATCCCAACGAAAACTTTCCGATTTTTTTTCAAGTTTTGTCCGAAGGTAGGGATTGTTGCGCTGATTACGGAAATGTATAATTTTCAACGGTTGCGGATCCGGTTCGCCGGTTATTCGACCAGAAAGGCCAAATTAAAAAACCGGGTTAAACCCGGTTCTACTGAACCGAATACTGCAAATCGATATCGTTTGAAAGCTTACGGAAGTATCTAACACATAGTGTCGTTACTTTAACCGGTTCGCCTCACAATGTACTTACGCGGCTAATTTTTTATTTGACCTTTAGATCGCGATATCTCGAAAATGGTAAGTCTTTTTTAAGAATCACAAAGAACACTCTTGTAGACAATTATTGAATCTACAACTTTTACTTCAGCCGGCTTTTGCTAGGACTTACCGTTTTTGAGAAAAATTCAAAAAACTGAATAATACCTCCAAAAATGGCCTTTGACCCCGAATAACTTGTTTTACACACATAGGATCGATGGGGACTTTTAGGACGTTGCTTCTAATGGCCAACCCTAGCTCTCCACCAAAATTCAGCTTTGTGGGAATTTTTGCTATTTCCCCCTTATACGCATGTCTATAAACTAAATTATGAAAACTACCTCAAAAAATGTCAACCAAAAATGGACCGTTATTCCGCTTAGACTGATGCAAAATAAATTATTTTAAATGCCGTTGCATTCTGTGGACACCTTAGATTAATACTGCAATAATAATTTTTAAATTGGCGTATGTGATTTTTTGACTTTTGGCGCGCTAGATCGGTATTTTTTCCACTGTGAAACGGTGGTAGGGGTTCTTACACCTTTCGGGCTGTTTTCTCAAGAAGTATGGACTTGCCCCTGAAAAAACATTTACCGTCGTAATTGAGAGAGCGAATGCAAGTTGTTTCAACAGAAATCAAAGTGCTTCTAGAGCAGGTCCTAAAGTGAACATATCCGAAATTTTGTGTGGGAGGTACCCGAAGGAGTGGAAAAATATAGTCCATATATAAAACTGATCTATATCTGGTATATAATAGCATGTGTAAAGTATGGGCCAAATCGGTCACTCCGAGAGTTTTCTTGCGCTCCAACCACTACACACGGTGTCAAAGGGTTTTTTTTGCAACTTTCAGACTATTTTTCAGGAAGTATGAACTTGCTCTAGATGAAACTTGTACGGTCGTATAGTGGGCGGTAAATGCAAATTGCTACAGCAAAGATTAAAGCTATTCGAGCGCAGGTCCTAAACCGAACATTTCCGAAATTTTGTGTGGGAGGTACCCGAAGGAGTGGACCGATTGCTACCGTATTGGAACATCATCTAAATTTGGTAGAAATTTTACGATATGCTGAGTATGGACCGAATCGGTTACTCCCTTCAAGTGTTATCGTGCGCACAAATTTTCCGAACATTTTCGAACTTTTGTGGAAGGAGTGGTTCATCCGTTCGAGAGTTATCGTGCGCACCAGCCAGCCAGACAGACGGACGTACATTGCTTAATCGACTCCATATTGTCTGATACGGATTTCGTCCAAACATACTTGGGGTCTAAAACCAATATTTCGATGAGGTACATTTTTCCCGTATGAAAGTGTATATCAGCCTTTTTGTAGAAAATTTACTTATGTTGAAACTGAGGTATGGGGTATTGTAACTCGCGACTTGTTGTAATATACCATAACTTTTGAACGCATTTAGGTAAAATAAACTGTTTTAGCAGTATTCACCGATGGATTTCTTAAAATTATAATTTGAGCGGAAGCTGTGGCCATATTAATGTAAAAAAAATAGGAAAAAATCGTTGAAGGAAACAAGTTTTTTTACGTCAATTTTCAATTAGTGGCTTTACAATACAATGTAGAGTATAATGTTCAAAGAAGAAGTTAAAGAATACACTTCAGAGATGAAGTTTCTAATGTATGATTTTTTAATGTAACCACTGCATCAATCTCAAACGGATGCTGACATTTCGAAGACTGAAATTTTTGTGCGTAAATTTTTATAAAAACCCTGTTTTTTTGAGTCAAAATTTGCAACTGCCATTAAATTGTCGGTGAAACCCGCGTGAACTTAGTTTGTTTACGTTCTGAGTCTAATAAGCCATAATGCAAAATCCGTCCACTAGATCGGCGGATATGATACCCCTCAAATTTCGAAAATCTGCAAAAAATGTTTTTGAAAATTGCGCGCATTGAAACGCGTTTTGGAAGTGTAATTTTTACTGAAATAAATAGAGCTATATACCTGTTTAAAATGTGCGGAAACATATATTTCAAAACTATCGCTAATCCGGAGATACAATTGATTTTTTCTAAATATTAAGTGCGATGCTACATCCACGGTTCTTGATGGATCGCAATGAAACGACATCAAATGATGTATTTTTTAAAGTTTATCATCGAAATCGGATGCGCACAAAATGTAAATGAACTTCGTGGAAATTATGACCATCTAACTGTATTTTGCGCCCTAATGTGCAACAGACGCTACATCGTGGCCGCCAAATAGAATTTCACAAACTGTACACCAAATAAAAGGGATTGATTGGCTGTGTTGGAAAATCGTATATATATGCGTTTCAAATGTTGTAATATTCAATATAACATTATTTTAATCTAATGGCACAATTGGAATTCCTTGTGATTTAATATAATGTTCTAAAAATATTCGCCAATAGGAAAACTATACGCGAAAAATTTGTTGCAACGGAATATCTTCGTTATTGCGTGAAATTTGGACGAAAATGACGAAAAACTCAAACATTTTTTCTTCAACCTTTCCTATAAAACCATAAAAAAATAAAATTAGAATAACATGATTTTTATTTTGTTCGTCATATTTTCTTCGTATTTTTGCAAATAACATGAATACTATAGCTCCAACCTTCACGACTGAGGTTTAATTTTATTCTTTACAATATCAGGATGCTGTTGTACATTGTTTATATATTTCTTGTAAGTATAAGCGCGATTGTTTCAAAAATATGGTTATAAATACGTGAAATTATTTAACAAATTTGATTTTTCGCGAATCCATTGAGACTTTTCAAATTTATTTTTACATCATCGCAAAGGGTACGAATTCAGTTAACGATAATAGGATATAACAGCTTACTATATTAAGCCGCGATTTTTTAGAATTTTTTCTAATTAGCATAATTAAAACGGTCATATCTTTTGCGCGCAACGATCAAAGTTGGTAATAAAACCAGATTTGAAATGACGATTTTTTTCTTAATCTATGTACCAAAAATCATTGATGTAGTATCAACATTTTTTTTTGATTTTTTTTTGAAATGGAAAAACGATTTTAGAAATTTTTGCTGATATACCCTCGTTAGCATTAAATGGGTAAAAATGGGTTGAAGCCAACAAGTTTTTTATGCTCCTTTTCGATTTCTGGCTTAACATTACATTTCTTAGACCTATGCCCAAAAAAAGAATCAAAGAATACTCCATGGACAACATGATACTATTGCATGATTTTTCGATACATCCACTGCATCCACCTAAAATTGATGCTGACATTTTGAAGACGGAATTTCGGGGTTTTTTAATTTTTTTTAATAATGCGGACGCGCAGCTAGATAATATTCAAAATTTATAATAGGATTATAGAACTCGTGATTTTACGTCATTTAATGTATATCTATCTCATGAGTGTGCTCCTTACAGTATCCTAGTAACTGGAGTCTAAAATCCAAAATTTGATGCGTGAATTTTCTTAAAAAACCTATTTTTGCGTTTAAAATTTACAAGTGTCATTCAATTTTCTTTGAACACCGCGCGAATTTAGTTTTTTTACGAGACGGATCCACTAAAACCGCGGATATAGATACCTTGAAAATAGGAAAATCAGCAAAAATATATTTGGACAAATCCGCGTACTAAACCGCGATTTTCTTTAATAATATTTACATAAATGTAATCCTTTATACGCGATTATAATATTTGCGATAACGCGTGTCGTAAATTACAGAGATACGCGAGTAATATGGGTTTTTAACGCAAAGTAGAATGTGGAGGCACATCCGCGGTTCTTAAAGAATCTATTTGAAATAGGTGTATATTGACGTATTTTTGATGGGCGCTAATGAAACCGGATGCGCATCAATATCGTATGCACATTGCGAGACTTTTACGCACTTAACGGTCATTGGCATTGTGAGATGCAACTGACGGCACACAATGACCGCTGAATGAAACATCGAAATATGCGTAAATATTGAAAGAGATCGATTCGCTGTATCCAAAATCGGATGCGCATCAACCGACTTTAACTAATTCGCCAATAACAGGCTTTTTAATTTTCATATATTTTGAATGATTGTAATTTCAATATTACTCTTATTTTCCTATCTTTATAAGTTATCACAGTAAGCAAATAAGCTTTCACAATGGTAAACCATATTTCTTGATGAAGTTTTAGCAGTAGACATTAATTATTGTATGATATTTTAGCGAAATAGTTGAAGAACGCCCAAATTTTTTCTAATTTTTCGAATCAAACCAAAAAAGATATTTTCTAACAATAAGTTTTTCCCTTTTGTTGTTGCTATGATATGCAATTTATATACCCAATCTCTATAAATTTGGTATCATATTTTTCTACGCATTGTCTAGATTTCGCAGATATTTTTAATTTATTTTTGAGGGTTTGTACGGTCTCTGGGACAGGATAATTTGAATTTACTTCAATATGTGTTTATTATTTGTTGATTTTCCGCGAAAATAACAATAAATTCAGTAAATATTTAAACGTCTACGAATATATATGGAATACTGTTAACGATTTATGCATACATTTTCTCATAACAACAAATAAGACATTTTTAAATATTTTTTCTTTATACGAGAATAAAAACCTCTGTAACATTTGCGCGCATCGGCCAATTTTGTGAACGCGAACAGATTTGAAACCAGAATTTTTTCCTTAAGCTCCAAAAATTGTAGATGTGCCCCCAATTTTTTTTAAATTTTTTCAAATGGAATTGCAGAGGAAGTTCAGTTTTTATCATATACTCTTTAAATGTAATAAAATTTGTTCAGTGGATATAGATTGGGGTTGATCGTTGACGTGAACATAGTTTAGGCAGACTGGATGAGTGCTTGGCAGTTGGGGAGTTCGTGGTGAGAGGGCGGGTTCAGTTCCGGGCGATTCGTTGATAGCTAAGTGATGTATTTCTGACGATCGTGAGATCTATGTCTTCGACGTTCAAGGTTGGATGAGCGAGGAAAGTATGTGTTTGGTGTTCCGATAAAGATAATCATGAACACGATGTGTTCGGCGTTTGGCAGTAGAAGACCGGGAACATGATTTATTCGTCGTTAGGGTATTAGTATACGGCTACAGTCTAGTTTTAAAATTAAGTATTGAACCGAAGACCCTGTGGAACTTCTGAGTCGAAGATCGATTTAGCAACGTTGTACATCTCTGTCGGCAATGTTGACATATACTTTTTACAAGTTGATTTTTGAGAAACACAAGTTATGTAAGATTACTACCCTATTACCCTTTCAGTTCTATATATTATTATTTTCATTAAAAAAATTAACATTCAAACATTAGTTGACAAACTGTATTCAATTTCACAGTTTCTATTAATAGGTTGCACGAGTTTTCAGGCGCTTTGGAGTTAAAAAATACGTTAATTACTTTCTATTTTTAAAATGATAAGTGTCAACAAAGTATAACGCAATGACATCGGGCATAATACTTGCATGTTCCCTTCACTGTACCTTTTGTCAATTTCGAACAGCTAATGGTGATAATGAATTCAAGACAGACACACAAACACCCATGTAACGTAGTATCAGTTTGAAGTTGAACACAGCAGTCGCATCAGTGAACATTAGGGTTATGACTTTTTTACAACCTCATATTCCTGTATCATATTGGGATGAACTTTTACATAAGATTACATAAAATCTTAATTTTAACGTGATTGGATAAAAAAACCTCACGCACAAAATCATTTGAAAATTTTTATTTATGCATTTTTGACATTTTTTGGAGTCACTATAAGTAGATATTAAAAAATATATAAATAATAACTAAAATAAATATACTAACATAACAAGGATTATGAAAAACAAAAGAAAGTTAAATATTCACATTGTCATTGGAGAGGATGCATCTCAGTGGGAGGTTGTCCTTGTTACGGCAGGAGTTATATAAGTCTTGCATATCTTTGATCGCGCGCTCACAACACTGGTTGCTTCGGGCAATGTTGATTGGAGATTCATCTTTTTTCCAATGAGTACTTAAGCATTTGAGAGCTTTTGGGTAGTCATTCAGAGCTGCAGATAGTTCTGCGAAATCTTCAGAGCGGAACAATTGACTACTGAACCAATGATCAGCCCATGAATAAGAAATGAATAAACAGATTTTACGCAACCTGCTCCGTGTTTCAGGCATCAGTATAAAAGCAAGTAGAGCTAGAATGGCACGAGAGTTCCAGCGTGCATTGCAAATGTTTGGGATCTGCTTAAAATCTACAAAAGGAATTTCACTCTTCTCAATGAAATTGCGGAAAACACGAGTAAGGTGGAAGAGAAACTTCATGTCGTCTCTCCAGCCACCTGTTTCCTTAATCAAAGTTGTACCATTACTGAAGCCTGCTTTCAATTGAGCATATTTTTCATCAAATCCTTCACAAAAAAGTATTCGATGTTTGGTGATGTTGTAGACGCATGGAGTTCATCGTCCATGACAACCCGATGAACTCGATCCAGCACGTGGTGCTGACAACTGATGAACTTGGGTGTGGTGTAACTTTTCGCTTCAAACATTTGCTGCATTCGAACTACAACGCCTGTCTTTTTGTCAGTATTCACGCTTGTTGTATCAGCAACAATCATCACAATTGATCCCCTCTAACACATTCTGGAGACCTTCTGCGATTGTTTTAGCCTTCCCATCTTCCAATTTGAGCGAAGTCATTCTAATTTTTTTAAATTCGTTTTTGAGGACCACTGCCTGCTTGTTCCACTTATCCAGATAAAGCGTGTTTACCAAATGGGTTTTCAACCGAGCGGCTTCCTTGTAGACAGCCCTGTGAATTCCTGACTGACATGGGGTTGGGATTTCAATGGCTTCAGCGGAAAGCTGCTGGAACATCGTAGCTGCTTTATTGGACGAAATCTTTGAACTTGTAACAAGGCGTCTTGCAATGCCTGTTTGGTTATGCGTCCTTTTGCTCGTTGATGCTGCATTTTCATCCTCCCAGGGAGTATCGTAAAAATCCGAGCCACTTTGGGAACAATCAGGTATCGCTGAACTGGTAAATGTGGGCGCACTCGCTTCTATTGTCTTCTTTCGCTTGGACGGGTGAATGGTATTGACACCAGCAGGTTTGCCGCTGGTGTCTTAAGACACGCCGTTCGGACTCGGCGATAAACAGTAGGTCCTATATCATTGAGCTAAATATGAAACGGGGTGCACTCATTGATATGAGAGAAGTCTCCCTTGTCCCGTATGGGATGTTGTGGAACAATGTTTTTTTTGTTTATACCTGATTCAGCACGTGTGCGTTGTAAAATTTTAAAAAATTTCCAAAAATAAGGCTAATAAATGTGGTTTCTGCAGTCTACGGAAAAACACACATCAATAAAAAATGCAAATCCTTTTCTTCATACTTTGAATGTAAAGGAGTAACTCCCATAAATGAACCAGGAGAGCAATTAGTCATAAATTTATGAGAGTTTATTATCTCCCTACCGCAATCATAAAAATGAGTTATCCTTTTTTCACTAATTTGCAAATTGAAAGAATCATAAAAAATCGTCAAAGTTTTTTCCCGAGAGATACATTCGATTCAACATGTGATACCTTCACTTAATTGTAAATAAAAACGTGAGATGTTCATCGATTTTTATGATCAATATCTCATTTTGTTCATAGGTTATGTGGCTTTTCCTGGGAGTAATAAAAATTTTCAAATTTTTCCGTTTTGGGTTTATAAAACTAACAAAAAAGAAAAAAATGTAAAATTTGTCACAAAAATATAATTTCAAAGTGTTTTGTGCGTGACCTTTTTTAATAATTAAATGGAATGAACGTTACCATTGGCATTAATAGGCAAAAGTTCATTCATTCCTGCTACAGGAAATCATTTTTGAGAAAAAAGGTCAAAAAGTCATAACCCTAGTGAACATGCATACATACTTCTACATGTGTAAATGTATGGTCATGTGGTAACGATCCTCTTTATTCAATTTGTCCCATCTGTTTGTCAAGCAGAGCACATAATTTCTTCATATAAATTAAATTCATCAAAGAACACATACTACATACACACACATTGATGGTTATACATTTGCTGTTGGAATAATAGCAGCGACAGAAACACATCTCCTAATTTTAAGTTCATAAATAATCTGATAATAAAAAAATAACTAAAATAAAATATTCGATTTTTCATTTAAAAAGGCAGCAGCCAAACAATCCTTAACCCGCAAAAATATAAAGAAACATAATAGATAGTTGTTTATAATTAATTAATTGGATTAATCGAGCTAAGGTAGTTGTTTATTATATGGAGATTGCTGTAGCACAAAAGAAGGAAAATGGGGAAATATAAGGTATTTTAAGAACCTTGTTTAGGTCTATCGCTGGTTATAAACCGCGAAAACTGAATACCATTGGCAAATTACGTTGGCCAACAAAAGAATGTTTTTTTTTTGCAGTTTTTGTATGAGTTAAAATATTTTTAATTAATTTAATTTTTCTTTGTGGGTTTTAATTGCTATTATTTTGTCTATAAATGTAAGAAAAACAGAAATAAATTTAACATCATCATACTCGTACCAGTCGCAAATACCACCGGCTTGAAGCCGAGCTGCAATGAAAATGGACTCATCAATTTGAGTGCATTTTGTTGGTGTAGGGTGTTGTTTACTTACAACCACTCTCATTGTCCATTGTGCGCGATTTAAATTATTGTTGTGTGCTGCTGATGCACACTTGGAGGAACCTCGATTGACATGTGCTACTGGCACTTTTGTACACTGGGATTTCATATTCTTATTATCGGCTGTTTCGAATCCAGTGACAGTAAAAAATAAGTAGTTGCGCCACAACGACACTACAACTATGGCATGTGTATACAAGAGCACTTACGCACTCGTTTGACATTCTCACAGCATGCTACCCTAGATCAATTCCGGACACAAAGAGGACATACAATACTACATATTGAGTGGGTGTGAGTTGAGACTATGTATTTGAACGCCGACGTTGTGGTTTGTAATGCTAAAGCGGCTGCTGATATTAAATGAGCTAATGACCCGTATTATCATCATTGTAAATAAGTTGCATGTTCATTCCATCCATCCATTAACTGCAACAGAAGACAATGGATACGTATGTATGGGTTTGCAACAGAATCAAACCTACTATACCGTGGTGTTTGTGTGAGCGCTAAGGGTGACTCAAAAGTGCACATATCAATACAAATTGAAAAAAAAAAATAAATTATAAAAATGTTGCCTCTTTGGGGAGTTATATCACCATATCGCTCATTTACTCAAAGAGTGACACATTTCAAAAAATCAAGTTTCGAGAAAAACGTGTCTTAAGTTGTCGATTGAAATTTAACTTCCCAACTTAAAAGATTATTACACAAAAACTAAAATAACTACTTGGACCATTTTTTTTTCATAGAACTAGCCAGATATTAGTGCTAAATTTCTGTGCAAGATCAACCATGACTTGAAGCGTTTTAGTGCTTCAAAAATGCAAACAACTTTTTTGATGTATTATGCCAACCTCCTAGAAAATAAGCTGATACTCGTTGAGTTTTAGAGATATCAACTTGAAAATTTGACACAAGATAAAGTAGAAGTTGTAGAAAATATAGAAATTGCTAACTCAAAAAACCCATTTTTTGAGTTATGCCACTCTTTGAGTAAATGAGCGATATAGAATGAAAGGAACTCTTACTTCTGGAAAAATTGTATACTCTCTAAATATCTGTGTTAGCTAAACATCTTTATAACAGAACATGAACACAGAGATAAATTCAATTTTATTGTACAAATTTTGAGCTTCGGATTACATACTGTGGACCGTGTGCATATATTTATACCCTACACCACTATGTGGTAAGGGGTATTATGTGTTAGTGCATTTGTATGTAACATACAAAAGGAAGCGAGATAGACCCATAGTTCCTTCTAGGGATATACATAGAATCACTTTCTGAGTCGATTTATGCATGTCCGTCCGTCCGTCCGTCCGTTCGCAACGTACAGGTCGCATTTGTTGACCGATTTCGCTGAAAATTGGGGAATACCATTTTTTTAGCCGTCGGAAGATCAAGTTCGAAGATGGGCTATATCGGTCGAAGTTTTGGTATAGCCCCCATATATATTTTCGGCCGATTTCACGTATTTTCTGTAACACACACGCTATATATGTCCGATTTCGATGAAATTTGGAATGTGTGACTGATTTTGGTCTAAAAATAAATGTGCCAAATTATATCGAAATCGGTTCAGATTTGGATATAGCTCCCATATATATGTTCGCCCGATTTCTCGTATGTGATGTACCAATCACGCTATATACGTCCGATTTTAATGAAATTTGGAATGTTTGACTGAATTTGGTATAGAAATAAGTGTGCCAAATTATATCGAAATCGGTTCAGATTTGGACATAGCTCCCATATATATTTTCGGCCGATTTCACGTATTTTCTGTACCAAATACGCTATATATTTCCGATTTCGATGAAATTTGGAATGTGTGACTGAATTCAGTCTAGAAATAAATGTGCCAAATTATATCGAAATCGGTTCAGATTTGGATATAGCACCCATATATATTTTCGGCCGATTTCGCGTATTTGCTGCTCCAAACACGCTATATAAGTCGGATTTCAATGATATTTGGAATGTGTGACTGAATTCGGTCTGGAAATAAATGTGCCAAATTATATCAAAATCGGTTTAGATCTGGATATAGCTCCGATTTATATTTTACATATTCACAGTGGTGTAGGGTATCATATAGCCGGCCCCGCCCGACTTTGATCCTTTCCTTACTGGTTTTGTAATAATAAAATATCCGCAACTAAGTCAATATTGTTCACCACATGGACGGCGTAGATTAAGTTTCCACTGAGGTGTCAAAGGTTTTGCAGGTGCGTCAACACTATAAATTCTTGTAGATGCAATATCTGCTTGGATGCTAATAGATAGGTAAACATAGCTCAGACGCGTCAGCAAATATCTTCATGATGTTGCGAGAAAGGTATTTGGTTATTAATTAGAGGTTCAATTTTTTATGTACACATCTAATATTGTCTTAAATAAGTCGACTAACAAATTTTTGCAAAAAAAAATCGAAATTTTCTTCATTTTTCTGTCACACATGCCATTTGTCATAAATATTTACATTAAGCAATTTTCCTTGCGGCAATTGCCAGTTCGGGGTTGAGAGAGGTGAGGCATATGGGAACTCTTTGCCTCTCTACAGCCTGTTTCACTATCTCGATAAGAAAACCAGAAAGCAACGGATCAAAGTCGTGCGGGGCCGTCTATATGATACCGTACACCACTGGCAAAATGTTTAATATATGTATATGGGAACTATATACAAATCTCGATCGATTTCTAAATACAGTGGCGCAGATAAGTATACATACCCCTTACAAAAATTAAGTTTAGGCTAAATTGTTGGTGTTTTTATAGCAACAGCTGCACTGTGTGGCTCATTGAAGGCAAAACAACCATAATTACACAAATTTATTTTAACATAATACGTATATTTATTATAATTGACGAAATTCAATTTTTACAACACATAATGGTATACGTATCCTTTAAAACTGTTTGCATTTTAGTTAAACTAACTTAAACCAAACAACTCGGGATATGTTCATGTTTTGTATTTTCTAATTTTCAAGGCTATACTAACTATAGATCTTCATGGAAAGTTCCCATTTAAAGGACTCAGGAGATCAATATTGTTTCCAGTGTGAAGAATTTCCTCCAACTTTTGCCGCTGAGTCATCCCCTATGTACGTCCATGATATTAGGATACAGCATTTTCTTCTTAAGGGAGTAGTGCTTCATTGGCCACGTACAGTCTCCAAAATTCCACTGATCATTGGATTTTCTATTTTTTTTATCTCCATTGCAAATATAAATGAAAATTAAAAAAGGTACATAAACGAACACCTAAAAACTACAAAAAATAATTTAACCAATATTTGAATTTTCATTTCACATTGTTACTTTCAGCGAAGTTAATTATCTTTTTGAGCGTTGTCATCTGTAAGCAAAATTGAAAACCATAAAACATTTTTTAGTAATTTATCTGGTTTTCTTCCTAAACATTAACTAACCTTTAACTTTCGCCGTTATACAGAAAACTATACAACAACACAACATTTTCTTTTTCTAAGTAAGAGATGCTTCCTTGGCCAATGGTAACAGTTTCTCTGCCATTCCATTTATAACTTAACAGATTTACAAAGAATACAAAACGCAAAAAGGAATTTCAAAAATGTTTCATTTATTTAATGAAACTCTTTCATTTATCTAATGGAACTCTTTCATTTATTTAATGAAACTGTTTTATTCATTTTTAAAGTAAACCAAACACGTCGAATATATACATTTTTCGCCATTTTTTAAAAGGATGTTTGCGTACTAGTATTTTTAGCCCATTCTATTTAGTTTGAATTCAAAGCACACATATTTTTCTTAAATTTATAGAAATTAAAAGTTTCATTGAATCAATGAAATCCGTTTCGTTTATACAATGAAACCAAAAATCATTGAATTTTAAATAACGTAAAGTTTCATTGCATGAATGAAACATTTCATTATATTAATGGAACGTTTCATAGCATCAATGAAAACTAATCAATGAAACCCGTTGATACAACGAAGCATTTTTCTTTCAGTGTAATATATGGTTGCGAGCTATTTGCAAACTATGATTCGTCGAGTCTGAGAAAATTGAAGGTTGCATTTAATAGCACAATACGATATGTATACTAGGGGTATAACCAAAAAAACCACGCCAGTACGATGTGCGGAATATTGTCCTGATAACGAAAACGCGTGTTTTAGTTCGATTCGGTGAAAAAAGTTTCCGCACCGACTGCGATTACTAAAGCCCTTTTGATATTTTTTTCTATTTAAAAATATAAATTTGCTTTGTTTGAATAAGTATTTATAGAAAACAAACAGAATTCTCACAGGCAAATTCATTAAAAACAGTCTGTAACGTTCGCGAATTCGTTGCAAATGACCACAAATTCTCATGACCGAATGGTACAATAAATATAAACACAAAATTCGCGAGTTTATAAAGAAAAGCAAAAAAATTCAATATTGTCAAAGGTGCATTAAATGCTCTGAAATATCGCGATTTGGTAACTAATTGGTCCAGAATGGTTTGACATTGATTTTACATTAGATTGAAACTATTAATAAGTTAATACGAAAAGCGTATATGTCATTATAACAAATAAAATTAAATAATGCAGTACTGAACTTCAATGCATATGGTGCGGAAACTTTTTCCGCGATAAAGAAAAAATGACATCGTATTTCACAGTAGTTTTTATGCTCTACACGGCTATGCGGTGGTATTTTTGATATTTGCAAAAATAATCCTAATATATACGGTATAAAAAGAACTCATCAGATCTCTCATTTAACAACTAGTCTCTACGGATTTGTTCTAAACACTCTTCTTAAGTCTTAATGCCTTATATTGCTGAATAAAATTATTATTAAACAAAAACCATGGCAGAACTACCAGGTAGTGGTATCACACCAGCTTATCGAATATGAAAAGTCAAATCCCTTTATAAAAAAATTATTTTTGTTGTAATTTCCCCAACAACATAAAGAAAGCTTTGACATAACATATTCAAAATTTTACGATGCCACTACCTGCGTAATTGTGCCATGACAAAAACCTAAATACATTTTGAGAAACTGCAGTTTGCTCAATATAGGAGAGGAAGGAAGTTAATCCCTTTCAGAAGACGAAGTCTCGTCTCTGAACTACAATTCTTTATAGGAACCCGACGCGTTTAGAATACACTACCAAACCAAATACAAATCATTAGCAATGCGCTAGTTTTCAAGATGTTGCTTATTCGATTTCTCACAAATCAATAATTTCTATTTTTCTTTTGTCAAAGTTTTTATACCCTCCACCATAAGATGGGGGGTATATTAAGTTTGTCATTCCGTTTGTAACTAATCGAAATAATCATTGTAGACCCCACAAACTATATATATATATATTCTTGATCAGAGTGCAATTCTACATCGATATAGCAATGTCCGTCCGTCTGTGGAAATCACTCTAGCGTCCAAACGGATTGAAGTAGGTGGATGAAATTTTGGTAAAATCTATTATATGTACGAAGGACTTTTGGCGGGCTATAAAATGTATAGGTCGACGTTTTGATATAGCCCCCATAGGACGATATCTCCCGATTTTCGGTAGTTTGAAGGTTTTAGACTCATCATCACACCGAAATAGCTGAAATTTGGTATTTAGTATTCGTTGGGGGTATAAAACTTTCCCCCAGAAATTTATAGGTATAGGTCCACGCCTTCATATAGCCCCCATAGAACGGTTCCTCCCAATTTTCGGCGTTTTGAAGGTTGTGGCCTCAATATTTCTCAGAAATAGCTGATATTTGGTATTTAATCTTAGTTGGGGGTATACAACTTTCACCCAGAAACTTGTCGGTACAGGTCCACGCCATAGTATAGCCCCCATAGAACGGTAATTCCCTATTTTCGATATTTTGAAGGATGTGGGGTCAATATTCCACCGAAATGGCAGAAATTTGGTAGTGGTCTTCATTTGGGGTATTAAACGCATGTGAAATGTGTCGGTATAGGTCCACGTCTTCATATAGCCCCCATAGAAGGGTACGGTTTAGTGTCAGGTGAAGGGTCAAAATTTTCCACCTGAAATTGTGGGTATAGGTCCATTCTACATATAGCCACATAGAACTGTACCTCCCGATTTCCGGTATGTTGACGGTTGTTGCTCAATATCCCATCGAAATGACTGATAGTTGGTATTAAGTTTTTGATAGAGGTATGAAACATTCCACCCGAAATGTGCCGGTATAGGTCGACGTCCTCAAATAGCCCCATAGGACCGTACCTCCCGATTTATGGTATTTTGAAAGTTGTGGCCTCAATATACAACCGATGTATGGATGTATAAAATATTGCAGAAGATATTCGGAAAATTGTAAATATTGGTCCATAGCCCCATAGGACCGTACCTCCCGATTTACGGTATTTTGAAAGTTGTGGCCTCAATATACAACCGATGTATGGATGTATAAAATATTGCAGAAGATATTCGGAAAATTGTAAATATTGGTCCATGTTTTGGAAAGAACAAAAATGTCGCCCCATATGAACTGTTTTGAAGGGAGTATTATCAGTTGAGATATATGTATGTACTACTCCTGCAATAAATGGAAAAGTTTAGTACTTTCATAAACGAAATTAAACTAATTGTTCCTATTCACTTCAATACAGTTCGTGGTGGAGGGTATAAAAATCTGGCCGAACTTAACGCTTATCTTACTTGTCGGTATAGGTCCACGTCTTCATATAGCCCCCATAGAACGGTACGGTTCAGTGTTAGGTGGGGGTCAAAATTGTCCACCTAAAATTGTCGGTATAGGTCCATTCTACATATAGCCCCCCATAGAACTTTACCTCCCGATTTCCGTTATGTTGACGGCTGCTGCTCAATATCCCATCGAAATGACTGATATTTGGTATTAAGTTCTTGATAGATGTATTAAACATTCCACCCGAAATGTGCCGGTATAGGTCGACGTCCTCAAATAGCCCCATAGGACCGTACCTCCCGATTTACGGTATTTTGAAAGTTGTGGCCTCAATATACAACCAATGTATGGATGTATAAAATATTGCAGAAGATGTTCGGAAAATTGTAAATATTGGTCCATGTTTTGGAAAGAACAAAAATGTCGCACCATATGAGCTGTTTTGAAGGGAGTATTATCAGTTGAGATATATGGACGTACTACTCCTGCAATAAAAGGAAAAGTTTAGTACTTTCATAAACGAAATTAAACTAATTGTTCCTATTCACTTCAATACAGTTCGTGGTGGAGGGTATACAAAGTCCGGCCGAACTTAACGCTTATCTTACTTGTTTAAATTATTTTTGCATAAATTTTAATATATATATATATATATATATATATATATATATATATATATATATATATATATATATATATATAAGTCTTATAATTAATTTTAACATATTTAATTTTGTATTATTCAATTTTTTATTTTTTTGTTACTTACTTTAATTTGGATACTAGGTGAAGATTTATAAATCTACACTGTCATTTAAGATATTATACATATCTTGTAGTGTAGACATTCAATAAATAAATAAATAAATGTTTTTTCAAAATAGTCTGGCTTAATCCCATTGTTGTTGTTTTAATATTTTAAAGCAACTATTTCATTAGTGGAAAAGATTTGGCATTGTTCGCCAAGGGGTAAGGCAGGGAATACTATAGTTTCGATCCACGCCACTGGATCTCATCAGTTCCCTTGTTTCTTGTTTGTGGATATTCCCCACCGAAGTTATTTTTCAATTACTTCTTCAACAAGAAACTTTTTATACCCAAACATCAATCGTCAGCTCGAAGTATAAAGGTAAGCAAAGAAAAAAGTTCAATGAGAAGTTTTTCCTTGGCAACCTCATACAACTCCGACGAAATAAATAAATAAATAAATAAATAAATAAATAAATAAATAAATAAATAAATAAATAAATAAATAAATAAATAAATAAATAAATAAATAAATAAATAAATAAATAAATAAATAAATAAATAAATAAATAAATAAATAAATAAATAAATAAATAAATAAATAAATAAATAAATAAATAAATAAATAAATAAATAAATAAATAAATAAATAAATAAATAAATAAATAAATAAATAAATAAATAAATAAATAAATAAATAAATAAATAAATAAATAAATAAATAAATAAATAAATAAATAAATAAATAAATAAATAAATAAATAAATAAATAAATAAATAAATAAATAAATAAATAACGACGAAATCCAAAAGTCCCGAATTTCTGCCCTTTATATTCCACACAAATAAATTGTAACGTCGGTTTTTTGTGAAATATTTGAATTTTGCTATCGGCTGTAACGTCGAATCACACGAAGAAGAAAATTTTCTCTCAATAATTTGTTGTATGTATATTTTTTCAAACTCAAACAACGACAAAATACCAAACTTATTCACAACATGTTCGAAGATGTCGGTTTTAAATCAATTGTTACATTTGTTTGACAACCCATGAACCAAGGTGGAATAAAATCATTAAAATCGCATTGCCATCGCAAATAACCACTATCCTGGAAAGAATAGAAAAGGATCAAAGTACGAAATGAAATGTTATTGTTAGATTAATCATGGGAAAATTTAACGTCTTCTGTCATTGGTAATTGTTTTCATCATGCGGGATTGTTAATGGTCCTTTGAACGATTCTGAAGACATTTGCCTTCATTCTAATTCCTCACAACACCTAGAAAATATTGAAACCCTTTTAAATTTAACTCAGATCTGAGTTTTATCTGAGTTAAATTTAAAACTTATGTCTGAATTTAACAGCACAAACTAAAATAATATACTATTAGAAATAGAACCATATCCAATTTTAACGTGATATATCTTCTGAAGAATGAATTTATTATCTTTATTTTTTTATTTTGTTTTTAGTCACTTATACTTATTAATTAATTTTATTTATTTAATAAAACAACGTATTTATACCCAAAATTCACTATATATAATATAATTTTACCTCTTTTATAAATATCGTTTATAACGACTATCGCTTATAGCGTCCGATTTTGGCCGGTCCCTTGGCCGACGTTATAAGCGATTTCGACTGTAATTAATAAATAAATAAATATCGGTTATTTTCATTAAAAATATGACCTAAGTGATTTTTTGTGGAAACTGAGCATTACTGGTGTAAGGCAACTTTTCTCTCAAAAAATAAATAAAATTTTGAAAATATTATGAACAGCTACCATATATAGGGTGATACCCATAGGTCAATGTACGTCAATTTTTGCTTTGAAGTATTGCAATTTCGTCAAAGCATCATAGCTTAAATAATATTTCTTATAATTTATTTTTATTGTTTTTTAAACAGACTGATTTAATCCCAATTGCTGTTGCTTTAACATTTTATTAAACAACTATTTTTTTAGTTTCCTCATAAATTCTATAGTTTCTTGTTATAATTCAATAATTTCTTCAACTAAAAAAAAATACCAACCTAGAAAATGGGAAATGCAAACTTAGAAGCAATTGTTTTATATGGTCTGTTCCAGTACTACAAGAATCTACTATCTTTTACTATTTTTTTCGATATTATAAAGGAAAAATTATCATCGTAATAAAAATTTGGTATTTGGTGTTTCCAGAGGCTAAAAAACATTTCTATACAAGTCCACGTTTTGGTATAAAATAATAATCGTTCCACAAACATCCCAGAAAGGAAAAGGGGACTTCTCTCATAGAAATGAGTGCACCCTGATTCACGTTTGGTCTGTTCCCGTACTGCAAGAATCTACTTTTTTTACTATTTGTTTCGATAACATAAAGGAAGTATAGTTATCGTAATAAAAATTTGTAGAGTCTTGCAGGTTCTGGAACATGCATTTACTCAGTAATATGGGACCTACTCTTTATCGTCGAGTTCACCACTTGTAGAGAAGTTTTTTTTTGCTGAAATACTCAGGAAATGTCGCATACATTACACTGAGGCATATTTTGCCACCGTTGAAAAGGGCTACAACTTTTCTGCATTTTTTACAAATATCAAAAATACCAGCACATAGCCGTGTAGAGCATGGAAAAGTATTAAAGTTGAAAAATGCGTTGTCACTTTTCCTCTAAATTAATTGTTCCACAAACATCCCAGAAGGAACAAGGGAGACTTCTCTCATATCAATGAGTGCACCCCGATTCATATTAGCTTAATGATGTGGGACCCACTGTTTATCGCTCAGTCCGAAAGGCGTGTCTAATACACCACTTGTAGAGAAGTTTTCACATGGCTAAAAAACTCAGGAAATGTCACCAACATTACTGAAAGGTAATTCCCCACCGTTGAAATTTTGTGGTTGCCTGGCCGTGGAACCGAACCCACTACCTTCAGCGTGCAACGCGGGTGTGTATACCATTGCACCACCATTAAAAAATGTTTCCGATTTCATGTATTTGATTCGCCAACTACGCAACATTTTTTCAATTTTGATGACATTTGGAACGTATCACACGGTGTGCCTTAACAAATTTAAATGGAATGTGCTTACACCTCGGAAGTTTTTGCTGATTCTGAAACTACAATGCTCGTAGATGAGAAATATCAAGAAACAAAAAAAAAATCGCCGGAGGGATTTTAAAATAAATCAAGATTTAAGTTCACATTTTTAGGGGTTCTTAAGGTTTTAACGATTTTGCTTGGAAACCGCGAGTTCTATGTAAATGGGTCTAAAGAAAATGTTGTAGCAGAGAAAATTCTCCATAAGATTGCTCTTAATGATACTTTCGTAGGTGTTACCGTTTTTGAGTTATAGAAGTTCAAATTGAGACAATGCACTGACTGTATCGCCTCCTTTACATAGAACTCGCGGTTTCCAAGCAAAATCGTGAAAATGTTAAGAACCCCTAAAAATGTGAACTTAAATCGCAATTTATTATAAAATCCCTCCGGCGACTTTTTTTTGTTTCTTGATATTTCTCATCTGCGAGCATTGTAGTTTCAGAATCAGCAAAAACTTTCGAGGTGTAAGCACCTTCCATTTAAATTTGTTAAGGCACACCGTGATCACCAAATTCGGACTAGAAATAAGTTTGCAATATTATATTGAAATCGGTTTAGATATTGATATTATCTATATATAGGGAATGTTTCATACCTCTGCCGAAGACTAAACACCAAATTTCTATCATTTCAGTTGGTTATTGTGACTAAAACTTTCAAAATACCGAAAGTCGGGTGGTACGGTTATATGGGGGGTATATCAAAACATGGACCGAACATCCCAGTTTTTTGTCCTCGAGATTGTAAGTCAACAATAAGTACATGTACCAAAATTGATGCACCTACGATAACTCCTTCTATTTTTGGCCACAGTTTATAGGAACTCGCGACATAGTACGCCTTCATATAGCCCCCATAGAACCTCCCAATTTTCGGTATTTTGAAGGTTGTGGCCTCAATTTTATCCGATGTGGCTGAAATTTGGCATTTAGTATTACTTGGGGGTATAAAACTTTCCTCCAGAAATTTGTTGGTAAAGGTTCACGCCTTAATACAGCCCCCACAGAACGGTACCACACGATTTTCGGTATTTTGAAGGTTGTGGCCACAACAACCCACCGAAATGGTTGAAATCTACGTTGGAAGTAAAACTCTTTCCGACTGAATTTTGTCGGTATAGGTCCACGTTTCGATATAGCCCCTATAGAAAGGTACCTCCCGATTTTCGTAATTGTGAAAGATCTGACGTCAATATCCCACCGAAATGACTGAAATATGTTATTAGTCTTTCATGGGGTTATAAAATGTTCCAGAAAAGAATTATCAATATAGGTCCTATATCCCCCATAGAAGCATACCTCTTGATTTACGGTATTTTTAGGTTTTAACCACATTATCTTACTGAAATATCGGAAATTTGTTATTTAGTCTTTTTTGAGTCTAAACTTTACGCCAAAAATTTGTCGGTATAGATCGACGTTTTGATATAGCCCCCATAGAATGGTATCTTCCGAATTTCGGTATTTTGAAGGTTAACGACATTGCTTTACCGAAATTGCTGAAATTTGGTATTACGTCTTCTTCATAAACGAAAGGAAACTAATTGTTCCATTTTACTTAAATACCACTCGTGGTGGAGGGTATAACAAGCTCGGACCGCCGAACTTAAAGCCGTTCTTACTTGTTCAATATTTAAATGGAATGAATGTTATTTTAGTCATTAATAGCCAAATTTTCATTCTTTACTCGTGAAAAAGAAAATACTTTTTGAAAGAATTGCGCTTTCATTTTATAGTATTTTTTTAACAAAGGTACAATTTCAAGGTGGCTTGTTTTAATACTTGAATGGAATAAACGTTATTTTCGTCTTTAATAGGCAAATGTTCATTCATTTCTGCTACTGGAAATCATTTTTGAGAAAAAAGACCAAAAGGTATATATAGGTATAATATAGGTATATATTTACATTACAGGCGAACCGCGTAAAATAACAACATCATGTAAAATGTATTCTCATAAGCTTTGAAACCATATTCACTTTGTAGTAATCGGTTCAGTAGATCCGGGACCGTCACCAAAAAAAAAAAAAAATAAAATATTCATAGGAGGTTGGAAGCCTGAATTTTCCCCAGTTCGGGATATGTGAATTGTGAATTACAAGGTAGATTTAATGGAAAAAATCGGATCGTTCCATGTCTTTTGCATTACCTTTTGTCGGGAAAATTAAAAAAAAAAAAAAAACATTAAAAAGACTTCCACCAAAATTCAGCTCTGTGGGATTTGTGCTATTTCAATATCTATTTTGACTGGGCCTACATCACGCATCTTTTCCAATGAAAAGCGCTATTCTTCAGTGTTATTTTTCTTCATAAGTTCTACTTTTAAAACATTCTTGCCGCGGATTGGTTAAAAATTCCAATTTGAATATAGAAGAAGATATTAAAAATAGTTATTGGACATAAGAATTCACTACAGCAGGACTTATAGCAATATGCTACATTATCGTGGATTCGTCTTTTGATATTTAACTACTTTTCCCATAGTAATCCTGTAAAACTTATATATATTTGAATTCTTCTTTATCACATTTTCTGGACATATATACATAATATGTATGCATATTATGCAATATACATGTGTACATATCAATGATTTACTCAAAAAGTGTCACTTCTAAAAAATCAGTTTCGAGAAAACGCGTTTAAGTTGCCGATTGAAATTTGACTTCCCAAATTAAAAATACTGTTCCACAAAAAATAAAATAACTACTTGGATCATCTTTTGCAAAGAGCTAGCTAGATACCATTGCTAAATTGTCATAGAACATATAGAAGAAATAGAAATTGCTAACTCAAAAACGCATTTTTTGAGTAATGCCACTCTTTGAGTAAATGAGTGATATGAATTTCCCTCTTCAGCTGTGCATACAAAATGGTTATTTTTAAAATATGTGGTGTACGTTTTAAGAAACACTAAAAAGACCTTGTCACTCACATACCATTTCATCTGATCGCATAACAATCTAGCAGATAAAATTTTGAAGTCATTGAAACTTTAAGAAAGAAAGACAACAAAATTCCATCCCTACGCGATATCTTATCCTAGAATCATCCCAAAAGTATCTGGACGTATTCGGAAGTCCATTAATCCTCGTCAATGGGGAATGTAAATACCCTTTAAATTCATTACCTTCTACATCGGGTTTCACAAACACTTATTCCCAGGTAGAACTATGCAGATTTCTTTTATTCTAAACCTGCCCAAAACACCCCCACCATCCCTTAACTTTTTTAAAATCTTCTATAATCTCACTTGATTTTAGACTATGTCTTCGAGGTCGTCGCTTGTTCAATTATAGGATTTGAACAAATACTAACAATCTATTCCTTTGGCCACATAAATCTAAACCTTGAAAAAGAGATAATACAAATCGAGATTATATTGTAAACGACCGTGATTTATTGGCAACATAGAGTTTTAATTTTGTTTGTTTCATTTTAATTGTTCGGATTAAGGTATGGAATACTCTAAATCATTAATTTATGCCTTCTTTATGATCATATTTCATTTGTAAACAAACATCATTGGAACTCCAGAAGTCGATAAATCTTGACAAATTCCAACAATAGCTATCTGTGGCCTATAACATTCATCAATTCGGCTTCAGCAAAATGTCCCTCCTATTGGCATTGATAAACAAAGAAACGATGGCACGTCTCGTTCATGCTCCACTGGGATTCTCAGCACAAAGTATTTCAATTTATAGATTTTGCATCCATTTAGCCTGTAATCAGGGAAACACTGAATTAAGAGAAAGTCAATATCACTTTCACTACACTCACTTTTTTCTGCTTTTTAAATGAGCATTTTCTATTTAGAATTCACTAGACTTGAATTTTGCTTTTTTCTCCTCACTCCGTATCACTTATAGTGTTTTGTTTTGTTTTTGTCGTTTATCACTCCATGCTCATTCATATGTTCTATTCATGGTATGTCTTGATCTCTCATCTTTCGTATTCACCACTGAAGTAGATAAAAGGTGTGTGTCTCGGATATATGGAATCACAGTGTAGAACATTTAATTAATTGCATTTAATTTCTTAAATACACTGGAAAAATGAATTTAATGGCGATTTTCAAAATCTACGCAATTTATTTCGTAGATTCAATCATTTTTTCAATTTAATATATAAATTATTTTTCGATAAAAATATCGATAACAAATAGATATTGAAGTGGCAACTTTACGCACTGACATGACGTTTCTATATACGATATTTCATATTTTCCTTTGCACAGACTTTTAACTACAGCCAACATTGCTTTGGTATTACATTAAAAATTTTAATTCTTTCTTTCTTTTGGAAACACTTAATCAAATCACATCTAGAGTGCGAAAAAATTCTAAAAATCGTCAAAGTCTTAAACATAACCTGAATTTCAAGTGATAAATTGTGATATTATCATCCAACAATTATTCAATATTTTACAACTGAAGGTAAATTTCTTATTTCGGCCCAGAAAGAATCCTATTGCTAACTAAAGTGAATTTTAGGGAATCCATTTACGTAACAGTGAGCATAACCTGTACAAAACCAGACGTATTGTGTGGTAATAATTGCCTGATCCTGAATATTTTTCTATCTGCCTGTGAGAAAAGCAATTATATTAAATATAATTTCCAAAAACCTCCAAAACTCTACTGAAGATCACACTACCCACAGGGTAGCTGTGGATCTGGAAATATTTAAACGGTGCCTTTTCCGACGCACTTTAAAAAATTCGGCCGCCTAGAAGTCTTCCCAACGGTACCATTCCGATCTTTCTTTTGGCATATATTGGAGTCTCCGATAAGAATTTCACGTTATGACTTAAACTTGGAAGTTGCATAACCACATAACCTACATTCGATCCGCCATCATATTACTTTAACCTTGAAGTGATCTAATCAAAACCTAACCTTATTTGAAAAGGTTCAAAATATTTGGTCTACTGCTACGAATGTTCATGAAGTCCAAGCCTTTTGGTTATTACCTATTCGGAAGACAGAAGTGCAAATAAATCGCCATTCTACTATTCCAATGTACTCATATCTGCCTGGCAACATATTCTAATTTGGCTGATTTCCGTTTGAACTCCCAACAAAGTTTGCCAAATATGTCCCAAAGGAGTGAATGTTTAGTCTGACATAACCCCATAACTATCTCTGAAGTCCCACTTCTATACATGCTGCTTTGAGGAACGAAGACTATAAACCTGCAACTAAACTGAGCATGCATCAAAAATTGGAAAAATTCCATTCAACTATCAATAATTAGCAACCCCAATGACCATTAGGCAAATGGTATAGCGATGATGGAATATATACACTTATTTAAATAAGGCTGATCAAATTCATAACCATAAAACAAGTATCGTTTAAATATTTTTCATTAAGATAAAATTGAACATGATATGCAAATTAGTAATATTTGATTATTTAAGCGTAAATATCTTTTAAAAAGTGTTTTACTGAATTCTTTATAAAACACTTGAATTTATCATATATAAATGTATGAAATTAAACATATCTAATATATGATTTAATATCTTTCAAAAATGTAGATTTTATTTCTCCAAAGATTGCATATCAAGTTCAATTATTTTCAATTTCGATGATTAATTTAAATTTAATTCATTTATTTGCACGATAGATAAATTTAATGACATATCGCATGATAGAAAAACATCACCCAATCTAGAGTAATATTTACACCTTCCACCATAATTACCTAGCAAACTGTACGAGCATCCAGAACTTGAGAAGGCCTTCATCAATTCCGGAGATTGTGGTAAGTCGTACAAACCAACGTATTTGTATTGTATAGATTTATGAGAGCAATTATGCAAATAAGAGATATTTCATTGTCGAAACTCGGTGTGCTCTCTTCAATCAGTGAGAACCCACTATAGTTTTTTTTTAACTCTTAATCAATAATTTAACATAATGCACTCATTTTATGCTCTTGTGTGGTGATTTCTATCGTTGTTTTTTTTATTCCAACCTAAGTATCAATTAATTAGACATTAGGGGTATTCACTCTTAAAGCTCTTTTTTTCGTGCATAATTTTTAAATTTTAAAATCATTATTATGTATACTAGTATTTTTCTTTTCGTCTAAATTTTCTTTAATATTAATATAAGATATTGTCTACCTAACTATGAATTGAATAAAATTATGATAGAATTCAAAATGAATTGGTAATTGAATTATAAGACGTTTTCTTACATAAAGGGATGATTGTCTAGTTTTGGAGTGACATATACTAGGGGTCCATATAAATGTAGCCATTATGGACATAGGATGGAGTGGGTTTTGAGGCAATTTCTCAACACCATCAGAGAAATTGAATCATCTATAGCTTGTAGTTTAACAACCAAAGTTCATTCAACCATAACTTCCATTTCATTTTCTTTTATTGGGGTCATAGTTTACAGACTTATTTCTTGCATATATTATAATTGGTCCACCTTTAGATTATTCGATTTTTTCTTGTTAGTTTGTTTATGAGGGAGTCTAAAATAATATCTGTTTTGTCAAAATACATTGATCTTAGAAGGACAAGAACCCCCCTATCCCGACTGCAGCTACCTATAATGGCTCCCGCTGTCCTATCCTAGATCAAAGGTCCTGATGCATTGTATACAATAAAATTGCATCCTAACGAAGGTTCCCTTCGGTACATTACAAATACGTATTTAAATATTATTTGTTAAACGAAAACTTTTGGTGATCCCTGTCAGTCATCTGCAGTGCATTTATTCATCTGAAAGTGTTCGCATTTGTAGGCTGATGTTGTTTGTGGTGGTAGTTGTTGCGTGTGTTACTGTGACTGTTTTTGTGCATTATTATCGTTAATCACATGTTGAGGTAGGTAATGGCTTCCAATTGGAAAACCAACCCACCGAAAATTATACTGATAAGGCGTCCGAAAGCGGAACAGTGGCTGGCAGGCTGGTTCTTGACGTAAGACTGGCTGACTGCCACTTCGTCCCCTTCCTTCTTCACTGATTGTTGGCTGTCGACAAACAATGCCAGTCGACCGTAATAGAATCCGGGGTTGATTTTCCATAAACTTTATTTTGGTGGAGTTATTTATTTAGATTGTGAATTTATTTTATTTTGTTTTTGTTTCTTTTTCTTCTTGCCAAGAAGTCCCCCTCCATACATGAATACATACATGGTATATATGTTCAATTATATGTATGTAAGATATAGTCTTGTGTATATACATTGTACATATGAACATAAATTTATCCATAGATTCAAAGTGTGATGTACATACATACATATGTGGCCGTATGTTTGTACACACTCCGCAATGCATTCAACACACATTGGAGTGCACAAATAAGTTGTTGTATCAATTATGTTTATAAAACTTGACGAGGCGACTGGCAGGGTATGAAAGAAGAATGCAGGAATGGATAAGAAGAAGAAAAAACCATAAATGCTCAAGTTTTCATTATTTATTTACTTAGTATCGGGCAAAAACGATTCTCGAATTTAAATGAATTTCTTTTGAAAGAAAGAAAACATTTTTCAAAAAGTCTCCCTCTCATTTGGGCTCGATCTGTTACTCTGTGGCGTTGTCGCCACCGTCGTGTGTCAGAAGTTATGCGTGCACCGAAAAAAACCACCACTGATTGTAACCACACTCACAACGGATCGCACCACATTCAAATGCATGGAGCATTGTGGGCGCCGCAGTGGTTTTTTGGGTATGGTCAATTCCACGTTTATATCCGGAATTCCTTTTCGTGAGCTAAACTGCATTGGCTGCATTGAAAATATGACTGTCTGTTTGCTATGCTACAAAATGTGTCTATCCAATTAGATTTTGATCATAAAAGAGTTTTTATGGAATTTATGAGTGATGAATATTATTATGTGCTGATAAGAATATTGAAATATTTCAACAGTAGAATTAAATCAGTCGTTTGACGAATTCTATTTAAAAACTTTGAAAAGTGATTCTATTTTTCTACATGATTGATTCAAGGAAAGTAATTAAACAAAATTTTCTACATTGTAAAAACATTGATCGATAGATAGTCTGAACTTACTTACACACCAACCAATATTAAAGATTGTAACCATCATGTTTCAAATACCACATTTTATTTCTAAACGTTTTTTCTCTTCCTACTTCATGAGTATTTAATCATTTTTGCGGCATCTTCAACCCTAGTGAATTTTTTTAGAAATGGCGGTCAGTAAATTTTATTATTATTTTAAATTTTCTATTATTAAAGGCGGGTTTCATAGCTGTCGAAACGAGTTATGAATTTATTCCAATGTTCATATTCTCACACTTTGAAATGTGTTGGTAATTTCGTCAAGATACGCGCATTAGCTAACCATATACTTAACATGAGCTTGGTACCATTTATGGTGGTAGAAATATTTTTCACACTTAATTAATTTTTAAATGAATGCAGTTCTCTAAGTGTCCTAATATTGTTGATTGTCTATCATCAATACGTACAACGTTGCTAATAAAAGATACAGAATTTAATATTTGTATTTTTGAATTTGTAAAAAAAAACTGACGCTGCCGACATGCTGGATCACTCTTCAAATCGGCATTTTTTATTTAGGATAATGACTTCTATTTATTTTGTGGTGAAATTTTTGACATTTTTTATCTTTTACATATTTTTTATCAGGGAGTAATACTATAGTTTTGAGTTTGGCCAGAAATTCCTACTAAGTTGTTGTTATAGCATCATGAAACCTACGTTGAACCATAGGATTGATGCTGGGTTGGCAGCCGCTAGCCGAAGCACTATGATTTCGGTACGAAAGAACTTACTGCCGTGTTATTGCCGAAAATATTATTCAATAACTACTTCAATAAAATATTTGTATGGATGTATACCCAAACGTAAATCGGTCGAATAGAAGTATGACCAGAAAAGCCTACGCATTGAGAATTATTTGCAAAGAAGTAAAATTTTTACCTTGTCATGCGTTCGTTGAGTCTCGACGGAAAATAAATAAGTAGTTAGATACGTATTTAGCTTGTTTCAAAATTAGAGCATTGTTGCCGCTTTTTGTTTGGGATAAGAGATGGTCTGTATGATGATTTTTTAGGTTTTCGACGGTCAGAAAGTTGTAAACGTCGAAAACGTCACATACCCCTAGCAAACGTATAAAAAGTAGTAAGTGTCATAAACCTCAAAAAATGTATGTTACCACCATATTTTTCAATAAATACTAATTCTAAAAAGCTGTCTTTATTATTGAAGAGCCTACGTACTTTTTTTAAGTTTAAACACATTTTTCTTAATATTTTATTTTTTAAAGTAACTGAAATGATTGAACAAAAAATTGGATTAAGCACTAGCACGTCATCTACAATACATTCTGAACACTACGTGCGATTCAAAGAATTTGCTGGTGAAATATGGTCGGTTCCAACACTGCAAGAATCTACTAATTTGTAATATATATTTTTTTTTTGATAACATAAAGGAAAAATTGTTATCGTAGTAAAAATTGTAGATTGTTGCAGGTTCTTTAACAGGCATATTATAAACAAACATATAATGACCATATAATATAAAAAATATACATTAAATTCTTATTTTTTTAATGAACTCTACTTCTGTTTGTTTTTTTTCTTTTTATTAAAACGGGATCTCAAAAGAAATAATACAAGTAAAAAAGTATCAGTCGGCTTTGCCGACAGAGATATACCCTCAGCCTGTGTGGATTGAATTACTTTTTTTCCAAAAAAAAAACTTATGTATTTAGGGGGATTTTCAAAATTTTAATAGGATTAAAGCTCAAAAATTTGCGGGGATATCGATAGATAGGGCTATTTTACCATACTAGCCTACGAAAAACATAATATCGCTGTAAACAGGGCCCCAAGGAAGCCCTTCGGAAAATGTCCAGAGGATCCTCGAACAGACCCTTAACCACACAAAAATGTTGAACATTTGTGTGGGGGTACCCCAAGGATTGTACAGATAGGGCCCAAATTTTAACATAAACTAAGTTTCGACAATATTTAAAGATCCACAGTTTAGACCAAGTCGGTTGCTACGTCTATAAGATATCGCGCGTGCCATTTTACCGAATATTTTCGAACTTTTGTGGGAAGGTACCGGAAAGAGTGGACCTATAAGCACACCTTCCAATTTCATCTAATATTCGAAGAAATTATACAATATCCAAAGTGTGGACGAACGCAGTATACGGTTCGAGTCCCTTCAGCCCCTACATATGGTGCCATAGGGGTTTTTTACAACTTTCTTTTATCAAGAAGTATGGATTTGCCCCTGAAAAACTTTTATTGTCGTAATTGAGGCAAAAATGCAAGTTGCTTAAACAAAATTCAAAGTGATTCGAAAGCCGGTCTTAAAGTGAATTTATCCAAAATTTTGTGTGGGAGGTACCCGAAGAAGTGGATAAACATAGTCCATATTCGAACCTGATCCATATCTGGTAGATATATTAGGATGTGTAAAGTATGGACCAAATCGGTCACTCCCATCAAGAGTTATCGTGCGCACAATTTTTCCGAACATTGTTGAACCTTTGTGGGGTGGTTCCTGAAGGAGTGGATCGATATAACCCGTCTTCGAACTTAAACTAAGTTTGGACAAAATATTACGAAAGCCAAATTTTGTACCGTATCGGTTGATCCGTTCGAGGGTTATTGTGTGCTCCAGCCAGACAGACGGACGGGAATCGCTAAATCAACTCTAAATTGTCTCAAACACATTTCGTCAAATATACTTGGGGTCTAAAACCATTATTTCGATGAGGCACATTTTGCCCGTATGAAAGTGTATATACCCTCGTTAGCATAAATGCTGAGGGTATAAAAATGAGCTTTGTTATTATGAAAAATAACGATTTTTATGTTATAAAATTCCATTGTTTATGCTGTCAAAAACCTTGTTTTTTTGGCAAGGTTTACGACGTTATACGTCAGAAATGTATGTCATATACGTCATAATTTCCGACAGACCATCTATGTTTGGGATGGTAACTTCTACTTAATGAAATCTGAAAATCAGTTGTACGAGTACTTTGTGAATTTAAAGGAAGTACGCAGATAAAGAAAAACATTTTTGTTTTTCTTTTGCACAGGTAATCTCGTATATTAATAGAAGAGCAAAGGGATTGACTGATGGACTTACTGATTCCTTCATCAATGCCCGGATGAAACGGGTGAAGCTAGACTCTTGGTATAAAAAGTACTAAAATGTACTAAATATGGTACCATTTGTATTTGTCGAACCGGTGGAGCTAGGATTCTGACATTTAGAAGGAAGATCACTGGTGGTGTTTGAGGATGGATGTACCAAAATGTTTTAAAAATTCAAACAATAAGCGTACGAAAAGTTCTAAAATGTACTAAATTCGGTAACATTTGGTATTATGTGAATGTTAGAATTCTGAAATGTCTCTAGGTATGATGAAATTATAAGGTGGCGTAAAACCCCAGTGGGGTAGCTTCAATCCGTATTGACTCAAAAATGGCTGAATCGATTTTCTTAACAAAAAATTTCAGATAATGAAATATAGGCTATATATTTTGTTGAATTTCGGAGAGGACGGGGAACTTTCCCTAGGCCCTATTTTTTAAAAACACTATTTTTGAAAAACTTACGAACTTATCGTTTAAAAATACATCTGCGAGGCAACGGTGGTTGAATCTCCGACCCTAGGTACTTATTTAGGGCCCAAAGACCCGAAAATGTCTTTTTAAATATGAAACTACTGAATCGATTTTTCTGAAAAGAATGTACAGAAATGACCCCTGGTGAAAATATGCTAAATATTAGGCCCTATTGAATGTATGGGACCTTGGAAAACTCCTAACTTTTCAATGCACCGTTAGGTCATAACAGCTCATCTCGAAAGAGAATTAATTCAAATATCACTATAAAAATGACTTTCGCATTAATAAGGGAAAAATAAAAGTGACGGAATTTGGTTTAGAAATATCTTTGCAAATTTATATTTATATAATTCCAGATTTAGATTATAGCTCCTATATCTTTTTTCAGCCAATTTGAGGTATTTAACGCAACGAACACATTTTATTAATTTAATGAAATTTAGAAAATGTGGCGGAATTTTGTCTAAAAATAAGATCGGCAACTTATTTCGAAAACGCTTCAGATTTCGATATAACTCCTACATTGACATACCAAACACAAATGTAGACAGATATTTTGATGAAATTTGGAAAATATGAGACAATTTGGCCCAAAAATAATTTGGCTACATTGTATTGAAATCGTGGTGGCGTAGGATAGCATCCATCTGACTTCGATACATTCCTTACTGGTTTGTTTTGATGTCTACACGCAGAAAAATATATGTTAGAAATATGTTTGAATCCAAACAAATATTTGTTTGGGACTGGTTGCAAACAAATATATGTCTGGATCCAAACATAATTTGTTTGTGTCCAAACAAACATATGTTTGTAACATTTTGTAATATATCTCAATTTTATTTATTTGGTTACCAACATATTTTTTATGTTAGAACATATTTTTTATGGGTGGAGAGAGGATGTTTATCAAAGAGAGTAACAACAGTGCTCTCGCGGTTGCGGAATGCTGTTTTATAATAAAGAGCTGTGAGTACGTTACAATAGAACACGTAGAAGCGAAGAAGGGGGCTTCGGTGGCGTGTATGCGTCAAACACGTGTGTTTCTTGTTTTGTTGTTGTTAACCAACGTAGCAAGCGAAGAAGAAAAGAAAAAATGGTATGAATTATCTTGTTTTCTTTCTTCAGTTTTTTAAATATCATCGTATAGTGAAATGGTGTGTGAAGTGTATGTGAAATGGTAATAACGGTAAAAACCACGACGATATGATTAAAGCCAATCTTATAGAGAATTTTCATAGCTACAACATTTTCTTTAGTCCCATTTCGATAGGAATTGCGGATTACAAGCAAAATCGTGAAAACCTAAAATACCCTTAAAAATGCCAATTTGAATAGCAATTTATTTAAAAAGCGATTTTTTTATGTTTTTAGTTTTTCTCATCTATGAACATTGTAGTTTCAGAATCCGCAAAAACTTTCCAGGTGTAAGCACCTTCCATTTAAATGTGTTTCAAGAGCACCGTGTTGCCTTTCAATAAACAACCACCATTTATAAATGTGTGTATATAATGAAAATAGCCAGTGAGCGCTTACTGAGAGCAAGTGAGCATGCATTTTAATGTGTTTTACATTGAAATTTACGCTCCCTTGCTCTCAGTAACCGCCCACTGCACAGTGCTGGCACTTATATGGGAAGGTGTGACAAAAATACTTCTAAATAATATATCGAACTGAAATTGTTATCAATGGTTCATAATGGCCCAAAAGCACTCTAAGTAAAATATTGCGGTCCTAGGTCCAAAATTTCGCGTGGTTGCAATGTAATGAATCATTCTGAATTGAAGTATTTTACTGTTACCAACACATTTTCAACCGAATTTGCTGTAATCCAGTACCAAGAGTTTTTAATGCATAGTAAAAATTGAGAAAAATTGTCAGTATTGGTCCATTATTTGGTATACTCCCTGTATGACTTTTATATCGATGTATTTAGGCAGATGTCAACCAAATATTCTAAGCGAATATGTTTTTATAATGAACCCAGACTTCAGAACACCATCTTATAAAGAAATGTAATATCGGTCCACTTTTGACCACAGCCTCCATATAGGGTTACAATCCTTTTCTTGGTACATTACAAGATTTAACAACATTTTTCAGCAGAGTTACTTGTAATAATGTATTTTTGGTTCTCAGTGCGGGGAAAAATAGCACAAAAAACTTTATATTGAAACTACTCGTAAATAAAATTACTTAAAAATATTCCAAAAATATAAATTCAGCAACTAAGGTGAGTTAAACTTTTGGTCATAACTGCCAAAACCGCAAATTTCCGCAAAAAGTCTATACAGTTTTGAAATCTACAGCGCTATGCTTCAATTTGATAGTAGTGGCCATTCTTGCGAATTTTTGGAAAGTAAGTTAAACTTTAAGTAAATCCATGCATCTATATTGAATATTTTCATTTTGACCGATATTATAACCAAAATATATGGCAAACCTTGCAATTTAGAGGAATTTTTAAAACTAGAAAATTGAAGCTAAGGCAATTTACTAAATAATTCAACTTAAGTTAAGGCGTTAATAATAGTCATTTGTTTCATAAATTGGCTTAGAATATAACCATTTTTTCTCATTTTTTAATACAATTTTTTTTCTTCAAAATTAGTCATGTTTGTGAGGCTTTTTCTCCTTAAGAACCGCGAAAAATGGAAAAAATAAATTGAGTTTCGAAAAAGTTGGAATGTTTTGAAGCGATTTGCATTTTTACATTTTCAAACGATGTCATGAGTTTTTTGATTTTTGTCGTTGGGCGCATCCACTGTGCACTGGTGCATGTGTTTTTTTTTTTTGGCTTTTGGGTTTGTATTTGTTTACACCCAAACAAATAATTTATTTGCACCCAAACAAATAATTTGTTTGCACCCAAACATATAATTGTTTGCAGGATCCAAACATATGTTATGTTTGGGACTGCTTGCAAACAAATATATGTTTGCTGCAAAATATGTTTGGGGCATATTTTAGAGAGACCTTTTTTCTGTGTGTATGTCTATCCAAACAAAACAAGTTTGGAGTCTTTAAAAATATTACTTTCACAATAAAAGTTTTTGCTAAGAATGCCCTCCTTTCAATAAAATTATCACTTTAAACGTTAAGACAACCAGAAAAATCCTAACAATAAGAAAAGGAATGTTATAATAATGGAGGTATTAGTTTAATCGTTATTCCAAAATTTTTCATTGTAAACGTCATATAAAAACGTATCCAGAGCTATAACTTTTCTAATTGATATAATCATGATAAAATGAGAGTGGCGGACTTCAGGTCTTTACTCAGGGAAACTATATAATTTATACTGCCGCCCGATTTCATATTCATTTCAATGTTTGGCCGTATCACTGATCTATAAAAATTTAGAAATATATTTATGTATATTAAACCAACTCGTCAAAATAGGATTTTGGACTCATATCTTAATTTGTTTGGATGCTAGACTGATTACAGTAGACTAACAGACGTGTCTATATTGGAGATTCGTACTAGAAGGATAGTAAAACTACTAACATGTGCAAAACAAGTAAAGAGCGTAAGTTCGACCGTGACGAATTTGTTATACCCTCCACCATGAAATATTCTGAACTAATATGGAAAAATTAGTCTTCGTTCTGTTACGAAATTGTAGGTGGACAAGTTTTTTGACCGGCTAAACCTTTGTAAATCCCTTAAATCGGTTGATGGCATTATATGGGGCTTTACCAAAACGTGGACCTTGGTCTAACATTTTTAATAGGCCGAAAATTTAAATAATAATTTTCAAACACCTGAAATCGGACGGTACCGTTATATGTGGGCTTTATCGAAACGTATTCCTATGTCTACAATTTTTGGCGTGGAAGCTTTTCTGACTACTTTAAACCCTAAATTCCTAATTTCAGAAATTCAGCAAATTCAGACAAATAACTGAAATCGGGTGGTACCCCTATATGGGGCTTATACCAAAACATGAACATATGTATATGTAATATTTTTAATGCAGACGTTTTCTGAACACTCGGATCTCCAAATGCAAAATTGTAGCTAATTCGGTCTGGAAATGTAGCTAAAACTTCGGAATACCCGAAATCATGTGGTACCATTATATGGGTGCTATTTCAAAAGATGTACCTATGTGCACAATTTGTGCTAGATAGATGTTTTGATCACTAGGAACCCTAAGTTCTAAATTATAGCTAATTCGGTCTGAAAATGTAACTAAAAAAGCCAAAATAGCTGAAATCGGGTAATACACGCAGAAAAATATATGTTAGAAATATGTTTGGATCCAAACAAACTTATGTTTGGGACTGGTTGCAAACAAATATAGGTTTGCAACATTTTGTAACATATCTCAATTTTATTTGTTTGGGTACCAATATATTTTTATGTTAGAACATATTTTTTATGGGTGGAGAGAGGATTTTTGTTAAAGAGAGTTACGATTGCTTAGTGCTGTTTTATAATCAAGAGCTGTGTGTATGGTGTAATAGAAGACGCAGAAGCGAAGAAGGGAGGGTAAAAAATTTGTTTTTTCTTTGGTGGTGTGTATGTGGCCAAACACATGTGTTTCGTGCTTTGTTGTTGTTAACCAACTTTGCAAGCGAAGAGGAAAAGAAGAAAATGGTATAAATTGTGCTGTTCTTTTTGTTCAGTTTTCTAAATAGAATCGTTGAGTAAAGACGGCAAAGTGAGTGAATAAATCAGTGTTTGTGTTTTCTTAAAGAAATTGTGCTTTTTAGCAAATAAAAAGCCCAATACATTTTATAATTGGAAATGTTATATTTGAATCAAAAAGGTGAATGGAAATATTTTGACAAGGAAGAAATCGCATTTAATATTGGTAATAACATTAATACATTTTTCATATAGGGTAAGTGCACCAAAAGTCGGCCACTTAATTTGTTGTTCCTATTTTATTTATCACATGCAGATCATTAGTTTTATTAATTTTTGTGGAACTATGTTAAAGTGGTCTTGTTTGAGTATAAAAATAACTGTGTTCTTATCTATCGACGTTTATATAAAATGTGGCCAAATACTGGAACCGGCCAACAATAGGAGCGTTTACCCTACATGCATATATTTGAAACGTGGATGTACCTATTTATTACATTATATAATCATTTAATTTCAGATGCCGATTTCCTGTTGATGGTTTCAATTTTGAGGAGAATGGGTTTTATTTTAATTTTTTTTTATGTTTGGTATTTCTATACATTTCAATAAAAAAAACACCACCAGCGTAAATTTACTCTCGGTCACCACCAGCTAGAGTCTACACAGCTTGTGAGCGAGAGTAAATTTACTCTCACAGGAGAACCATTGCTTACTCTGGTGTATGTGTTTTTGTGGATTTTGGATTTGTGTTTATATTTCATCTAAAGAAATATTTGTTTGCACCCAAACAAATATTTGTATGTACCCAAACAAATATTTGTATACTCCCAAACATATATTTGTTTGTAGGTTGAAAACAAATATATGTTTGCTGCAAAATATGTTTGGGACATATGTTAGAGAAGCCTTTTTTCACCGTGTACCGTTATATGGGGGCTGTACCAAACATGGACAAATGTCCGACCGACTATATGGTACCCTACATGGAGAACTTTGTTGACCACAGAGAATTTTAACTCTCAAATTACAGCCAATTTAGGCTGAAAATATAGTACTACTTTTAAATTGTACGGTACCGTTATATGGGGGCTATATCAAAACATACCCCTATTTACAAAGTTTTTGGTAGATAAGTTTATTGACCACTAGGAACCCTAAATGCCAAATTATGGCTAAATCGCTCTGAAAATGTAGCAAATAATGCTAAAATAACTGAAATCGGGCGGTAAAGTTGTATGGGGCCTGTATGGCCAAGACATGGGCCTATGTTATAACCTGTTTATGGACCTAGGTGACTTTCGATCTGGAAACCCTCCTGATCAAGTTATCTTGCAGATAATATTTATAGTGTGATGGCAGTCCATCCTTGTGAACAAAAAAAACGCATATAACGTCTCAGTTTTCAGGTATTCCCGGTTTGATAACTATAGGTTTATATGTAATATGACCTGGTATTCGCGTGGTCCGTATGGTAATCTCTTAGTTGGCATATTATATACCTAATATTGTTGATACTTGTTAGTGTATTAACCACATTATGAATAAAGTGCATACAAAGTCATGATTTTCAAGTATTTACCGAAAAGATGGGGTATTTTGAAACCCCCATTATATTTCGAAAATATAAAATTTAGTTATTGCTTTTGGTTGTTATTGTTGTACTATTTGGGTAAATTTTTTATTTATACATTCTATTTTGTCTTAAAGTCGACCAACTATTTTTTTTTGCAAAAAACGAAATTTTATCACGTTTGTCTGTCTTTTTCATAAATTAATACAAAAAAATCCTTTTCATGGTTTGAAGTGCCAAACTGTATGTGAATAGTGACTTGAACAATATATTATTAGAGTTATAATTTCAAATCTTTGTTAAGGTAAGTAAGTAAGAATTGATTATGTTATTTGTATTTTTATTGTGTAATTTTTCTTTGAAAGTATAGAAGTATTATTGATACTATTACCAAAAAGTACCGTGGTTTTGGTTGCATTTCACTAATGTGTGCCTGTGTGGAATAATTTTTCAAAACATCCAATTTTTTCCATCAACATCCCTATTTTGGAAATTACACATTCATTCTCTCAATATTTGTCCAATTCAATTTTGTGTTTCTGATTGAGACAACATCGCTTTTCCTTGATGATGACAAAGAAATACCCTCCCTGAAGGAAAAGTATCCATACGGGACAGACAGACGTGTGTGTCTCCCTTTACTGTGAATGAACTCTTGCTATAGAATAGCCCATATGCTCAGGGAATACAATCACGACGTTGATGGCTGGTGCTCAATAAACTATCGCTGCGTTGTGCATAAAATGAAGGCAGCAGCATTGTAGAGCAACAGCGGACACCAACCATATCCACAAATGCAGGCAGGCAGGCAAACAGGCAGGCAGGCACACCCACCAACACACTGGCAGCACAGTGCCATGTAGCGGCAACTCGACAACGCCAAACAAGAAAATAAGCGGAGCTTAGGGCCTTCCGTCTTCGAGCAGAGCAAATGGTGTTTATTTTGATTTCGGTTGCCGGCGAAGCAAGTAGCACTGTGTCAGAGAACGGGCGGATAAACGCGTGAATACAACAAAAACGACGACGACAACTACTTTAGAACAAGGCACAAGAAAAAAAAAAGAACCCCAGATACAGATAAACAACAACATAATAAAAACAAAATACATACACATTCAGTCACACAAAGTGGAGTGAAAAAAGCATCTGAAAGATACGATACGGCCAGATAAAGGAATATTAACGCACCGAATTGAAATCACAAGCAACAGCAGCAGTAGCAGTATTTTACTGCATGTAAAAACAAATACAAAACGAAAACGACAACGAAATTATTAAATAAAATCTAACTAAATTGTAAAACGAGAAAATAATAATCCACATCCGATGCGAGTTTAAGCAACGAAGAAAAAACAGAAAATAACGAACGACTCTTCTGCATATCATTCAAACCGCGGTGCTTTATTAACGGCAATACTAAATATATTCCACATATAATATAAAAATTTCAAATATTGTATTATTTGTGTATACAATCATGTTGCTATGTGTGTGTATCCAGTGCAATGTAGTGTTTTAGTCTTAACTTCTAAAGGAAAGGAAAATTATTATTCCAACAACAAGAAGCAAACCACTGGAAATTGTGATAATATTTGAGTGGAAAATGTAGAGAGGGAATCATGTCCCCTTTGAAAAGTTATAAAGTCCAATCTAGTAAGCAGTGAAATAAAGTGAATGACGGATAAGAAGTGACAAAAATAAAATCTAAAATAAATAAATCCGAATTCGAAGATAGATTGCCACCAATCAAGCAGCTACTTAGCTAGCCCTTATCAGAAAAAAGAAGAAATAGATGAAGAGAAAAAGTAAACCTCATTTCTAAAGAAACCCATACATAAGTTTTGTGTGTCACTTATCAATCAATAACCCCACAACGACGAAAATGTCTTCCCAAATCAGTCCAGTGCTGTGTCTAGTGTTAAGTTGCCTCTTTGGTAGTTTATTAACCCCGGTGTATACCTTTAACTTTGCTCCCAAGCCCCAAGTGATTATTGGTGCGCCACAATTGAAGTTCTTCCAGCCGCAAGTTCGCAGCTCATATTTTGGATATTCGTTGGTTATACGCCCTACAAGGTAAGACAACTGATTGTCACAATCATAGAGTACATAAACACATACACAAGTAGTTAGAGTTGTACGAACAACAACTCCACTTCGGTCTAATTAACGCCAGCCAATACAAAATATCCACGAAAAAACAGTTAGTTTACATTCAAACAAAGTATTTAGCATGTCGTAAAACTCAAATAAATCTATTAGCGCTTAGCAATTGTACGTGAAGCGACAAAATATTTAAACAAATTATTATCACTTTAGTAGTGGCAATGCAACCAACAAACAACCACAGACTGATGAACAAAAAAAGTAAAGTTGAAGAGTTTCTATTTTCGATTTTTTGAGGTTTGTTTTGACAAACAAAAACTTGGAGTGTGAAGGGAAAGCGGTCATCTAGTATGTGGTGTGTTGTGGGGTGACACCGCGCACTGAAGTGCCCCCCACAATCAAATTTATAAGAAAACACCACAGTTGGTTTATCTAATTTCTGTTCGAATATACCTATAAATAAAACGCCCACCTCCGATCACATGTTGATTAAAATGCTGCATCGTTGTAGAGAAAATCTTGTTTTCTTTACAATGTGTGATAATTTGAAATTCGAATCGGTCAAAAATTAATTTGCATAAATTTATTTTTCTCATAGTTTACAAAAGTTTGTTATCTTTGTTATGTGCAATGGTAGCAGTCGTTATATTCAAGTTTTTTAAATTGTAATTTATTCAGCAGCATTGTATTTTGCAATACAAGATGACTGTGATTAATTTTCAATGTTTTGGTAACGTTGATTATGCCCATTTAAGATTGAAATAATGATTTGGACAAATTATTTTTTGAAAAATAGTGTAATATAAAACGCCTGGTCAATAATGCCAGACGTAATAGATCAGTAGTCCATCGATTTAAATTAAACTAGAGATTATGTTTTCGTCATACAGTTTGTCAAGAAATTTTATTTAATAAAGTTATGTTATTAATATGTAATTCGAAACATTTTCATTGTAAATTTTAACATCCATTTGTAATTCAAAAGATTTCAGTTGTAGTTCGAGAATTCCATTTGTAATTCGAACTATTCCATTTGAAATGTGAATTTTTCATTTGTAATTCGAATTATTCTATTTTTAATAAGAACAATTCCATTTCAAATTTGAATTATTCCATTTGAAATTTGAATTTTCACAAATTCCTTTTTATGTGATTCGAAGTATTCAATTTTTTATACGAATTATTACATTTGAAATTCGAATTATTCTATTTGCAACATTTTATTTGTAATTCGAAAAACCAAATATAAAAGCAATACAAAAAAAATGTTTCGAACTTCAAATAGAATAATTCGAACTTCAAGTGGAAAAAATGAATAACAAATGGAATAATTAAAAAAATAAAATTAAATAATTTGAATTTCAAATTCAATGTAACGAATTACAAGGAGGTTTCCCGAATTACAAATGTATTTCTCTTTAAAGTTGTATCAAGTTATTGTAACTTTTACAGTGGTTTGAACACAAACACGAATAAATATGCAGATAAAACTATACTTCTTCTTTTAAAATTGAAAACAACAAAACATAAATTAAACTGAATTACTTTACAAAAACAGTGATTAGGAGGGTTGGCGTTTTTTATTTGGGATGACGACTTCTATTTTGTTTTTCAAAATAGTCAGGCTTAATCCCATAGTCGTTGTTTTAATATTTTATTAAAACAACTTTAATTTATTAGTGGGAAAAAATTGGCGATGTTTACCAAGGGGTAAGGCAGGAAAGACTATAGTTTCAGTTCTCGCCACAGTTCTTCATCAGTTCCCTTGTTTCTTGTTTTTCAACAAGAAGATTTTTATACCCAAGTGTCAATTGCCCTCTCAAATAGATACGTGTGCAAAGAAACACTCTTATCGAGAATTTCTTTGGCACTACCTAAACTCGAGCATCTTCACTTGCAAACAAAACCAAATCTTTCCCACTGCTATGCGTTCGTTGATTCTCAGCGAAAAACACGTAACTAATATGTTGGTATTGCATACTACAGCAATAATCAACATTTCGACAGTGCTCGGTCTCACAATTAGGAGGGTTGGCGTTTTTTTCCCTGCCTTACCCCTTGGTAAACATCGCCAATTTTCCCCACTAATAAATTAAAGTTGTTTTAATAAAATATTAAAACAACGACTATGGGATTAAGCCTGAGTATTTTGAAAAACAAAATAGAAGTCGTCATCCCAAATAAAAAACGCCAACCCTCCTAATTGTAAGACCGGGCACTGTCGAATTGCCTTAGGCAATTGGAATAGAAATCGAATTAATTAATTCTTCCGAAATTGTATAGAGGTTTCGGACATTCGCATTTTGGTTTATTAGGTAGTTACAGAATCGCGCAGCGTTATTTGAGCCTAACTAAAATAGTGTTTTTTATGTGTACAACATATTACTCAAGTGAGTAAATGTGAGAAAACAAAGGCGCAGCTAAATGCGAGAAGAAAAAATAGGTTAATCTCCCACAATAAAACAAATATAGGTTTCTATGGCAAATAACGTTATTGATTTGTACCCATTTATTTTGATTCTTTCAACTATTGGTGTCTCAAGTATTTACTTAAATATTGTTATTTTTTATTCTATGACTAAGCAATTTTCAACGAAATCGTCAATTTACTGACCAATTAAAAACATAAATCAAATGTAATTAAAAAATTGTAGCAATTGGTATTCACATGACGCTCTGATATTTTATATGTTTAAAAATATATTAAAAGAAAATATAAAATTGAATCTTAAAATACATATGTATATTGAAATTAAAAAGTTAAATCGCCGCTAAGTTCGGCAGGGACGAAATTTTTATAATCTCAATGATAAGGAAGCACACAAATCTTTTATTTAAGAAGTAGCAATGGCCTGTAAATGCATATATATATATATATATATATATATGTACATATGTATGTATGTGCTCACAAAAATCACAGAAGGAACAAGGCAGACTTCCCTCATATTAAAGAGTTCTTATTTGCTCAATAATGTGGGATCTACTTTTAATAGCCGAGTCCAAACTGCGTGTCTTTAGACCCACAATTCTCAGGAATTTCTGCCTATATAAGGGACCACCATTGAAAGTGCGAAGTATAGAACCCGGGCATTCAGTGGGTAATGCGGGCGTGCAGACTAGGGTTATGACTTTTCGACATTTTTTCTCAAAAATATTAATTACTAAAATACGATTATTCCATTGAAATATAAAAATAGTTCACGCACAAATCGATTTTAAAAATATATTTAAAAAAGAAATGTTTGAAAGTTATTTTCTGTTGCAGGAATGAATAAATTTAAGCCTACTACCAACTAAAATAACGTTTATTTCATTCAAATATTGGAAAAGGTCATGCACATTGATTTTTTAATTAATTATTTCTTTGAAAAAAAGACGTTCACGACATTTTTATGATTTTCAGAATTAAAAAAATTAGTGAGAAACAAATGTTATGTCAGTTTGGTTATCTCATGTGACTCTACTATTTATTTTAAATTATATATCAGCTTACAGTGGCTTCGAATATTGCCCATAATTCTGATAAATTCAAATTTTAATCATTTTGTGCGTGAGGTTTTTTCATCGAATCACCTTATACCTAAGATTTTATGTAATCTTATATAGAAACTAATCTCGCTATGATACAGGCATATGAGGTTGTAAAAAAGTCATAACCTGTATAGTACCTGTACCATGTTGAGCCACATGGACAATTTTGTGCAAGATGTATGTATTTCAATCAATCAAAGTTCAGGTATTTCGATAGGCTAAAATCTAAAAAATACCATAATCGGTTCGAAGCGTTCTAAGAGGACTATAAGAAATCGTAGGGCAATATTAACAATCTATTGCAAAGAAAACAAGAAACCCCGAGGGAGAACCAAATGAGAATTTTTATACATTGCTGATATATCAAAATACGATCTTACTTGTACAAGGACGTACCTTTAGAACATCAAATGTTATTTTAAACTATGCCGATTGGATAATGAGAACGGTTTCAATGTATAACAAACGGAATGAAAAATTTAATGATAGAGGGCATAGAAAGCACAGTTTTCTAACTAAAGAATTTTTGGAGTAGCAAATATTTATTTACGAAATAAACAAATACTAAAATGAACATTTTTATTTTAAAGAAGCTTTGGAAATGATTCAAAAGTATTACGCATTTTAGATTTGTGTCAAGAGCCAAGACGTTTGTATATACAGTTGGTCTACACAGTACACGATTTGAACAAATTTCAAAGCAAAAAATATTTTCTTGGCACTTTGAAATAATGGTTTTTAAAAACATCTACACTTATTGTTTTGGCAATTGGTAGTTAATGTTTCCCATAAACATAATTTTTCAAAATTTTCAAATAATTCTTTATTCTCCTATAAATTAGGTACTTCACATCGTACTGCACTTGAAATGCAATAAAAAAGCTGACATTAATATTCACTGAATTCGAATCGTATTGATGTTGTCATTGGGAAATAATATTTTATTGTCGAATTAAAATAAGCCTTTAAATGACATTCTCAGCTATATAAACATAAAAATGCCATTATGTTGCAGGCACTTAAAATAAATCGTAAAGTATTAAGAAACGCTTAAGGAATGGCCCATTCTTTGTTCCCGCTCAGCTGTCTGCAGTTTTGTTTATATTTTTATATTTATCATCACCAACCGCCACTCAACATAAAGATTTTGTGGCATTTTCAATTCTACACTTTAATGTGTTTAAGATTTGAATATATTAATTTGGTTTTTGGTTTGCCAAAGTTTCTTATTTCGTTTAAAGTTTTTTTGTTTTTGTGATAATATTCCCATAGAGTTGGGCCACTCCTCAGCCAGTTTTTCAAGCTAATGGTAAAACTAGATTCAACAACAAAGAGCGATGCAAATCGTAAAGTTTTTTGTTTGCCTTAACAAACTTCAGTTGATATGGGTGAAACTAATGTAAGTTGAAATGGAATTATGTGCGATATATGGGCAATATGTACCAAATTGTTGAATTATTGCTAATGAATTGTGTTAAAATTGTTTAGCTAATGTGCTGTATGTTATTTTTTAACATTTACATTATTAGAAAGGAAGTCTTAAATGAGAAAAAAAAAACTTTTACAAAAAACAAGACTGTCTAAAGAGACCGTACTTTTTATATGGTAAAACTAGCAACATGTTGTTAAGATAAATTGTGGACAAACCTATATTTTTAGCAGAAATTACAAAATCAATCTACGTATTTGCAAGAAAATTCTTGCAGGTTCAGAAAAACTGTTTTAATGTGTGTAAAACCAGAGAGTTTTTATAATTGCTCTTACTTGGTGCCGGTCCACACTAGAGCGATTTCAATGTAATAATTTTATGAAATTAGGCGTTCTTAGATCGAGTTCCATACTAAAGTAATTATATAATATGAAATTGCTGCAGTGGGGAACTCGATCTAAGAACGCCTAATTTCATGAATTGCTTTCATTGAAATCGCTCACGTGTGAACCGAGGCTTACATTAACTTCGTGAATTTCAGTTGAATTCTTATGGAAATGATTTCATCAATCACACTAATTCTTGAACTCTGTTTGTCATAAAATTTGGTAAATCTTACTTGTTTCAATACAGAATAACCTCTATACCGGTATTTTTGTAAACTTATGCTTTACCTTTCCGGAACCCAAAATGTAAAGTTTTTAATGTAGAATGTGGTTTATGTCTTTAAAATACAAGAACCAGGAGCTAACATTATATGAGGGCTTAGTATTGCCCTCGATATGACTAATTTTGAGTATCAAACATCTTAAGACTAATATTAAATTCAAAGTTCTTGTTGCTGGTGAAGTATGCACAGTAAGCTAAATAGTGTTATTCATTACAGAATTGGAACTTTTTCTGACTCTAGCGTCAAATTGTTTTTATTAGATACGTCTTATGGAATTTAAGACCGTCGCGGACCTTAAAATATGTTATTCTGTCATTTTAATTAGGTAAGGATTTGAAATAGAAAAAATTATTCGCATTAAGGCTCATTTATAGGCAGTGAGCAGCGGTCCATAGTTTGGTATCAGCATGGGGCACACCTGATCCTGGTGTTGAAGTTTGTAAACAACATGTATATATTCGATAAGTATAAACACCCAACAAAAATTCGGATTCATTAATCATTATATAACCCATGACAAAGTAATGTAAACAAGTTACTTTCTCCATTACCAGTAAGCTGAAAAAAAGGATGTTTTATTAAACAAACCTACTTTTTTTACTCCTTACTTAGTACGGTGGCACAGAGCTACAAATCCGAAGGTTATATGTTCAACGCTAAAGCATGCACACATGTAAACTTTTAAACAACCCTTGATATTCGTACCCGGCTACAAATCAGAAGTTCGCATGACTAATAGACAGCGGAATCCTATGCAAATGTATATATGGTTAGGATAGTCGTAGAGAAAATCTGATTAGACAGAAACTAGTTTTATCACAAAATAAAACGAATTAGGCCCAGAAATTTTTATTTGCATAAAATGAGCCTATGCAAAACCATATTCAAAGATTTGTGGCCTAAGTATCCCACCGAAATGGCTGAAATTTGGTATTAAGTCTTCGTTGGGGGAATAAAACTTTCCACCTGAAATTTGTCGGTATAGGTCCACGTCTTCATATAGCCCCCATAGAACGGTACCTCCCGATTTTCCCTATTTTGAAGGTTGCGGCCTCATTATCCCACCGAAATTACTGAATTTTGGTATTTAATCTTTGTCCACATCTTCATATAGCTCCCATAGAACAGTACCTCCCGATTTTCTGCATTTAGAACGTTGTGGCATCAATATCCCTCCGAAATGGCTTACATTTGGTACTAAGTCTTCGTTGGAGAATAAAACTTACCACTTGAAATTTGTCGGTATAGGTCCAGGTATTCATATAGCAACCATGAAACGATACCTCCCGATTTTCGGTATTTTGAAAGTCGTGTCTGTGGTTAAACTTTTCTCTATTTTATTGACTTGTCTGAGGGGAATTTTAAACAGAATAAAATTTACACTTTAAAATGTTTGAAGATATTATTGAAATATTGTTTGCATACGAAAATATGTAAAATGCATAAATATGTAAAATGCATATGCAAAAAATAATATTTGCATAAGTTTTGCATATGCATAATTAATGCATTTTACATATGTTTGCATATGTGATATATTTCGATTGCAATTTAGTCAGAAGCCAAAAATATGCCCAGCCCCAAAATTTTATATTAATCGGATCAAAAATAGAGGTTGCATAAAATTTCGCTGTCTAATGATTAAATGCAGAAGAGAGAAAAATAAAATAAAAAATTGAAGTGTGTTGAAATTGAAACCGAATTGCTCTTCAACTGTTCTAAAAATATAACATATGTTTTTTTTAGCTTATATTGCAACTTCTAGTAGCCATAGAATAACTAGTTATTCAATGCGGCATTCCCTTGTTAAAATAATGGGTTAGCAGAGGGTTTTGTATGTAGTTACGACTACCAAAAAGTACTATACAAATTCATTATTTGGTAATTATTTTTTCTGGGTACGTTATCTCATATCAGAGTGTATAGTCACTAAATGAAGGTAGAAGGTCAGTTTCAGTTATCCCAGTATTTGGGATGATACTTCCTCGAATTGAAAGACCCTACGCTCCCTCTTCCTCTGGCTAAACATTAAATTATTGCCGAAACCGTTTAGTGCTTTATTAAACATACCAACTACATAGTTCATTTGAACGATTCACCGAAAAAGCCTATGAACTAGTTTAATCTGCATATGTACTTCGTTTTACTTCAGCTCGTTAGGCTGAAAGATGGTATGAGCTATGGGCATACATCAATTATCTTTTACATGTGCAGTGCTACTAATCCTAAGAGCGGTATACTACATATGCACTAAATGACAATAATGAACTAGACTAATGAACCAGTTCACTCATGTATCGAATATTTTTCTCCTTATCCTGCAGTCAATAAGACAAACTTACACTTCACTAAGGCTCGATGGTGGCTAGAGAACTGAGAACAATTTACAGTCGAACGTCACTATAACGTATCACTTGGGGACCGACGAATTACTACTTTGTAGAGAAAATTCGTTATAGAGAATTTATTTTGTCTGAGAACATCCTCCTGTGCTTTAAAAACTACTGCGTTATAGAAAAGTATTTGTTACAGGGAAGTTCGTTATAGAGAATTTCGACTGCATAGACATTCTATGTTTTTATAGGATGGATACAGGTGAAGTATTAGCCTAGAAGCCATTTTAGTAAGATTTCGCTCAACTAACTTATGTTCCGGCCAGGGTATCAACAAATATATAATGAAGTGTTCCAGTATACCATAACTATGACCTTACTGGTCTCGATCTTAATGTGTGTTGTCAGATGCAGACTAGCAACCCACAAAGAGTCCGACGCTGCTGGATTTGTTTGTAGAATAAACTTCTGAAAAATACTGTTTTTTACTATGACATGCGAATTTGCGAAAGTAGACAGGATGTGTCGTTAAGTGGTTTTACATGTTTCTCGCCTTGAGAGCTCAACCAATGGGTACATCATTGCACGGGAGCAGCGATATCATGGGTCGGCCAGCGCCTCTTTGGGTTTGCTTAAGAGCTCCTAGGAAGTGGTTGCCCTCGACATCGCAGTCACCAAATTGGATAAGGTCTTTCATTCATCGTATTTAACACTACTACCAGTTTTAAATCCATACAAATCGGGGCTCAGTGCGTAATAAATTAGGCAAATAGCTACAATAATGGATGGCTAAAATTACTTGGTAATAATAGCCTTATCACTGCTGGGTGCGAGGCCTATTCCTCTCTCCCCTCTGAAATCTGTGATGGTATGGAGATTTGGTTACACAATTATCTAGTCTACATACGATGCCCACATGACTGGGGGATTGGTAAACTCCTGTTAGACTGGGGTTCGCAGCGTTGTTAAGCCCTTTAATACCTTTGCTGTGTTATTTCCTTCTGTCAAGAACTTTTTTGCGGAGTATATGAATATGATATGATTCCAACGAATTGAAATCATTTCATTGAATTTCTTATTCATTGGATTCCATGCATGAGTGAATGTAAAATTTGCACACTTTTTCTTGAAAACAAAACTATTTGAAAAACTTTTATATGATAAATATACTACATACATACGAGTATGTAGATGAAACATAAATGATGACAATAAAAGGAAAAACTCCCTTTCACATTGTGATGTATTTGCTCTTTATATTGTCTTAATGCTTCCTGTATATACTATAATATAAACATTTATTGAATGGAACTGTATTAGTTTCGTCCCTTTTGTAATTTGTACAATATAACAAATCGTGAATACGGAATTTAATATGGGCAAATTTGGTTCATATCAACTAACTTGGTCAATTTGCGCATTTTACCCTCAATCGGATGTTCTATGTATACATAACAAAGTTCTGGAAGAAACAGTGTGAGTGAGTTTTGCACCCCACCCTATTGTGGTGGAGGGTACATACAAACAAAAAAGAATAATAAAATCCAAAAAGGGAAAAAATCATCCCTCTGTCTTGCCACATAAAATTGGATACGATAAACCACAGTACGATGCCATGTGTTACTGTGGATACCGAAAAATAGGCATTGTTGTGTATTTCACATTTCCCGAGGCAAAGTAAACAAAGAATGCACCCGATTAACACCAACACTTCCACCACCACCAGCACAACCATTGATATTGATTGGCAAAGGGAATATTGCCTAAATATGTATGTTACTCATCATCTTGCCCAGCTACATTGCCAAACATTTAGTTGGCCCACACATTTTGTTGATTTCCCATATAGACCTTTATAATCCATTAACAGAACAGAATTTTTCAAACAAAATTTCACTATTCATGTTGTAAATTACAAAAAAAGGAAAAAAGACCGGCCGGCTGCGTATGCAAGCGATATGTGGCATTATGGTCACTGTGGCCCAGCACACATCGATGCTTGTCTACGGCTCGCGAGCAATAATATTGCAACTAATTGCTTTTAAATTTGATTAAATTTTATTATTGCGTGTGTCTGTTGTCGGCCGTTGTGTATGTCCATTTTTGACTTTTGATGTTGGCCAGAATGTTTTATTTTTTGAATTTTTCATTCAATTAACTTTAAATGCGTGTGACAGGGCCACCACACAAAGGAAAGGAAGGAGGTGGAGTTTTTATAAAATTAACATTAATAAACATAATTAAATATAAAAAATGTATGACTGGCGTCTGTGTGCTTCCACGAAACCATCAATTAATTATTATAACAAATATCAGCAACAATAATGTTTATGAAAGTGATTGCAAAAACGTCATAAATTAAATTGTGGCATTTTTTCGCAAAGTGGAAGCTATGCAGAATGCGATATGATGCTGGTTAAATGGAATTTACGAGTGTTTTGGAGTAATCCGGTGATATTTCTCCTATTGGACTCGTAATAAAACTTTCGGGTAATTTTGTCCTAAAATGGGCCTTCATTAAACATTCTCTCAATTTTTTCTGTAAGTACTTAATGGATTTGAATTCTAGAGACTACTGATTGATCCTAGATAAATAGGAGTCAAATATAACAACACGTTATTCATAAACATGGTCGAACGCTTCAGATCCCTGCCCATATGTTACATACACCTTCACCTTTGGGTTAGCCCCATTCTTTTACATCTGGGTCTTTAATATGGAGTCAACATGAGTGGAAGATATGGTACTCATATCCCTTTATTCGAACCCTGTTACTGTCATGTTTGTATGTGTAAAGTTTATTTTGACGCTCTCTGTATGTATCAATACTATCTAAGCAAAATTAAATAGAATTTGTTCAATTTGAATCAGTGATTTCAGAACCAGACTTCAAGGAGTTTAAAGAGTCACGAAAAAACCATTCGATTGATCACATTTTAATATTTGCTCCACATCATGAGTTTCAATTAGTCGCATAAAGTATTTATATGCTCGCAAAAGTAAACAAATTAAAAGAAGAGCAAAATACTAATAATCATAGAAGCTTTGATGTTGGAAGCACTGACTGATTATTTTGCTCTGATGAAATAGTTATCAAAAATACGTGTTTAGCAAATCTGAATATAATAGCAAAAATTATATTAAAGTTCGATAAGTAGAAGAAAAATAAGTCAGCTGCTGCCAAATTTTATCAAATTATAAACTCATTTTAATTGTTTAGGAAATAATTTAATGTCTACTCTGTCGATACCCAAAAAATCCATTATTTTGATTGTGCCAATTCCAGAAATATTAGTGAACGCATTAAATCATACATGCACTGTACACTAGGTGTACTAAGCCCATGTTAAAATCATGATTTTTTTCGCGCCGTATGAAAGGCGCCAAAAATCACCTGAATTCAATTACTTCTTTGGCATCAAATATTTTGTTGGGATGTCTTCTCCAAAAACCATAGCTTCTTGTTCAGTATTTCTTTTCTAATAAACTGTTATCAAATGGATAAACGACAAAAGTGTCACTCCCAAAATGTTCAAATGTGTGCCTGATAGATTTTTCAAACACAAAACAATGATGCATTAGATAATTTCATCTCTGTCTGGAACAACAACATCTTTTCTTTTTTTGTTTAGCCCCATCCATGAACAAACAGATCCAATGACAAATTCAGTGTCATTCGTTTCATTTTCCAAATCAATTCAATGACAATCTTCTCCCCATATCCATCCATTAAAAATGGAAATAAAAATTAACAAACAAAAAATATCAGATATGTATTCCCCGATCGGGGGAAGAAAAGACAATAAATAAAGCTGCCAAGAGTTTTTATTACCACCGACAAAACTCATGTTTTATCAGATCAACAGTGACACAGACATACATACATGCATAGAAAACATACGTATGTGTTAAAAACATATGGGAGTGTGTGCATTGACCGTTAAACACAACATCATCATGTGACGTCTGGTGCAACATGTCATTTTCAAGAAACACATTTGAACATTGGAACGAACAAACGCGATGGACAAATCGATTTGGTAAAGGCGATGAAATGGAAAATGCCCCCAAATTTGACGGAGTTCAACCAAAATTTGGTTTGACATTTCATTTGTTGACATTTAAATTAGAAATGACTATAGCATTAAAAAGGGCCATTAAACAGATGCTAAATCACTAATGATGGAGGGGTGATATTCAATAGTTAGATAAAAATACATACATATAAATGCAGTATGTATTTACATATGTATATACAAAGATATGTATTTATATATGAAATAAATAAGAAAATGTGTGTTTCAACTGTGAGAATCCACTTATAATTGGAGTATAAACTAATTGACACTACATGAAATAATGATATTGATTTCCAAAGTAATTCTTATTATTACACGATTTAGTTTTTCTAAAATAGTCTGGCTTAATACCATTGTTGTTTTTTTGTAATATATGAAAATAACGAATTTAATAGAGGAGAAATTTTGGCATTGTTCGCCAAGGGGTAAGGCAGGGAAGACTACGAGTATAGTTACGATTGTCGCCATACAGTCTCATAAGTTCCCTTGTTTTTTGTGAACATTCTCTGTCGAAGATATTTTTCAATAACTTTTTCAACATAAAACCTTTTATACCCAAACATCAATCGTTAGCTCGAAATATAATATAAGAGTGACAATCTCCATGAGAAGTTTTTCTTTGGCAATTCCATGCAACCCCAATGAAATTGTTTGCAAAACAAGACAAACCTTATCTATTATAGTCTTTCCTGCCTTATCCCTTGGCGAACAATGCCAAAATTTCTCCAATAATAAATTCGTTGTTTTAAAATACTTAAACAACAACAATGGGATTAAGCCACACTATTTTGACAAAAAAAAAACAGAATTGCAACAGCTATCTATCCCAACTGTTCGTACACCCGTTATCAGATAACATAAAGTTCGAACAAACCATCCAGAAGGGACATGGACGACTTTTCTCATATCAATCAGTGCACAACGATTATTATTATTATTATTATTAAACCATGGTTATTTTGGTATTAATTACTTAATTTGAAATTTGATGGCCTTAAAGCTGGAAATGGTGGAATAGAATATGTTGCAAAAATGTCGGTATTTGATTTAAAAATCCGAAAGTACATTTTTTGTAAAAAATTCATGAAAAATTTCATTTTTCGTGCTCCATAAGCGACCCTTCAAGATAGAACGCTAAAATTTTGCATCCAAGTATCAACTTCGAAGATTGGCTATATAAATTTCTGCACTAAAAATTGTCAAGATAGGTCCACGTTTCGGTATATCCCCTATATAACGGTACCTTCCGATTTAGCCCAAGCTGTTTCCAATTTGGCCCTTGGAGTTTCAAGAGGTCAATAAACTTCTGTACCAAAAGCGGTGGAAATAGATCCACGTGTTGGTATAGGCTCCATATACCGGTACCTCCCGATTTAAAATATTTTGAGGTTCTCAACAGCCAAAAAAACTTCTCCACTACGAATAGCCATGATAGGTCCACGTTTGGGTATAACGCTCATATAATGGTACATCCCGATTAAAATTATTTTAGGTATTTTAGCAAAAAATGTTCGAACGAACTAGTTATAACTTGAGGTTCTCGAAACTTCTTCTCCAAAAACGTCAATATAGGTTCATATTTTGGAATATTGCCCATGTAACGATACCCCGGATTTTAGCTACTATTTGTAACCGAACTTGCTGTAATTTGATATTTGAAGTCCTCAGTGTTCCCGAGACTCCTCCACCAAAGATGGTCCATTTTTTTTGGTATATCCCCCATATAAAGGTAACAACAGGTTGAAGGAATGTTTAGATAAAATTTTCGACCTAATTTAGGAATTTGGGGTATCCGTGATCGAACAATTTTGCCCCTTACAGGAAACTAATTATTCCTTTTTAGTTTAGAATACAAATGTTGTTTACTTGTATCTTTTGAAATTTCATACCCATAACTACAGAAGTGAGGCCTTAATATTTCTCTGACACTATAACAGATATTGTGTTCATTGTTTCTATGTTGGGTAGGTACCCAGCAAAAATAAAGTCCTCCCAAAATAATGGGTTTTCATATTACTTTTGTCGTAACTACTTACAGAACCCCCTACTAACCCATTATTTTAACAAGGGCATGTCGCACTGAATAACTAGTTATTCTATGACCAATATAACCACTACAATAACTAGTTATTCTATGGCCACAGGAAGTTGAAAAATAAGCTATAAGTTAAAACATTATTTTTTCTATTTTTCGAACAGTTGAGGTGGAATTTGTTTTCAATTTTAACACACTTAAAAATTTCTTATTTATTTTTTTTATTTCGCCCTCTACTGGATTTGAACACACAAACTTCTGCTTTGTAGCCGAGCACACTACACACTAGGCCACACGCACGAACATTAAGGGTTGTATAAACGTTTACATGTGCACTACCAACTGTTCTTTGTTTTTAAAAAACAAACACGGAGGTGAGCGTTGAACACACAACTCTCTGATATGTAGTCGGACACACACGGTCTGTGCCACCGTTCTTATTACTTAGTAAGGAGTAATATAAGTAATTATTTTTGTATACATTACTTTGTAATGGGTTACATAGTGACTAACGGATCTGAATTTTTGATGTGTAGGATTGTTGCCTTTAAAAAACGGGTACTAAATTTTAGTGCGTTCCAAATTAAGTGGATTAAAACTTTTAGGGAATAATATGGAACAAAGTTTCGTATACGCAGAAAGATGTCTGAGAATGTCCTTCTTTAGCCCATATATACTTTTGTACCCGTCCCGTTCAGTCCGTTTAACACATTTTTAAATGTATTGAAATTACAGGGGTAAACACAAATGGACATTTCTTTTAAAAATATGCGTTTTTATAAAAGTTTTAAAAAACCCAAGGAAGTTTTTCTTTAATTTAAAAAAAATAACAATTTTTATTTTTTAGTACATATTTTGTATTAGTATAGTTTACTAATTAGTGCTTGACCATTTTTAATATATAGAAAGATATAAAAAAAACATAAAAATATTCATATTTCGATGAAAAATTAGAAAAAAATATTTTTACCAAGCACAAATAATTATAAAGTGTTCCTATTTTGCTTATCAGCACTGTATACAATGACTCTCACATGAAAATTGGCAATACATGCCATGTGTGAAATTCTTTTTTTTGTTTTGTTATTATTATAGGTCCAAGAATTTTCACGTCAAGTTGATGATAGCTACGTAATTATTGCGTCAACGTCGACGATGCCGCTAAAGTTTGATGACCTTAGCAATAGATATGAAATAAGCAGCAACTGTCCGCATTCATCAACACACATTTGTCTAATAATATCACATTTTCCCTGTTCGTCTCTAGAGTATATACTCGTGCATACATATGAATAGATGTGAAAATTTGTTTTAGTGGTTTGCTTCTCATTCTCAAAACGAATATGATTTCCTGTGAAATTAAATCCCCAAGAATTGCTTCTCAGTTCCAATTTCCCTTTTGAAATACAAAACATAAAAAATAAATAAATTTTAAGAATGTCATCCCTTTGCAACGGATGTATGTATGTAGTTGTAAAAACTACTTATCCCTCCCATATCATTAGTGGAATGTTTATTCCTCCAATGAGTCATTCAAATGGTTAGGGGAATTGAAATAAATGCAGGCAGGCAGTCAGTCCAGTGCAGTTTACAGTTATGCAGAATGTAATGAATGCGGTTGCCATTAAAATTCTGGCAAATATTTTGAAACACACGCAAAATGTCACACTTACATATCATCGTCCCAAGTAAAAAGAAAACGGAAGAAACTAAGTGACACTGTGTGCCAAAACAAGATTTCATGCTTTATTATTTACAACAATAACACAGTGACTCTTCTTTGCTTAATTCAGGCGATGAGTCAAGGATTTTTGGGGGGTTAAGACCTAAAATTCAAACATTCAGTTTGTTTACAAAAGTCCATATGTGTGGTATGTCTGCACTTTAATTTTAACCTCTTCTGTGATATTGAAAAGAAAGAAGGAGATTTACTTTGCTTTGTTTGCTGTCGAACAAAAGACTTCCCAAAAAACAAAGGCAGTCCACCAAACAGACGGTGCTCTTACTCGTGCCATTATTGTTTGTGGTCAAAAAAATTCCAAAAGCAATGTAGAACCGCTTTACATCGTTTTAAAACAAAATAATCAATGAGGGTTTTCTCTCGAAAAGGTAGTATACCTTGCAATGACGAGGTGGGTTGCACAGGTTTGGTTATGAGTGAGTGTAGATTTTATATGAAACAAGTAATAGAGGGCTATAGACGGACGGGGCCGACCATGTGATACACTACACCACATCTTCTGGGCACGGTTTTCCACGGAATTTATTTTATATGATTGCGATTTATTAAATTTATTATTGATATAATTTCCATCAAATTAGAGGTCAAGAGTTGGTTTTCAAGTTTCGTGTTCGTTATTTGTCGGAAAATGCCAGAGAATTTAAAAGTTGGAGTAAAAATTAAATTTTGATGCTTTTCCCACAATGGTCAATAGATAATTTATCGCGCAAAATACTGTCCGACCTTTTTTCAAAAATATTACCATTTTCTTTGACTAATCAGTATTAAAATATAACTGCGATGTCTTGCGTGATTAAAATTAAAACTGTGGGATCCCTGCATACATTAGGCTGTAACTATGTTATCTGACCACGTACATCAGCATAATTGACATCAATGGAAAGGTTCCTCTTCTAAATGTAAATTACAAAGGTGGAAAATATCTTCCAGGAAAAAAAGATACAGTCATTTTACTAAAACTATTACCAATTTTCACACGAAGCTGTTGGTCCATTTCACCCGCTAAATATTATCAGATCATTATGTTAAATTGCAGGCTTCTTCTTTGTCGCAAACCCAAACCGATGGGACCATCATTGCGACCAACAGAGCCGCTGCAAAATCGGAAAAAATTGTTTTTGGTCCATTTCACCACCCAAAATTTTTCACGATCACCACCAAAAACTAATCGTTTCTATTCTGGTGGGAACCCGACCTCCACACAAAATTTCGATTGGTCAATAATTGCAGCTTGGAATTTGATTGCAATTTTTAATGGTGGGACGGACACACATCTCAAAATCGCTTTATCTCGTCGAGATATGAATTTTGGTATACCACATGGGGGGCTTTGACGAATATTTCGCGGTGCTACTTGAATTTTTGAGGAAAACAAACTTATAATACCCTTTTCACGTTGCGGTGTAGGGTATACAAATTTTAATAGTCAAAAATCACTGATAAATTTAATGTCTTATGAGAACGTTGTTTGTTTCAATAATTTTTAATTGGCTTTTTGAGAAATTTAAAGATATTAATGAGAACAAGTAAAAAAGCGGTAAGTTCGGCCGGACTTTTTATACCCTCCACCAAGAAATACTCTGATCGGTCGGTCGGTACCGTTATATGGGGACTACAATAAAACGTAAACCTATGTCCATAATTTTTGTTGGAGATGTTTGTTGTTCACTGAGAACCCTAAATTACAAATTATAGCTAATTCCGTCTGCTAATGCTAAAAACGTCAAAATACTTGAAATCGGGCGGTACCGGGCGTGGCTATACCAAAACGTGGACCTATCTTGGCAATTTTAAGTAGAGAAGCTTTTTGGTCATTGGGAACCTCAAATGTCAAATGTAGCTGATTCGGTAAAAAAAATTGAGCTAAAAGCCTAAAAAAATACATTAAATCGGGAGGTACCGTTATATGGGACCTATACCAAAACGTGGACCTATCTTCAGCATTTTTGGTGCAGAAGTTCTTTGATCTCTTGAAACTTCAAGTGCCGAATTGGAGTCAATTTGGAAGGAAAATGTAGGTAGGAGGTACCGTTACATGGGGGCTATACCTAAACGTGGACCTATCTTGACAATTTTTAGTAGAGTAGTTACTAGTCCATTAAAAGCCTTAATTGTCAAATTTCAGCTAGTTTGGTCAAGAAATGTAGATAAAAATCCTCAAAATACCCTCAATCAGGTGGTACAGTTATATGGGGGCCACACCAAAACGTGGACCTATATAGCACATCTTCGAACTTGACCTGCCTATGGAAAAAGGACACTCGGGTGCAATTTTAGCATTCTATCTCAATTATTGCGGACGCTAGAGTGATTACAACATACGGACAGGCGGAAATGGCTAGATCGTCTTAGAATTTTATCCTGATCAAGAATATATGTATATACTTTATAGGGTCGCAAATGATTAGTTCGATGTGTTACAAACTGAAAAACAAACTTAATATATGGAGGGTATAAAAACATTTATTTCCAATTTGTCTCAATGCATCAATGATTAGGCACAATATTATAGAATGCCCGGTTTCGTTCCCCAGGCTGGAAAACATAGAAATTTTCAAGTGTGGCGAAAATACCCCTCAGCGCAATGATGGCTAATTTTTGCAAGTGGCGTCTTAACACTCGCCGTTCTGACTCGGCGAGAACAAATAGGTTCTTTATCAATGACCTAATATGAATCGGGGTACACTCATATATTATCAAATTATAATATTATGTGCGTGGTGCAAATGCTGCTGGCATTCCATGGTGGAGAGCGTTACATATTCACATTTAATGACCTTTTCAAGTTTCAAATACCCCGCACCAAGTAGATAAGCTTTGTAGTTATTTTAAATGTTACCCTTATAAAGTTAGCTTAATGCCAATTGGGAACAATCTCATAACCGTTAAAATTAAAACTAGTTTACCAAAAGCATTAGAGAATTCCAAAGTGTATCCAAAGTAAATCTCAGTGATGGATATTCCCAATATTACATTTGTCAATGTTTTGTTTTATCAACCCTCGTATTTTATTGTTTTTTATGCATTCATTCCTACCGAAAAAATTTTAAACGCTTACATCTACAAACATGTATGAACACTAACTGACACTATTATCGCATGACTCACTGAAGACGTCGCCTTTGTTGTCTTGTAAGTTTTGTATAGTTTCCTCCTTCTACTCCTCCATGACTGGATGCATAGTCTGGCTGTCATCGTCTGGGAATGGATGGATGTTTGTTCATCGAAAAACTTTGTAGTTTAGCTCTATGGCAATGACTCCACTTCATCTCTTTGTTGTCGCAGTAATAAAAACTTCGAATTTTAAATCCAACCAACCACATTCACAATAGTCAGTCAGACAACAACATCCATCCATTCGATATTTAATAAGCTAGAAATATGCGCTGCGAACGGGCACTGGCTGCATTGAGTGGAGCATGAAGTTGTTTTTGTTTTTAGATTTTAGTGTTTAATGAAGTTTTCTTGACAAGCTCCATCGCTTTTTAGAAGTATTTTTTATGAGATCTAGTAGAGATGATGGAGATATTGGACCTTGAATTATCTGAGGTTGTTGCTCATGGCAAATAGGTGTTTTTTTCTTAACTTTTTTATGTTTTAGTAATTAATATTTCCATTAGGTAGGTAACTTATAAAATTGATTTTTAAATGTATAATACTATTAAACGAATGGCTGAAGTTGATTAATTTGTTAATGTTACCCCAAGGTAGGAGGAGCTGCAAGTTCGTGTTGTTGCAATCTTAAATTACATGGGCTAACCCAAATATGCCAATTTAATAATGAAATGGAATTTTATATTTTCAAGACCAAATATTTATATACCCTCAGCATTTATGCTAACGAGGGTATATACACTTTCATACGGGCAAAATGTGCCTCATCGAAATAATGGTTTTAGACCCCAAGTATGTTTGGACGAAATGTGTTTCAGACAATTTGGAGTCGATTGAGCAATGTCTGTCTGGCTGGCTGGAGCGCACGATAACTCTCGAACGGATGAACCGATTCGGTTCAAATTTTGGCTTTCGTAATATTTTGCCCAAACTTAGTTTAAGTTCGAAGATGAGCTATATCGGTCCACTCCTTCCGGTACCTCCCCCACAAAAGTTCGAAAATGTTCGGAAAATTTGTGCGCACGATAACTCTTGAAGGGAGTAACCGATTTGGTCCATACTTTGCCCATCGTGGAGCGTGTACCAGACTTAGATTAGGTTTTAATATGGACTCAATCGGTCCACTCCGTCGGGTACCTCCCACACAAAATTTTGGAAAAGTTCAGTTTAGGACCATCTCTCGAATCGCTTTGATTTTTGCTTTAGCAACTTGTATTCATTGCCCTCCATACGACGCTATAAGTTTCATCAGGGGCAAGTCCATACTTCCTGAGAAAATAGCCTGAATGTTGCAAAAAACCCCTATGACACCGTGTGAGGAGGTAGGAGGGCAAAATAACTCTCGAACAGGTCTGCCGATTCGGTCCAAAGTTTGGCCTTAGTAATATTTTGTCCAAACATAGTTTAAGTTCGAAGATATGCCATATCGGTCCACTCCTTCAGGTACCTCCCCCACAAAAGTTCAAAAATGTTCGGAAAAATTGTGCGTACGATAACTCTTGAAGAGAGTGGCCGAATTGGACCATACTTTACACATCCTAATATATCTACCAGATATAGATCAGGTTCAAATATGGACTATATTTGTCCACTCCATCCGGTACCTCCCACACAAAATTTCGGATACATGTTCACTTTAAGACCTGCTTTCGAATCACTTTGATTTTTGTTGAAGCAACTTGCATTTGCTGCCTCAATTGCGATGGTAAAAGTTGTTTCAGGGGCAAGTCCATACTTCCTGAGCAAACATCCCTGAAGTTGTAAAAAACCCCTCTGGTACCATAATTTTTAAAACTCCCTAAATACATGCGTTTTTTGTGAAAAAATTGTTTCAATATACACAGGCTGAGGGTATATCTCTGTCGGCAAAGCCGACTGATACTTTTTTACTTGTTTTGTCTTCGAAAGCTTTAATAGCTGGTAGGAGTTTAGTATTATTTATATTAAATATTATCTAGAAATTGCATTTTTCTATTTATTGGAAAAAAACGTAACTTAATCACCAAATGCGTATTGCCAATTTAATAATAGAGTCACCATATCTAATGGTATTGTTATTTGTCAATCGAATAAATGAATAATCCACCAAACGAACATCTTTTTTATTTCCTCCAATTCCTAATAAATGCACATATTTTAAAATAATCAACAAAACAAATTAAGTAATACGAGTAGCAACATATCAAATCTGTCACATGTTGTTACATGTGTATATAAATACACATGGCCACAAAAAATAACACAGGTACTATTTTGGTTATTGCATGCTCAAAAACCGGATATGTTATGGTGATAACTGCGATTAGATAATTAAGTAAAGAAAATGAAAATTATAACAACGTTTAATAAAATGCAGTATTTTGAAACTGGTTGAACTTTTTATGTTATTCATCATAAGAACAAATTTATTGCTCAGATGTTACGCTTCACCAGGGACTTATGGCAGGGTTATGGGTATAAAAAACACTGGACCTAATTTTTCATTTACAGACATAATCAACACAGTCTATACAGAATAAAAACATAATAAACAATATTAAAAACTTTATTGCAAGTGACGTATGAAGGAGCGGACCTAATTATTAGGTCATTTCGGAGTCCATATACCAGGACATATTGTCTTTCCCTAAAAAATTAAACGTAATGTTGTATTCATGATTACAATGAATACACGCTACTGACCTTACTCCATCTTGGAACTGGATCTAATTTTATTTAAGCGAAAATTTTGAACTTTTATGAGTCATGTAACGAAGGCCATTTAAGTTAGGATTTTTTAGAGCTTTTGGTCAATTTTGTCTGGAAGCATGGACTTGCCCGTGAAACATATTATTATGCTGAAAACAAGATCACAAGGAGAACCTTCGGTAAATGTTTTAAAACGATCCTCGAACTGCTATTAATCTGCACATAAGCGAATTTTTTGAAAAATTGTACCGTAAAGACTACCTGCTGCAGAAAAATAAAAACTGTCCGATATTTTGTGTGGGAGATACAGGAAGGAGTGAACCGATGCAGTCCGTATTTGTTTATCAAAAATATTGAAGTTTTATTTATAAGGGGGTGTACCGCATGAAGTGGATGGTCCATCTTAGAACTTTATGGTTGGACAAAATTTATGAGGACCAAATATTTGATTGTTTGAAGCGTATTTCGTTCACACATATGTTGTATACGAGGGCTACTAGAAATGTTTCTATCTTAATAATGAAAACGCAAATATTTATCATCAAAAATAGTTTTATTGTTCTCTAAAATATTCTTCATCATGACTTATACACTTTTGCAAGCGCTCAACCCTATTGTCGAATCACTTTTTCCACTCCGATTGAGACACCTCCAAAACAAGGTTTTTAAATGCTTCAAGAATATTTTCTGGCGACGAAAATTGTTGACCACGCCTTTTTTCTTGAAGTGCGGAAATAAAATGTAATCACTGGTTGCCAATTCAGGACTGAACCGCGGACACATCAATTCTTCATTTTGTCCGGTCAAAAAGGCGCTGGTTTGAATTAATGTGTTAGAGGTCACATTGCCTGTTACACGTGTTCCCTTGTTTGTTTTTCGAATTTCTCCGGAGATTTCAGGCAAAAAAAAAATATATAATGTACCACATAGAATTAACCGTCCTACGTTGTTCAAGACGTATAGTTGCCAAATTTGCCGAAGAGACATTCGAACATTAGTTTCTTCCACGAATAAGGAGGATTTGGCTCGTTTTCCAAGACCCACATGGTCGATTACTGTTTTATTGCGGGCTCATACACATAGATCCATAATTCGTCACCTGTGACCATCTTATAAACTTCGTTTGAAGCACTGCGATCGTAATTATTCACAATTTCTTTGCATAAATCGACAAAAAAGGCCTTTCAAATTGTGCTGGATCTAACGAGAAAATCCAATTTTTAGGCCAGGTGTTCATGCAATATTAAATGTTAGTTAGTGAAAGAAATGCTTCTATCTCACGATATATAACATGGCGATCTTGCATTATCCGTTAACGCACGGCTTGATTTTTTCTGGCACAACGGCCGTTTTTGGACGACCCTCATAACCGTCGTTACTTAACGAGTGTCGGCCACGATTAAATTCCTTAAACCAGTTTTTCATAGCGCTATAGGATGGTCCATTATCGATATACAAAGCTTTAATTGGATCGATGCACTCTCGCCGTGATTATCCACGTCGAAAGTTGTGAAAAATGATAGGCGAAAATTCTGCTTAAACAACACAACATATGATCGTATGTCAAACTGTCCTGAGTACGTTTAGTTTAAAACTGTCAAACTTACCAAAAAAATGTCAAATGGCGCCTGGCAACATATAGTGTTGCCTAGGCCATAAACTTATATAGTATCCCTCGTATATTTGAGGCGAATCTTTCTAAACTGTGTAACATCTAAGAAGTTTCTTAGAATGAGACTGTAATCTTTTCAACATCTATTCATGGAGATGATTATGACCCAAAAATGCGAATAGAAAAGTCAGAGAGATAACTGCAACCTTTGTGACAACACGGGGCAAGCAACAAACAACCGAACAGACGTTGAAAACTACACTTTAGGTAGTGATCTATTCTGTTTAGCTATGGAACGTGTTAGGTGCTATCTGGACTGAGCAGGCAAAGCAGTATATTTTGTGTACTTAAAAATCTATGGGACAACATATTTGTAAAAATGATTATTTATTATTCTAATTTACCTTTAGCTAAAAAAAGACCAGCTGCCTCAGACAACATTAGATTTTCCGTCCAAAGTCGACAAAATGTAAGATCTGTAGTGGAATTCTGTAACTCATTTTTTGAGTTACCGACAAGAATCGGTAAAATTAAAATGCTTATAATTTCGGAAATTAACGAAAATTTTTGGTATGTTAACAACCAAAAGTTCTAGCGATAGCAACAGTGTTGTCAACTTTTGTTGATACTTTTCATTCATATTAAATTTGTCATTCCGTTTGAAACACATCGAAATATTCATCGGAGACTCTATAAAGTATGTATATTGTTGATCAGGGTAAAATTCTAAGTCGATATAAACATGCCCGTCTGTCTGTCTGTTGAAATCAAGATACAGCTCGCAATTTTTTAAGATAGAGCTTTATAATTTGGTATAGAAGTTTCTATTACTCCTAGGGTGTTTGGTATTGCAAATGGGCTATATCGGTCCACGTATTGATATAGCCCCCATAGAACGGTACCACCCGATTTTCTGTATTTTGAATGTTTTTGCCCCATTATCACACCGAAATGGCTGAAATTCGGTACATAGTCTTCGTTGGGGGTATACAACCTTCCCCCAGAAATTTGTCTGTATAGGTCCATGCCTTCATATAGCCCCTATAGAACGGTACCTCCCGAATTTTGGTATTTTGAAGGTATAGGTTCATTATCTCACCAAATGGCTGAAATTTGGTACTAAGTCTTCATTAGGGGTATAAAACTTTCCCCAGAATTTTGTCTGTAGAGGTCCACGCCTTCATATAGCCCCTATAGAACGGTACCTCCCGTATTTCGGTATTTTGAAGGTATAGGTTTATTATCTCATAGGTTGATTATACCCCTAACGAAATTTGGTACTTAGTCTTCGTTAGGTATAAAACTTTCCCCCGTAATTATGTCTGTATAGGTCCACGCCTGGTGGAGGGTATAACAATTTCGGCCCGGCCGAACTTAAAGACATTCTTACTTGTTTTAAGTTTAGTCTAACATGCGATTTAGCCTGTATTTCTCAAATCTCCAAACAAAATGACACTTGTTTTCTACAATTCACTTGGCTTTTATTTACTGCATTTTCGTTCGGCTTAACCCATTACATTTAATGCGATTGTTTATTGAGAATATTTATTTTTTATTTGATTATTGCGAAATGTGACAATTTAGCCGTAAAGTGCCACATGTAAACCATTCGTGCAAATCATTGTCATCAGATGTTGCATCAGTAGTGAGTGGACTTTTGTCTGAGGAACAATACTGATGACAAACAAAAAACCTCACGCATGAGTTCCATGGTAATTATTGTCGCCATAGTTGTATGTACATACATACATACCTAAACGTACATAACTACACTGGCTCCTAATATGAATAAATTATCCAACATCAAGAAAATTGAATTCACGGAGGGAGAGAAATTTGTATGCAAACTACCCACAGAACAAAGAAGAATCAACAATCTACATACATTCAAATTTAGATCATAAATAATTATGGATATCACTACACATTCGGAAAGCTAAAAACGATTTGACTAATTACTGAGAAAAGTGCACGAGTATGTATATTTATTCAATTTCGTTTATCGCGGTAGCTTTAACTGAAGTCATGACATCAGCGTCCAAAAAAATCTTTACTCAAAAGCTATTGAGTTAGACTTTGTTGTTCTTTCTTGTACAATTGAAGTCATTTGAATAAGAAACATCCAAAATGTTGAAATAACGGGATACAAACTGACAAACACACATACCGCTGTCGGTCGCTTTAATTTAAATAGAACAAAGATCACAATGTGTGTCATGTACTCTGAGGTAATTTCACAGTGTCGACAAAATAATTGAAGTGATGAACTAAAATAGTGTTTAATAATGCGTATAATTAAGGTTATCAAACAAAAACCTACAAAATGTGAACCAAAAACGAAATTATGTATTATGTTTTCCAGCATTTTGGTACTGGTTATGCGGGGGTAATATTTAATTGCGTTATACAGGTGTGATTTTAGATGTAGCACAAATTTATAAAACAATAAGGCAAAAATAACATAATTTCAGCATGAGCTAGGACGGGATTCGAACCTGGGTCTCCGACAAACAAGTGACACGGATATCGGCGTCTCAGATTTCTAAGACACCATCAACTTCAAATCTTCTGACTATAGCAAAAGTTTGGAACCAAATAACCGACATTAATACCTGATGATTGTTGAATGTGTGGGACTTCGGTGGGTTCCTAAGTTTTCAATGTACCTCTTAGGTCATAACAGCTCAACTCAAAAGAGAATCTATTTAAAAAAAAACTGTACTACGTGTACATTAGGGTTAGAACCTTTTGTATTGTTTTTTTTTTTTTTTATTTATTTGCAAATACCAAATATTTGCAATATCGTGCATAGCAAGGAAAATATTAAGAAATGCGTTAAAAAAGTTCCCACACCGATGCAAGTTTTCATTCCTGTTATTTCTTGTGTTTTTTACGACGGAAAATAGTTTTAAATAAAATATTTGTTATTAAAATTTAAAAATTTAACCTTCAATATCGTCTTATTTATATAAGTTTATTTGATAGTAAATATAGCATTCGAAATATTAAAATGTTTATAAAAAAAGTATCAAAACGTGAATTTGAGGCTTTCGGGCGCGGTATTTTTTATAGCCTTAATTTATTTAATTCGGTTATACTCAAAGAATGGCATAACTAAAAAAAACTTTTTTGAGTTTAAATTTTTTTATTTTGTGTCAAATTTTCATGTTGATATATCCAAAGCTCAACGAGTTACAGCTTATTTTCTAGGAGTTTGGCATAAAGCAACAAAAAGCTTTTTGAGTTTATTAAGCACTAAACACTTCAAATCATGCTTGATCTTGCACAGATATTTAGCATGGATATCTGGCTAGCTCTTTACTGAATATGGTCCAAATGGTTATTTTATTTTTGTGTAATAATCCTTTTTATTTTGGGAAGTTAAATTTCAATCGGCAACTTAAATCACGTTTTTCTTGAAACTGGATTTTTTGAGATGTGACACTCTTTTGAGTAAATGTAGCGATATGTAGTAACATATTTAGGTGCTTTTCAGGGATTATAGTGATTTTTGTGCACATCCCCTTTCTTTTCGGAATTACTTCTTAGCCCCCGAAATCGGAATCGTTAATTTGGATTTTTTACTTTCGTAGAATAATGTACGTATCTATCCAGAATAGAATTTGGCGTTCAGTTCATATATCGGTTGGAGATAGATCGGTAAAGCGTGATTTGGTGTGTTTTGAAAGATTTGGTTTATCCAGTGAATTACTGAATGAAGTTTATGATAATACTGTTTTCTTAATCATCTAAATAATGCTATTGTATTGCCCATAACTGTAATAGAACAAAGTGATAGTTAATAAAAAAGACTGATCTTTTCCAAGTTCTGTCTAAGTTGAAACTGGTTTTTAGCATTGTTTATTATTCGAATTTCAGTATTGAAATTGTTATTGTATTTCTTTTGTCTATACCGTTTTTTTTTTAATTTTCTCTGTGATTATAGCAATTATTCTCTATTCCGCTGTTAGCATATCGCGTGAATGAGTCATTTACTGAACTAAATTAATTAACACTTTGATTGTCACTGTGCTATTAACCTTTCCCGCCCGTTCACATCCATCCATACCAGTCCACATAGAAATTTGGAAGATAGAAAAAGCCAACTTCGAGATTATCCCAAAAAGTAGCAGAAAAAGCAAATTTATCTCACCTCTGCGAATGAAATCATACAAGCGACTTTTTATTATTTATCTTTGGCAAATATTTTGTTAACTATTTTTTTCGTATTTATTTGGCTTTAAGCAAATATGAAATTGGCTGCAGGGCTGAAATGTTTGTTTTATTTCTTTTACGTTCATATAATATTTTAAGAAAGTCATGTTGTTTGTAGTTTTAAGATAAAGCATCCAGTCATACGGACAGAAGTCACAATTCATTACTTTCACCCATATTTTACTTCATTTATTTGTTGTAAACATTATTTGCATTAATTTTGATAAAAAATTTTAATTGAATTTCCTGGAGAATGAATTGTGTTATCTTTTGGAGTTGGTTTGCAAATGTTGTTGAGGCAAATTTTCCTTTTTTATGTTTTTTGCTAACAAAAGCAAATGAAATATCATTTACTATATTTGTTATCTTTGAAAACACTCATTCGTCGTCCAGTCTTGAGTGGAGTGGACGGTAGCACCTAACATTTAAAAAACCATTAATATATTAGATCATAATTTATGATGGCCATTAGCCAGGCAATGAGTTTTATTTTGCTAAACCGGAAAGTTAATTTGTTAGGCGTTGTGTTAAAGGAAACTATGATGTATTTGTTGTAACATCAATAATCTATGTAACTAATTTTTGTTTTTTGGACTAATTATAAGCAAATTAAAAAAACGGTCTTTCCATATAAAGGTCCATTCAGACAGAGCGTTCAAATTACTAAATCTTCGCGCAATTGTTGATGTGTCTAGATAAAATATATCGTTATAAGAACAATACGTACATATGTATATAAAGAACAAGTTAGCAAAGGATATTGTCGGGACGGGTCCCACCACTATCCCTGTTCATAAATCTTTCACGGACAAATATTTCTCGACGTTATTCTTTAAATTCAATCCACAAATAATAATTGGTACAAAATTTAAAGCTCATTCGAACTTATTTAATATTCGTCACTTTAATTGAACTTCGTCAACCGAACCTGAGATATTTGCCATTGCAAAGAAAACTGCAAACAATGAAAAATTTGTTGTTTGACCACCTATTCCAACCAAATAAATCAATTTTCCATGTAAATTTTTGAACCATATTCAATTACACAGAACCCAACTCCACTGTACTTTCTTTAGGAGAGACATAATATACAAAACGCTTGAAGATTAATTGTGAACCTTTAATTGTGAACCTTTAAAGAACTTTGGAACTTTATTAAAATATGAATATATTTCTATTAAATAAGGTACTTAGTTAAGATCTCATAATTATTTACGTAGAAGCTGTGTTTGAGTCAATATAAAAAGTTAAAAAGTAGGTCGGCTTTGTTGACAGAAATGTATGTATGTGCCGTAATGAAAACAAGCAAACCCACTATGAGTTGTTTTTCCTAAACACTGCTGTTGTAATGAGTACTGCGAAAACCATCCGAAATTAAGCTTAACATTCTTCTGCGAACATGTATGGACCTATTCTTAAGCCTAAATATTTGAACTTTTGTCGGGGAGGTACAGTAAGAAGTGGACCGATATAGTGTCTCTTTTAATTTGACGTACATACGTTTTTAAGAACGAATACGAATACGATGTGAATGAAGTATTACTTCTTTCGATTTCTGTAGAGCGTTTGTGAGACAAACTTACACACGCACACATACCGCTCGGTCGCTTTTATTTAAATAGAACAAAGATCACAATGTGTGTCATGTACTCTGAGGTAATTTCACAGTGTCGACAAAATAATTGAAGTGATGAACTAAAATAGTAGTTAATAATGCGTATAATTAAGGTTATCAAACAAAAAACCTACAAAATGTGAACCAAAAAGAAATTATGAATTATGTTTTTCAGCATTTTGGTACTGGTTATGCGGGGGTAATATTTAATTGCGTTATACAGGTGTGATTTTAAATGTAGCACAAAATTATAAAACAATAAGGCAAAAGGATGAGCCAGACCGAAATTCGACCCTGGGCCTCCGACAAACAAGTGACACGGTTGCCGGAGTCTCAGCTTTCTATGCCACCATCAACTTGTCAAAACTTCCGATGACAAATATTTACGATCAAATCTTCTGACTAGTTTGGAATCAAATAAACGACATTAATTCGTATATACAATTTTCGAATTATTTTCGTATAAATGCTAGTTTCCATGCATAGCCTTCGTCCAACTACTAAAATAACATATACCTGACTTCGGTGGGTTCCTAATTTTTCAATGTACCTTTTATGTCATACCTCTTAGGTCAACTCAAAAGAGAATCTATTTAAGCTTTTGGACTAATATGACAGAAAGAATGGACTTTGATAATCAATTTGTAAATCTCCGTATTCATTACTTATTTAAGTTGATGCTGGAGCTTCAAAGACATTATCTCAGGAATTGTGGACTTGTACCGTTCTTAAAAGGAATATTTTTATGCCCAAAATTGGCTCCAACTCCGGTCCAACTTCAAGACCGCGAAAATGTTAAACTTTTCCTAAGGACCGATGGACCGATGATATTAAAGGCCAGTGATTTCTTCCGTTCATACCCGTGTTCAAAGAAAAATCATGATTCCAATGCATCCGCCTAAAATCGAAGCATCAATTTCGATTATTTCATTATCTTATAATTGGCGGGCACAATCAGATAAAGTCCTAAAATGATTATAGGATTGTAGAATACCTGATTCATGTCGTTTGAACTGTAATCTGGAAAAAATATTTTGCAATTTTTTTTTTGATTGTGTCTATATAAATGCAATCCTCTATGAGCGATTATAACATTTGCGGAATTGTGTGTCATAGATTATGTGGGTAATATTCGTCATATCTGTGGTTTTCCTACATAACGACATAAGTCTAAAAATCAAAATTTTCAGGAGAGCGAAAACAAAAAATTTTTGTAATATTTTCTACATGCCGATGATTTTGTTTTGGTTTTTTCTTATATACGGATAGAGCATGCCAAAAACAATCGTTATGAGTAAAAAAAAATAATTTTTTTTTATAAATGTACTTTTTATTAATTTTTTTTTTAAAACATATATTTGCGTGTGCGTCTTATTTTTTTTCACAAAAAGACATATTTATACTTATGTTGTATTCTATGAAAAAGAGCGAAGGAAAATGAATAACACATGTACAATTGTGTTGTTTTTCTGTGAATATTTTTTTACAAATTATTACCCAAACTTAATACAAATAAAACACATTTGTTAAAAATTTGAATTAAAAAATTTTAATTCGAAGTGACGGAAAAAAACTAAATAATGGAAAGCTATTATAAGTTATTAATTATCGACATATAGTATGCTTTTAGCGTTTTGTGATACTTTAAGACTTTTATAGAAATCATGGAATACATCGGGGATAAGTGGCAGTAAATCCATCAAATCTTTCTTTTTTTCAGTCAAAATAGAAATTTCTTCATAATTTTTCTTCTCTGGATTGTAATCCATTACGGTGTTATATGTGATTTTTACTTTAACATACTTTAACAGGTAAATGAATGACCAGCCTTCTTGCTGTGAGGCTTGCATCTCTGTTTTCATTAAACCTACGTAACGGGACTTATGTTTGAGAGTAAACGACGTAAAAAACAGAAAATGAAGATAAAAGAGCATGCAAAAGAGCACATTCAGTTTTACGTGGTTTTCTCTTGAAAGAGAATCAACAAATATTTTAATTATTTTTACATACAAAACGACCTAAGTCACCTTGTGTTCTTTTTTATGAATATGTTTGCGATATACTGCAGCAAATGTCGATATACTACGTTTATTATGACAATTATTTTGTAAAAAGGCCCACTTACGTAGTTTTGCCAAAAAATATATCAGAAACGGTACATTTTTTTCAATTACGGAGTAGTGATATGGAAAGCTCTCAGAAAGTACAACTTCGTGGTGCCAATAACTCAAAATTTACATAACTCGACTTATGTCGTTATGTAGGAAAACCACAGATATACGAGCTTCTTGAAGAATCTTTTAAAAATAGATGCATATTTTTAGTGGGTGGCTGCAATCGTATTCACGTTGCGCTATTTTTACCCATTTTCTGTATACACCGAGGAAAAAAATGTCCAAAGCATATTTTGCAGCAAACATATATTTGTTTGCAACCCGTCCCAAACATAAATTTGTTTGGATCCAAACATATTTCTAACATATATTTTCAGCGTGTATTAAAATGCAACTGACGGTACCCTTGGTCGCTGAATGCGCTGTATCTTCCGACTGTCCATCCAAATCTTGTAATCACGGTACAGGTCGCGCTTGTGGTCGGATCACCACGAAATTTTAAATGGAGATGGGGGTCCTAGAGGAATGGTTCTACTGCTTTTGATGATGATTGGAAATAATCATCGTTTGGGATGGCCAAAAAACTTCTGTGGGGAAGGGAAATAATTAACTTTTTATTCTTATCTGAATATCTTCGCTTCTATTTGGGTATTCGAAATATTCTGTCAGTAATAATAGAACATCCCACCTTTAAAATAATGAAAAGTGGGTGATCAAGCAACGGCTATATCACAATAGTTGTCAGTTTTTTCGCTGTCGGATATCTGCTTCTGCTGGACATATTCCAATGAAAGTAGATCGCCTAAGCTTTAAATCAATACCAAATTTTGTTGGTAACTTTTAGTGATACTTTTCATTCTTAAGTTTGCATTTTAATTTTACCGATTTTTGTCGGTATCTCAAAAAATGAGTTACAGAATTCCACTAAAGATGTGGCAAACTTTTACAAACAAGTAAGAAAAACGTTAAGTTCGGCCGGACCGATCTTTTTATACCCTCCACCACGAACTGTATTGAAGTGAATAGGAACAATAAGTTTTATTTCGTTTATGAAAGTACCGAATTCTTCCTTTTATTGCAAGAGTAATATATATATATATATATATATATATATATATATATATATATATATATCAACTGATAATACTCCCTTCAAAACAGTTAATATGGGGCGACATTTTTCTTCTTTCCAAAAAATGGACCAATATTCACAATTTTCCGAATCGTTCTATGAGGGCTACATGAAGGCGTAGACCTATACGGACAAATTTCATATGGAATGTTTTATACCCCAAATGAAGACTAACCACCAAAATTCAGCCATTTCGGTGGAATATTGAGGCCACAACCTTCAAAATACCGAAAATCTGGAGGTACCGTCTATGGGGGCTATATGAAGGCGTGGACCTATATAAACATTTTATGATAGAAATATTTCTTAGCCTGTGGAAACACAAAAAACAAAATTACAACCGATTCTGTGGTCAAATGGGAGTAATACATTCCAAATATCTTAAATATCTATATATGGGGCCTATACCAAAACGTGGATCTATCTAAACAACATTTGATAGAAATATTTTTTAGCCTCTGGAGACACAAAATACCAAATTACAACCAATTCGGTGGTCAAATGGCACAAATATCCTAAAATTTCCTTAAAACGACGACGCTTCACGCGTAACTTTGTATGGGGGCTACACGAAAACGTGGACCTACATAGCCAAAACGTGGATCTATCTAAACAACATTTGATAGAAATATGTTTTAGCCTCTGGAGACAGAAAATACCAAATTACAACCAATTCGGTGGTCAAATGGCACAAATATCCTAAAATTTCCTTAAAACGACGACGCTTCACGCGTAACTTTGTATGGCGGCTACACGAAAACGTGGACCTACATAGCCCGCTTTCAATACCAAAAGTCCTACATATATATATATATATATATATATATATATATATATATATATATATATATATATATAATAGATTTTACCAAAATTTCATCCACCTACTTGAATCTGTTCGGAAGCTAGAGTGATTTCCACAGACGGACGGACATGGCTATATCGATGTAGAATTGCAAGCTGATCAAGAATATATATGGTTTGTGGGGTCTACAATGATTATTTCGAGTAGTTACAAACGGAATGACAAACTTAATATACCCCCATCCTATGGTGGAGGGTATAAAAATACGAATAATTAAAAAAAGGACGGGAGTGTCCATTGGCAACAAATATTGGGCAAATGTGTGTCTTAGGATCTTGGAATATGATGAAAATCGATGCATAGAACTCCAAAAATATTGCTTCTATGAAATCTGTAGAAACAATTTATGAAGTCAACATTTTACAAAAAATTGTGTTCAAGATTTCCAAACCATAACAAATTTACAAAGAACTCAGATTTGATAGGTTTACAAGTCCAAAACAGAGGAAATATTGTATATAATTCCAATTTCTCCATATCCAATTCATAAAGTAATATTCCATGTTAGGAAAATTAATACAAATCGATGGATTCCACGCAGTTTCGTTGGCTGTGGACATCTATAGCTGATAATTGAGCTCCAGCTATACATATGTAATGTGTTTACATTCTTTTGACGAACTGCTTATACTCTATAGAACAAAAGTTCACCAAAGAAATTGACATGTATGTATATAGCGTACAGTCTTACAATTGTTTTTAGACTTTTAAGTTTAATTGCAATAAGCCAAGGATGAAAAATACTTTAAAGTATTGTTCATAATCATAAAATATTAGGAATATGTTTATTGCCAAAAATGGTTAAATTGTTCAAGAGACAAAGAGATATGTTAAAAACACACATATACATACATATGTATATAATATGTGTATAATAAATCACATAGTATAGAAATTGATGTTTGGATAATGGTTCCCATTATCCGATTAGCTTATCTAACTTTCAAAGTCTTATGATTTTTCATGGGGGCCGACTGCGGGAGCATTTCGTCCCGTATTTATGTTTTACATAAGTTTAGTTGGGTTTTCCTGTTATGGTAATTTAAGCAGACGTAAATATCTGTCTCCCAGCATCTCTGTCAGACAGTTATTAACGTTTGGTTTTAATAGAAATCAAACATTTAGAATTGAACGACAGTTCAAGAAACAATCGATGGCTAAATGGATGATTCATACAAAATTCCAAGTACACGGTTATGAGAAGTCTCTTAAAGACTTTTTCCAATCGAATCAAAACAAACACTTGTAAACAAAACAAAAAACAACAAAACAAAAAAAAAAAAACGAAAAGCAAAACAAACTACTACAACAACATTGGCCAGTCCACATCTGGGCTTATTTAATTTTTGAGTGAGTGATTTCAAGTGTCGTCAATGTGGGATGGGAGGGTGTAAGACATGGTTTAAGCTTTAGTTGACCTAAAATCAAGAGTATGAGTAACAGTTACTGGCATTCGACCACAATTGATCACTCACAACGATAGAGTTAATTGAGAGGATTGAGAGTACATTTCTTGTCAAGACCACAAACACGGGTTGTGTTACCGGTTTTTGTATAAGCTTTCAGTAAACAAAATCATTACTCATACGTTCGCTGGACTCTCTTGCCACACGACAAACCAGAGAACATAAACACGTAAATCAATATACAAACGTACGTTCGGTACAATCATTGTTTGTCTTTTCAGTTGACCATGGAAGCATTAAGTCCAGCATCTTTAGTTTGAATTGCGCTTCTCATGGGTTGGGTTGTTAAGAACCCAAAACGCGCATTGTTGTCGGTCGAAATCGGTAAAAAAAACTATATTATTGTTGTAAAACCGCATATTTTTTATTTTGTTGTATTTGTGTGTGTGATTGAATATATTGTGTAATAAAACATTTAAAATCATAAAAAATTAAGCCAATGAAAAAAATGAATATGTTAACACCGAAATGTTACCGGTTACGGTTAATTGGCACCGTATGCGTAAGCGTGTTTCTAACGCTGATGTTGTGCAATATTATAAGTCTGTCAGAGTGTTACAACTTGTCACCCAAACCCAATGCCATCATTCGGGATCCCCAGTTTCCCACATTTACGCCGAAACATGAAGCTTCATACTTTGGCTTTACATTGAGCCTAAGAAAATTGGGGTAAGTTTGAGTCACACTTTGTTTTAGCCAGGGAATATGAAATGATGATTTTGAGAAATGACACTATGTCGTTTTCATATCTATTAGTCATACATATTAAATTGATTGGTCCAAGGAGGAATTATTCAAACATGCAAACAAGATCTGAGTTGTCCAATAGACAACTATGACACATTTCTTTTTTTATATCTAAGCATTCAAATCGTGCCACTCATTCACACGCCCAAACCGCTAACAGTAAAATTATAATCAAATTGTTTTGTTTGGAAAAAATTAAGTATTTTTTAATTCCCTACAATTTTTGAAATTAATGACATTTTAAAATTCCAAATGGCCAATACATTTTTGGTCAACGTATAGACAAACAATGAATGACTGACTGTGTGTTTATGTACTGAATATTAATATTATTGGCCATTCATTCTTTTTGCGACTTTATGGCAATTACCATATGCAAGTCTGTTTCCCTTGTCTGTTCATTCCAAGCGGAACAAAAGGTTCTTCTATGGGTATATTTGAGGTATGCGTGTGTTATAATTTTGTTGACGTACTTTATGACGTTTTCATTTTCAAAAGTTTTTTACCTCCATTTTTGCTAAGCGCTAATTTAGATGTCCGCCAATCAATTTTCATATGCATCGACGTAGACAATGGCCTGTTTGGGAATTTTACAGAGATGTATTATTCGTTCGAAGTAGGAGCAGTTCCTAGATTATTTACACAATCATATGTTATGATATCTACAAGATTATAAAAAGATTCAATAAATGGGTTTAAAGACTGTAGATATTGTATTCAAAATCTTCTTTTCAAATAACGGTATGAGAGCAACGCTATGAGTGTTGCCGTGGTGGATTGGATCTCCAACAAAACACCAACGGTTTAATACCTTCGAGTAGTGTTGACTTACATTTCCTTTGTATTTATTAGCCATTAAAAATATGGTGGTGGATTGGGTCTCCGACAAGACACAATTTTTTACCAATGGTTAAACCCCTCCGAGTAGTGTTAACTTACATGTCCATTGTATTTCTTGACATTGTAAAATATCTCTACATGCGGCATTAAACTTCATATGTTCGACAAGCCTTCGGACCCGAGGAAAACAATGAAGTCCCACATTATTGAGCGAAAATTGGAGGCGGCGTCTACTTTTTGACATGAAGACAAATCTTCACCTATTCCTGCTGGGATGTTCGTGAGAACCACGACCTTTCTGACACCCCAAAAACACTATATTCGGTGCATAAAACATGTTTATATTTGCCACCGGATATGGAGCTTTTACAACATCTGAGCGACATTGGTGTGAACACGAACTAGATCAGAAATTTTTTTGTTTTACAAACACCCAGAAGGGAAACTTCTATCATATCAAAATGTGCATCGCGACTCATATTCGCTAAATGATATGGGTCTTACTGTTTATCGCCGGGTCCGAACGTGTTACTTGTAGAGAAGTTTTACAAAGCTGAAATACTTAGGAAATGTCACCAACTTTACACGGAGGGGTATTTTGCCACCATTGAAATTTTGATATTGCCTGGTCTGGGAATAGAGCCCGAGAATTCAGCGTGCAAGGCATACCATTGCGCCAGGGATGATCACTCACATGGTAGCGGGTTCTTTCGTACCAGATTGAACCGAAATCATAGTGTTTCGACCAGCGGCTGCCAGCCCTGAATCAAACCTATGCTTGTACGTATTTTTCTAAGCTGTTACAATAACTGAAATTCGTAATTACCTGTAGTTTTCGAGGATGTATTTATACCACCAATAGGGTTATGACTTTTTACAACCTCGTATCCCTGTATGATATTTTGATGAGTTTTTACCTAAGATTGCATAAAATCTTACCCCCTGTTTTTGTAACTATTTGTTCTTCGTTCGTCTATATTCGTTATAATTTAGGAATCCATAGCTCAGGCCCCAGACGACATACAGACCTAATTTTTCATAGACCCGTTCCATATATAGTTAAGAACTCCTCATTTAAAAATCAGCGCTCTACATTTGCCATTTGGGTGCCACCGTGGTGCAATGGTATGCACGCCCGCCTTGCACGCAGAAGGTCGGGGGTTCGATTCCCCGGCCAGGCAACATCGTCAAACATTTTTCAACGGTGGCAAAATACCCCTCAGTAATGTTGGCGACATTTCCTGAGTATTTCAGCCATGTAAACTTCTCTGCAAGTGGTGTCTTAAGACACGCCGTTCGGACTCGGCGATAAACAGTAGGTCCCATATCATTGAGCTAAATATGAATCGGGGTGCACTCATTGATATGAGAGAAGTCTCCCTTGTCCCGTATGGGATGTTGTGGAACAATGTTTGTTTTTGTTGTTTTGTTGCTCTACATTTGCGCTAAGACGAGTAAATCGATTTACAACATTTGACAATTCATGTGATTCGAAAAAAAATGTTCCACACAAAAAAAAATATATATATATATATATATATATATATATATATATATATATATATATATATATATATATATATATGTATATAAAAATATATATGTATATATCATAAAAATTAAAGTTGGTTTGTGCGGCACCTTTTTAAAAATTTAAATGGAATAAAAGTTATTTTAGCCATTAATACAGCCATTAGACCACGCGTAAAAAATATGAAACCAATATTATAAACATTGGCTTTATAAATTGCATATTATAGCAACAACAAAAGAGAAATAAACTTATTGTTAAAATAATATTCCAAATATATTTTTTGGTTCGATTAGAAAAAATATTTGGGAGTTCTCCAACTATTTCGCTAAAATTTCATACAATAGTTAATGTATATTGCAAAAACTAAGTGGATGGATTCGATCGCGGAAGGGCGCGTAAAGAAACTAAATTCACGCGAGGTTCCAAGGAAATTTAATAAAACTTGTACATTTTAAACGAAAAAAAAAGGGTTTTAAAGAAAATTCAAGCATCAAATTTTGGTCTTTAGTCTCCAATTACTAGGAGCACACTCATGAGATATACAGTGCTGCTCAAAACATTTGCAACTCAGATGCCTATATCACATTAAGTCTATTTTTAGGGGCATTTTGAGTTTTGAAATATGTTTGTTTTTGTTATTTAATATTTTATTGACCATATTTTCAAGATTTAAAAAGGATTATGCAGTTATGAACACTTATGTTTAAAAAATGTGTAAAATATCGGAGGAACGCATGTTTTAGCCTGCTCAAAACATTTGCAACTCCGTGGTACGAATATCAATTAGTTCATTTTTGACGAGTTTTTTGTATTGATTGGCATCAAATTGTTTTTAATCAGAAGAAGGGGGCAAAAAGCTTTCATGAGGAGTATATTTTATCCCACACATGTTTACTTTTGATAGACAAGTATGCCGAAAACAAGACATGTCTAATTTTTTAAGAAAAACTTAAATTATGACCAGAAATTTTTATCAGCGCTTTGCTAAAATGGTTATTTTTGAAAATTGTGGATCCAACGAGGTCCAAACGTAAACATTGGAACATCACAATATCTAAAACAGAGCTGGATACCGCGTAAAAAGAACTAAAATCGCCATAAGATGGAAAAAAGATGCAGGGACAACAACATCTACTGCAGGGGATGATCAAATAATTATACGAATTATTAAGCAGATCTCTCAGAGGTCATCAACAGATGTTAAAAAAAAGACTTGACACCGATTAATATATACAAACACCTCCGATACATACCAAGGACACCGGTATACCAAAATAGGCAAATTTTGGGAAAACAGTAATTTACAGGAAAAATGGAATTTTTCATAGAAATTATTCAAAAAATGTGTGGTTATGTTTTTGGAGTAGTAAAACCGAGTACGTCTCCTCGATATAAATCAATATTTAAGTCATATGACTTGAAAAAATTTGATTGATCACCAGAACGAAAGATAATAGAATTTGTCCCCTTATACGAAAAAGTTGACCCAAAATGTAGAAGGTGCCTTATATTGCCCTGGAGATATTTTTATGAACAGAAATGGGACAGGATACATGAGGTCGAGATATTTATCAGATCCAAGAACTAACCGGACAGGTAGCTTGTCAAAATCTCACCATGTACACTCCAGAATTGTCGTATAACAGAATGTTTTGGCATAATACCGCTTCTAAACCTATATATAAGCACGTAAAACTAGTAATTTTTTGAAAATGTTTAATTCATAATATATTATCAAAACAAAAATAATTTCTTCAGATTTTGAATCAAATTTTCTCAGTTGCAAATGTTTTGAGCAGAACCAAAAGTGAGTTCGAGCTTTGTTTTGTATATTTGTTGTAAAATAAGTGACATTTTTGCAAATTAATTTTTAAATCTTTAAAAAGGATTCAATAAACAATCAATCTACAAAAATATTGGCATTTCAAATCCACAAACTACCTCAGAACTATATAAAATATGAACTAGTGATTCCAGTTGCAAATGTTTTGAGCAGCACTGTACATCACGAGTTCTATAAACCTATTATGAGTTTGGAATATAATCTTGTTGCGCCTCCGGATTATAAAAAAGTTCAAAAAACCCCGAAATTCCGGCTTCAAAATGTCAACATCAATTTTATTTGGATGCAGTGGATATATCGAAAAATCATACACTAGTATAATGTTGTCCATGTAGCATTCTGTCATTCCTTTATACAATTTATGATTAAACCAGAAATCGGAAGGGAACATATAAAAACTTGTTGGCATCAACCCATTTTTACCCATTTTTCTACATTGATGCCAACACAGCTTTAAAGATTTTCCGTCATACTATATAGTTCACAGTTCACGAATTCTGAATGAGTGAAACTCGGATTCATCGATTGTAAAACATTTTTGGTTTTTACCATATGTATAGATATATTAGGTTTGTTTTCATACTTACTAAGTGTCGCAGAAACACATTTTCAGCAACTCTTTTTTTATACAACTGTTAGTTTTAGAAAGATTTGTAATAATTATTACAAATTATCGAGTACGCAGACAGGCATATTAGGTGTGTCTTTTTACTTACTAAATGTTGCTGAAACATTTTTTTCAACAACTTTTCCAACAGCTGTCAAAATCTGCAACATTAGTAATAATTATTACTAATTATCACGTAAAAAGACAAACCTATTGTTTTAATCTTCGAAGGAAATAAAAAACAACTTTGAAAAGCTAAAAGAAAGCCTTTGAAAAAGAAAGAAATAAATAAAAGCGAATATGATTTCAATGTCAAGATGACAATAGAAAACATCGTCATTTCTTCAAGCGAATAAAAATTAGTTCAAATTATACTTCTTTTAAGATATATTTTTATTTACGAACAAGTATATGTATGGGTGTTTATTATCAATTTCGACACCACAATAAAATCTATTCATAATATAACCGCAAAATTATAACTTGAAAGGCTTGCAAACTAAACACACATATACATGCATGTATATGAAAATATATAAAAAATTAGTAAAGAAGTTGGATTTTAATTGATTTTTATTTATATTATATACTACTACAGTGGATCTACTTGTTTGCATTTAGATGTTACAAAAAGTATCCTAATATATAATAACCTCTACCACTGTGTCTTATGGAACATACATTACAAAAATTATCAAAAGCTGTAATTGCATTTAAGTAATTTATCAAAGAGCAAATTAACAACAGTCTTGTAGTTCTTTATTTTATTTTTAAGAAAATAAACAAACAATTTTGTAGATTTACTGAAATTTAAATATTCTGAAATTTAAAGCACATTGTTTACTTATTTTTAGTCTAATTATTGGTGCTCCTCGTGCTCAGTCCACATTGGAATCACAACGAAAAATCAACGAAACGGGCGCTGTATATCGTTGCACCTTCAATGGAACCCCACAATGTACTCCCTATGTCTTTGAACACCGTGGTAATTTGAATGTTGAAGATACCGAGTATTCATATGATTCCGAAAAACGTGATTTCCAATGGATGGGAGCTGCCATGGACGGTGGAACCAGCGACACGGATAAGCTAATAGTATGTGCTCCAAGATTTGTAACACCAACCATATCTGAGTATCTTATGCATGGCAGATGCTATTGGATCAACGATACTTTATCCAACTCACCACAAGGCGTAAGACAAATTTCACCACTGCGTGCAAGGCAAGACCAAATTAGAGATGATGATGGTGAACGTTACTACCATTACATGTTGGCCGAGCAAGGTCTCAGTGTGCATGTAACACCGGACAATGAACAATTTCTAATTGGAGCACCTGGTATCCAAACATGGAAGGGTTCGGTAATACGTTATCGCAAAATGGAACTTAATGATGAGCCCAGCTTGAGTCGTCGTGATACCAGCAGTGTATCGCGAATTGCCCGACAAGCTCGTGTGAGATATGAAACTGATATTCCAAATCCGAAAAATTCGAAACAGGCTGCTGGTTCTTATTTTGGTTATTCCGTAAGCTCGGGTTACTTTGATTCGAATAATCCCCAGAAGCTTTTATATGTCGCAACTGCACCACAGGCTGATGAGCAGTCTGGTGAGGTAAGGGATTGAGATTACTTTTTTCTTTAATATTATCTTTTTGACTGATAATGGTTATTTGTAATTTTTCCTCCCTAGGCCTATATATTCGACTACGTTAGCAAATACAAGATCACCAAACACTATGTCTTCCGTGGTAAACAATTTGGCGAATATTTTGGCTATGCAGTTCTTGCCGAAGATGTTAATGGCGATGGTCTCACTGATGTTATTATATCAGCTCCCCAGCATACAATTACCGGATCTAATGATGATGGCGCCATCTATTTATACCTGAATCAAGGAAACGTAAGTTTTCTTTCTTTTCGCTTTGTTTGAAAATTTAATATATGTTTCCATATCTTTAACAGTTTAACTTCGAACGCAAGCTAATGCCATCGCCGTTCCTTGGAAAAGCCCGCTTCGGTACCACCCTTACCAAACTGGGCGATATCAATTATGATGGTTTTAATGACATAGCTGTGGGAGCACCATTTGCTGGAAATGGTTCTGTTTTCGTGTACATGGGCAGTGAGCATGGCTTACGAGACCAGCCAAGCCAACGTTTGGATTATCCAGGCTCGGAAGAATTAACCTATGGTAGTGCCATGTTCGGTCATGGCCTATCTAAAGGTTCAGACGTAGATGACAACGGCTATAATGATTTGGCCATAGGTGCCCCAAACGCTGAAGTCGTTTACCTATACCACTCCTATCCGGTTGTTAGCATTAAAGCTACCATATCTTCACAAACACGAGAAATCAGCACGGAACAAACAACATTCCCAGTAACAATTTGCTACAGCATTTCCACAAATTCACGTAAAGTCAAATCACAAGATTTGGCCCTGAATGTCGTAGTTGATCCTCAGGTGAAACGGGTTCATATTATATCGACCAACAGCAATGAATATCAATTCAATGTCACTGCTACCAGTACAAGGCAATGCAAAGTTATTGACTGCAATGTACGCTATAGCCCAAGCGATATCTTTAAGCCAATCGAATTGGAATTACACTATCAGCTGGTGCATGGTATTCCAGATTCTGAAGGTAAGGAGACACTCATTTGAAAGCATAAAATGCAACGAAACTTACTTTTCTTTCCTCATCGATTTTTCATAAACAAAAGTCTTTTGTGAGACTTGTGCTGCCGTTGATCCTGTTGAACCCAAGACGTCCACAGAGAAGATCATCTTTAGTACGGGTTGTGCAACGGATGTTTGTGTTGCTGATTTGCAAATGACAGCTAGATTAGAGTAAGTTTGTGATCTCTTTTCGCATGCAGACATTGTAATTAATGTTCATTATATTTTTAGTCGTACCTTTGTTTTGGGCAGTAGTCGAACATTTACAGTATCCTACGATGTCATTAACAAGGGCGAAACAGCCTATTTGCCACAAATTAATATCACTTCATCAAATCGTATGCTCTTTGCCAAAATACCATCCAATTGCCAACATAATAGCCAAGATTCTATGCTGCTCTGCGATCTTAACCAGGGCCAACCAATGGCGAAGGGAAAATCAGATACTATTACAGTGATATATGATACGAGCAATATATCGGGAGAAAAAATGGTACTGATGGCTAAGGTCTTTAGCACGGGCAAGGAATACACACCAGGGGATAATATTGCCAGTGATGTAATTACATTGACTGAATTCACTGAAATATCTGCAGTGGGGTTAGTATTTATTTCGATTGCCTTCAGAGGAATATATTTTTTAATTTAATTATCTTTGCAGTGTTCCGAAAACAGAACCAGTTAACTTGGAAGAAGTATTTAATTCTGCAGAAATTATAAACTTCTATGAGGTAAGTAATGAGCATTATAATCAACAAAAAGAAAACCAAGTTAATAAGCGAAAAAAGGCATGGTCAGAACATTCATGTGCCATCAAAATGCGTCAAATAGGGCTCCGATTATGTATTGTCAATGTTGATATTACCAGTACCGAATATCCTCAGCATAAAATACACCAATCGAAGAATTTGAGGAACTTTTTCATATTGTCCACCCAATTTTGCTATAATTAGTTGAGATATTCTCGCAGAAACTGTCTCAGGTTGGATACCTATTCCATGTTTTTGTTGTTGTAGCAACGCAAATATGTTCATTCGTGTATTATTTCAACCTGAACAGGTTGCGTCCATAAAGAACTATACAAAACGACATATAACCCACGTCGAGCGAACTGACTTTTTAGTTTGGTTTGTTTACAATCGCGAGTGCGAACAAAACGAGTAGCGAATAGTTCTCCATTCCACAACAACAGATAGAAAACGAAAAAGTTCAAAACACATTTGATTAATTCATTGAATGATTCGTTTGGTGGTTGATAAAACCAGGGAGTCGGAGTAGGAGTCTGAGTCCAAAACACTAACTCGACTCCGACTCCTGGCAAATTTTTTCCTATATTTATTTATTTTATTCTTATATGAAAAATATATGAGGAAAAAATTTTGTTGGCCCGTTTATTTATATTCACGGTACGCTTTAACTAAATTGAAATGAAAGGTGCTTACACCTGTGAATTTTTGCGGTTTCTGAAACTACAATGTTCATAGAATTTTCGCTGCTACAACATATTCTTTAATCCCATTTCGATAGGGTTTGCGGTTTCCAAGCAAAATCGTTAAAAGCTAAAAAAGCCGCCATTTATTTGAAAATCCCTCCGTCCATTTTTTTTATTTTTCTCATCTATGAACATTGTAGTTTCAGAAACCGCAAAAACTTCGCAGGTGTAAGCACATTTCATTTAAATTTAGTTACGGCGCACCGTGTATTATAAACAAACAGTTAGAGGATGAGAAAGAGGATATTTACTATAATTTGACCTTCACCATAATTAATTTCTATGGCGATTTGGCCATTTCAGAATGTCTGTCAAAATGAATACAGGATTTTACGGAATATCTTTAAAATTCGGTACAGAATTCTTATCAAACCTAATTGTTTTAGTTTCACATACTGTTTCTTATATAGGTCAATGTTTTTATAGCTCTTTCAAGCTGACAATGTTCGAAGCTTAAAGATTTTAACACGTTAAATAGGTGCCAGTAGAACTTAACTTCAGTTTTTCTTAGTTCTCATTTCACTAGGATAAGTTCAGGAATTATATGCAAGGCAACATACATATAGGAAAAAATTGGAAACTTGTACATAATTTATCCATTTCACGTGGTATTGAAAATTACCCTCGGAGTCGACTCCGGAGTCTGGAGTCGTGAAAGACGCCGTCTCCAGAGTCGGAGTCGAACTAAAACTGGCTCGACTCCGAAACCCTGGATAAAACATCCACCATGGTATGTTCCAAGTATGTTGATGTTAGGTTATAGGGTTGTATGCTTAAAATGTGTGTGTTCGTCTGAGTGTGTCACTGATCATTTCGTACAGCAAATGTTTGCCAAAAAATTATTTTTGTTTCGTTGATGAATGAAACAACTCGGCACAGCATGGCCGAAGTACATTTCAGCGATCGTACGGATGAATTGAAAAATTTGTGGTTTTGTTTTGAGAACGAAAGGATTCAGAGAAAATGAAAAGTTTGTGACTGTGTGATTGGTACGGAAGTCGTTTTGTTTGTTTACGTTCATTGATCTCGAGTCGGGTTAGCTGGGCAGCCAAGCAAATATAGCGTGTCGTGTGTTCCCATTCCACATACAGGGCATGTGTTGGGTATCGTGGCATCAATTCGGGCACAATATGAATTGTAGAGTTGGGTAATCTAGCTCCTAGTTCACTGTACTAGTTTCAAAACGAATGAGTAACGCCATAAAATCTATCTATTACGTATACGCAATTTGTTCATACAAATGATTTGGGCCATTGGAACAAGCCTGACAAGCCTGGGTGGGGGGTGGTGCCTATCCACTTAATTGCAATCGCAGATACTGCATCTACTACATCCTGTTGTGTTGATGCACCGGTAAAACCTTCGTTTCCTAGTGAAGATGGTCCACTGGTGTCATGGGGCGGTAACCTGTTGCAGCCCTTAGGGCGGTATTCTGACAGGTTTGAATATTCTTCCACTGCATAGCGTTAACCACAGACCGGTCAATTGCTTTGTAAAAGATCAACAAGGTTTCTTTGTCAGCACCCCATGTGCTGTTGGCCAGGGACTTAAGAACTTTGTTCTTACTTCCGATCTTATCGCAAAAGTGTGTGGCTTGCGCGGACGACTTAAATATTCTATCGAACCTTACACCCAATATTTTGGGCTATGTTCATAGAGCCTCAATTCAGCCGTCGAAGTGGTGAAGAGTATGGTAGTGGATCTAGCGACGGATATTTCACTCTACGGATTTTTTACTTCAAACACGAATAGAGTTTTCTCAGTATCCTCGACCAGCTTGGCATCGTTGGCGGTATCGAAAACTTTTGATAGGCCAAGAGCCTCTACTGATATGTGTGGATATGGCGTATAATGCTGTTGTAGTACTATGTATTTTCTGGAATCCATGTTGATGTTGGACTATCCAGTCTTCTAGTACAATATGGGTGGCTAACGATAGATTGAGGACACTAATTAAATACTCAACTCCGGGTTCATCCCAACGCATTGGTGTCAACTTACTCGTTTGCTGCCTCTAGACATATCTTAATTTTTACCCTATTCACAAAATTTAACTTTTTATGTTTGCCTTATTAGTGCGAAGTTCATTTCATAGTGATATACATATGAATTAATTCTCTTTCGAGTTGAGCTGTTATGACCCATGAGATGTATTGAAAACTTAGGAGTTCACCGAAGTCCCACACATTCAACTATTATGCTACGCTTCACGGGTCCGATCCTTAGAATCCCGGCTTATTAGAATTTTTTTTTGTGGGTGAGCAAAGGCTAATCTTGGAACAGATCCATGTTTTGATATAGCCCTCATAGAAAGGTACTTCCTGATTTTAGGTTTTTTTAAGGTTTTTAGCCTCATTATCACATCGAAATGGCTGAAAAATTTAGTCTTTTTAGGAGATTTTGGAGGTACCTCCTTATTTTACATCTGTTAAAGGTTGTACACTAGGGTTATGACTTTTTTACAACCTCATATCCCTGTATCATAGCGTGATGAGTTATGCCATAAGATTACATAAAATCTTAATTATAAGGTGATTCGGTGAAAAAACCTCACGCACAAAATGATTTTAAAATTTGAATTTATCAAAATTATGGACAATTTTTTGAAGTCACTGAAAACAGATATTTAATTGAAAATAAACTTTAGAGCCACATGAGATAATTAAAATTACATAAAATTTATTTCTCACTATTTTTCTTCAATTCTGAGAATCGTAAAAATGTCGTAAACGCTATTATTCAAAAATATAATTTTTTAACAAAAAACAAAAATTTAAAATTTTTTCAAAGTGACTTTTTTCGCGACTTTTTTAATATTTGAATGAAATAAACGTTATTATAGTTATCAGTAGGCTTATATTTGTTCATTCGTGCAACAAAAAATAATTTTTTGAAAAAAAAAATTTTTTCATTTCATATATTTTTTCAAAAAATTATTTTTTTAAAATCGATTTGTGCGTGAACTTTTTTTATATTTCAATGGAATAAACGATAGCATAGTGATTAATAGGCAAAAGTTCATGCATCCCTGCTACAGGAAATCATTTGAGGAAAAATGTCAAAAAGTCATAACCCTATTGTACACCCATCGTCCAACTGGAATGACTGTAACATCCCAGCAAACACAATGTCGGACGTCCGACGCGTCTGCTCAAAGTCGGAAGTTTTTTTCCGACGCGTCTGACCGACTTCGGTCCGAACTCTGTCCGACTAGTCTGACGAACCTTTCCAGTCCTCTCTCTCCCTCTCTGAAGGGAATTTTTCTATTTTCTCTTGTGCTGCTTTGGCAAAATTAAGTGTAAATAAGCAGAGAGAAAAGAAAGTGTAATTGTTGATGCAGTACGAACGAAAAATTGAGTGCTCGGGTTTTAATTTCTGTATCGGAGAACAAATTTGGTAAATAAATCAGAAGTTCATACGATAGTTCATCTGACTTCGGACAAAATTCGGTCCGAAAGTCGACAAACACTTTCGAATTTCATAAGATTTTACTTCCGAATTCGGACGATATCTGTCCGATAGTCGGTAAATAAATCAAAAATTTATACGACAGTTCATCAGAGTTCGGACCGAATTCGGTCCGAAAGTCGGCTAAAACATCCAATTTTCATCCGAATTTCGGTCAGAGAACACGTCAACCACGCCATATGACTTTCGGACAGAGTTCGGACCGAATTCGGATCCGAACTCGGACGTTTTATCCGACTTTCGGACCGAATTCGGTCCGAACTCTGATGTTTCTTCCGATTTTGGTTTGCTGGGATTGTAGTTAGATACTATTTTTAATACTTTTTGAAATTTACCATGACCCAGCAGAATATTTGTACCATTTGGTATTCGTTTATATACCTAGCCTTTAATTGCTTTCTTATCTTCTTCCTTTTCATTTTAGATCAAGAGCAATGGCCCGAGTACTGTCAGTTCTATGCAACTGGTATTTGATATTCCCGTGGCCTATACAATACCAGGCACAACGAAAACCATACCCATCGTAGATATGAACAATATCACCATGCAGGCCATGTACGATTCACAAATCAAGGATGTCAGCTTTTATCAAAACAATACCCAGATTCTCATGAATGCTGTAGAGAAAATGTCCAGCTTTTCGACCCAATTTACTACAAAAGTTATAACCGAAAGTGGAAGCAGTAGTCATTTCCGTACCATGGAGGTACACAGCGGTGGCGAATTTACCGTCAAAGAAGAATCATTTGGAGGTAAGTTATCTGCAATTCATTGCTTTGGGGATGGCAATAACTCATTAAACTTTATTTCTTGCAGACTCTTTGTTAGCAAGTTTATCACGCCGTAGAAGACGTCGCGAAGCCGCCGCTTTAACTGCAGATAAGGAACAGTATGCACGCATTGCCCATGCCAAATCATTTGAGTTGTTGGGTGAAGACCTGAAGGGCAAACTGCCAGTGAACCGAACTATTGTATTCAACTGTAATGATCCCGAAATGACATTGTGTGTTCGTGCCGTTATACCTCTATACGATTTTAGACCCAACAAACCCATCACAGTTACCATGAAATATCATGTCGATTTGCAAGAAGTCAATCAGATTCTCATTGAACCGTGGGAATTCTTTGTGATAGTTGTTGGCGTTGATGTTCTGAAAACAAATGATCCCTTGGGCTCGACATTGGCCATCTCAAAGAAAATCGAATACAATATCATATCGAAACATCAGTTGTATGGCACTCCCATATGGGTGATAATTTTGGCCATCATCGGTGGTCTGTTGGCGCTAGCATTAATAACCTATGGCATGTACAAAGCTGGTTTCTTTAAGCGTGCCAAGAAAGAGGAAATGGATAAATTGGTGCACCAAGCTCAACTTTCGAATGACGGTGTCAACGAAACGTCTAATCTAAACGCCGAAGACAATTGAGAGTGCAATGTCGGTGACATGCAATAACTAAAGTCGGTCATTTTCATTGTGATCTTGTCTCGAGTCCAAAAAGCTGTGAATACACCTCCCGCCATTTTTGTTTTACAAATGTGGCACAAATTTGTTTTAATTATATGTTTTTCTTTATCATTTAATTTGTTTAAAACAAACTACGAAGTGCGTCTAGACGTACAACGAAGAACATCACCATCATCAATCCAACACTGCGAACGTGTTGATAGTCAATTGTAACTGCCGCAGGAGTTGTCAGGCATTTTAGGACGATTTCGATACCAAATGTTACTATTTTTGTGCGCATAAATTTAAGTTAATTTATTTGTTTTAGATTTTTGATTTGATTTGCACTTTGTGTGTTCTCTTGTGTTTGTTTTTGCCTTATTTTGTAATCGTATCGTAAATAAGGATATCGAATATTTAGATCTAATTTTTGTTTAGTTTTAGGATAAGTTTCTATTAGCTGCCATGTGTAAATAATTCTTAAGTAGTGAGCTTGCAACGACAGACACGTCTCCAAATGATCCAAAGTGCTGAGTATAATTTTATTGTACATTTTTAGTGGTTCAAACCCTGTCACTCTGCACTTTGTTATGTTTTCCTATTCCAGGTACTTTATACATACAAACAAACATACGATGTAAGAAAAATTAACGACGAAAATGTGATGCGTGCTCTATATGATAAGATTTCATAAGTATTAATTTTTATATGAGATATAAACAAATATACATAAATATGAAAAAATATATCATTTATTTCTTTTTAAATTGTGTGAGTTTCGAGGTGGAAATTGCAAGGTGGGGGTTTTGAATGACAACAATATTGTATATATCATTAAGTTCTTAAGTTCTTTCGTGAACAACTCTCGTTTGATTTGGCTCAGTTTCGAGCTCATACGCATATATCCATAACTTGTCACCTGTGATTATATAAACGTCTTTTCAAACACTGCGATCGTTTTTTAACTTTCTTTGCACCAATCGACAAGAGCGATTGTCGGCATGCGCTGGATCCAACGAGAGCAAACTTTTTAACGAGCAGTATTAATGCAATATCGAATGTATGCTGGTGAGAAATGCCCAAGGATCAATGTTTGTTGCACAACCGTATTTTTTAGACTACCTTCACGACCATTTTTTATGAGCGAGCGACAGCCACGATTGAATTTATTATACAATGCTATAGGATGGTGCTTCAACGCCATTCAAAGATTTAAGTTCAACGATGTACTCTTGTCGTGATAATCCACGTCTTTGTGAAAAACGATCGGACGAAAATGTTCACAAGTAAATTCCATTTTACGTCAAACCGCATTGTGTAAGTTTAGTCTTAAAACTGCAAACATTCCAAAGGAAATGCCAAATGGCAACTGGCAAAACTTACTTATATCACACCTAACCAATTCGCTTTATGGTGTTAGATTATGCATTCTTTGCAGACAAATTTTAGTACCAAAATCTCCAATTATTTATTTCGAAGACTTTTATTTGCTAGATTTCGCAGATGAAGGAAGATCATACCACCATGTCGGTAAAGCCAGTATCTCGCCCGGCGTTTACAAAGGCCAGTATTGGCAAGACAATATCAAAAATACAAACCTTTTTCACAAATACATTCATTAATGTTCAAATACCCAGTTGTTCGGGTAACTAGGGAATAACTAGCAATTTTGCTGGCTACTAGTATACACCCCTAGTTACCGCCCAATCTACTCGCAATGTTATAGGCTGGTGAATTTAACATGGGGATGTCATAGGAAGGGGTCTATTGCCCCCTCACTGCATTAACAGTAACCAGGCAATTCGATAGTCTTGGAAAGTCAATTGTCCCTTCATTGCATTACCAGTGACCAGGTAATTGGATAGTCTTGGGAAACTCAATTGTCCCTTCATTGCATTACCAGTAACCAGAAAGAAGAAATGATAGCCAAAATCACTAGTATGTTTTGATCAGCTAAATGGGTAAATGCTTAACATGTAACGAATATTATATCAGTTTAAAAAATATAATTATAACAGTTAATCTGTATATGCGCTAACCACGCTTTATTTAATTACATGACGTGTATATACATACATACATATGTCACAAAGGACAATTTAATGTTAATCTTTTGATTCTTGTTATTGAAACTTGTGTGTGAATCCATAACCTAGAACTGTATATTTGGTCCTGGGAATGTTCATCTCAAGTGTCCTTCAGATAATTCAGAAGTACCTGAAATAAAATGTACAAAATGTAATGAGATAATAGAAAAATCTATTGTCCCAAAAATATCGATACTTACCAAATATTCTTCTGTTCTTCACGTTTGTTGTATCTTCATTTAACAAACAATTTTTCCACATAAACGCATCAAAATACGTCTTTTATAAATTCAGAAAAAAATTAAATTAAATTGACATTTTTTCTATTTTGTTTTCAAAAAGAGAAATAATAAAAAGAGATTACAAGAGAGAAACATTGTTGATTACATTATCCATCGGTAGTCTATAAAATAGTCAATATATTACACTCCGCATTACCAGTAACTAGTGAATTGACATGGTAGGCAGGGAAGCCCATTTCCAGTGACAAAAGCAGGCTATAGGCTATTTTGTGTGCCATTTTTGGGTGTAAAGTAACTAGGATCATTGAGTAACTAGTTACATAACTATGTCAAAGTAGACAATTGCTATTTATTGAACAACTGGGTACTGTCTGTGTAAACGCCTAGTCAATGACAATTCTTTATTGGCACAACACGTCTTTGGAATACTACGATCTAAAAAGTTTCAATATCTACTAAACGTAAACTTGCCCAATAATTCATAAATTTTTTCCTTATTATATTCTTTATGGTTATTGTTTTACCAATTATTTTCATTGGTAGTGATTTCAAGACGTTAATGTTAAATTATGTTAATTATCATTTTTTGTATTATTTAATATATGATATTTATAAACCTGTACTAGAACTTACAAGACTTTGTCTTGTTTTACAGTTATACAAATTGTGCTCCTTCTGCATAAGATCTATGTATACCCAGCAAAAATCATTACCAAACAATGGGCTTTTATGTTGTTGTTGTAACAGTGTTTTTGTTATGTTTATTTGTTCGTTCCTCTGTTCAATCTGGCTCTGGGTCTATCTCCAGTTCAAGAAAAGTGGCTGCTTCGATGGGATGTAGCCATAGATCCACTGGAGTTAGATGGGTAGGTTTGCCGGCGCAGTTAAAAAGGTGTTGTGTGTCGTGCGGGCCCATGCCGCATACTGGGCAGATGTCTTGCACGGCGCGATCGATTTCCGCCCAATAAGAATTTAGGCGACTGCAATATCCCGAGCGTAGTTGAGCCAAAACTACTCTAGTTTGTCGTGGTAGCTGACGCTCCTCAGCTGCGATAGATGGAGAATGTACTCCGAGTACTTTATTCACACTATAATTGCTTAAGGCCTTGGCAACTGCGTCCGTGTGAATGCTATTCAATCCCGCTTGATATGCTTGTTGATCTAGGGGTTCTCTCCTGTATCGTTGGACCTCTCCCTCTAGAGCATGGATATCCTACCTGATCTCCCTGAATGGGCCGGGCCTACCCACAAGATGGTGATTGGGATGGCTCACACGATAACATCCAAGCAGGTACTGCAACGAAAGCATCTCATTGTGTTGCTTTACAGGAAGAATTTTTGCCTCCTCATGTAGATGGTCCACTGAAGATTTGAGGAGGCACCCTGTCGCTGTTCTCAGGGCTGCATTCTGGCAAGTTTGAATCTTTTTCCAGTTCGAATCACAAAATCTCGGGGACCAGACTGGAGCCGCATAGCTTACCACAGACCGACCTATCGCGTTATATGTGGTCAACAAGGTTTCTTTATCTGCACCCCAAGTGCTGCCGGCCAGAGACTTGAGGACCTTGTTCCTACTTGTCAACTTGTCGCAGATAGCTGTGGCGTGTGCGCACGACGTGAATGTAGTGTCGAATGTGACCCCTAAAATTTTAGGGCAGTTTGTGGTCGGAATTCTGCTACCGTCGACCACGACATTCAACTCACGTCCAAACTGCGCTGTCCATGTGGTGAACAGAGTGGCTGTAGATTTTGTGGGGGAAATCTGCATATTCCTCGAATGGAAAAAGGTGGTAAGATCAGTTAAATAGTTGTTCAGTCTCTCACAGATGTCATCAGGATAAGTACCCGACGCCAAGATCGTGCAATCATCCGCATACGTCACGATCTCAATGCCGTCTGGAGGGGGTGGAATACAGGAGAGGTAGAGCTAAACAGTTCCGGAGATATCACCCCACCTTGGGGGGGTTTGGACTTCTTATTCCTGAATTCCACGTACGACTGGCGTCCACACATATAGTTGATTATCCAACGTTTCAAGCTTGGCCGGAGGGTTGTCTGCTCAATGTCCTCAAACAGCGTGGAGTGCCTGACTGTATCAAAGGCTTTTGATAAGTCAAGCGCCACCATCACTGTTCTATCGCACGGCCGTCTCTGGTTGAGTCCTTTACAGATATATGTGGTAATGGCGTGCAGCGCTGTTGTCTTGCTGTGCTGCTTACGGAATCCATGTTGATGATCGGCAACTTGATAGCTATTTCTGATACTGGGGAGGATCAAGGCCTCAAGTGTCTTTGCTACGGGCGACAAAAGCGAAATCGGTCTGTACGATTCACTTTTGCTGGCATCCTTGCCTGGCTTCTGTAGTGGGACCACCCTGCCCATTTTCCAGACTTCGGGAACAACGAGGGTGGCTAGCGACAAGTTAAAGAGTTTGGTGAGATACTCGACTCCCGGCTCATCCAGCTGCTTCAACATTACCATGGAGATTCCATCAGGGCCCAACGCTTTGGATGATTTAGCGTTCCTGATGGCATTGGCAACATCATCCATTGTAAATTGTGGTGGTTCATCCTCGGCAGGAAGAGATCTGATGCGACGTAATACTCTTCTCTTCGCCCTGTCACTCTCGGGATGCTCGACAAACTGTCGATTGAAATTACTTGCGCACCTCTTCGGGTCAGTCAACGTAACGTCGCCAAACGTGACTGAGGTCCTATCTTCCCTTCTTCCAGGGTTCAAGAGTGACTTAACCGTTGCCCACAATTCACCTATACAGGCTCCAATGTTGCAGCTCTTCAGATGATTTAACCATTTGTTCCGCTTATGCTCGCCGACCAGCCTGTTAACTTCCAGTGTCAGCTCCCTGACTCTGGGGTCATTGGGGTTGATACGACGAAGCTCATCACGCTCGTTTGCTAATCCCGTCGCCTCTGCTGGGAAATTTGGTCTTACTTCGGGTATTCGACCAGCAGAGATATGACGAGCGGCTGCAGCAGTGATGATGTCCCGGAACGTCCTTTCCGTTACCCGAACATCAGAAGGATTGGGCAATTCTCTGAAGCGGTGATTGGTGAACTCTCTGAAACTCGGCCAATCAGCTTTTTTATGATTGACGAACGTGCGGCGTTCAGAGGTGATGAAATCGGGTGGTCTGCTAATGGAGACAATTATGGGGAGATGGTCTGATCCAAGGGAAATGACGGGTTGCCAGGTAACGTCATTTGTCAGACGAGGTGACACGATGGTTATGTCAGGCGAACTGTGACACTCTCCTCTAATTCTGGTAGGGGCGTCCTCATTGACCGTGCAAAACGTAGAGCTATCAATCTGCTCAGCCAGCGCTGTACCTCTCTGGTCGTTTCCGAGGGCCGAATGCCACATCTCATGATGTGCATTAAAATCCCCCAGGACCAGACGATTATGACCTTGCAGGAGCGGGCTAATGTCAGGCCTATAATCAGGGATACAGCTATTTCTCGGCGGGATGTATACATTCAGCAACTCTATCTCGGCAGCTCCACACATGACTGCTACCCCCATACATTCCATGTATGGGTCATTAGAGACAGGCTAAAGCGAGATAGGTCTGTATTGGACAGACTGGTGCAATAGGAAAGCCAATCCCCCACCTCCACTTCTGGTGCGATCTTTCCTCAGAACATTGTAACCATCACAATGCTCTAAGCTGTGGTTGTTGTTCAGCTTGGTTTCCTGCACCGCCGCGACCTTGATGATCTTCCGACTCATAAAATCTACTATCTCCTCGATCTTACCTCGGAGTCCATTGCAATTCAATTGCAAAAAGGCTGCATTTTCGGGGATTGGGACAACAACGGCTGGTGTTAAAGGCTGCGTGTGAGGTTGTTGTCGAGGGGACTGCGGGGGAGTTTCGTAATCAGACGACGAGGGAGTCTCGTAATCCGACGACGACTCACTGGGAACTGTGTTCACACAGCATGCAGCAACATAGTCCCTGTCGTAGTCCCTCACGTGGACGAGTCCAGAGCAACCCCTTAGATGCACCCACTCCTGACATCTATTGCATCTCACCGAAGGTTGGATGTGGGTGAAGATGCGAATGTGACAAACTGAGCACAGATATATTGGTCCTGGGTTTTCCTCCGTCCCGGCTCGGACCAATAGAATTCGGAGCAGGCATTCCGGGATATGCTGCTCCCAACACAGAAAAACGAAACAAATACGAACATGTACACACTGAGGTGGCAGCCGCTGGCCGGAACATTGGTTTTGTGTTGTTCCGGGTCAATCCGGTACGAAAAAACCCGCTGCCGTGGGATTGATGGGCTTTTATAGTACTTTTTGGTAGTCGTAGCTACTAACAAAACACGCTACTAACCCATTATTTTAGCAATGGCATGTCGTACTAAATAACTAGTTATTCTATGGCCACTAGAAGTTGAACAGGTAAAAAGGAACCACAAATGTCGAATTGCAGCTGAAGTCCTCAAAATACGGAAAATCGGGAGGTTTTGTGATTACTAGGAACATCAACTGTCAAAATACAGGTAGTTTGGTCAAACATTGTAGCTACAATCCTGAAAATACCGAAAATCGGGATGTACCGTTATATGAGGGCTATACCAAAACATGGACCTATGTCGTAGGTGGTCAAACAACGAAGATATCGCAAATAGTCGCTAATAAAACCCAACTTTTCGTTTTTGCCATTTTAATTATAATGACGAATATCACAGCTTTGGATGGGGAGCATCCAAAATCAAACAGCAGAGATATCGCAATAGCAGGCAATGTATCCCATTCACGCTACAGGTCGCAATTTTAATCGGATCGTCACGAATTTTTTGGGAGTTTATGCGGGTCCCTCAGAGGAAGAAGCCTATTAAGTTTGGTGACAGTCGGATAATATTCAGGAGACGGAATAAGCAAAAAGCTTATGTGGAGAAAATTCAATGTTTTTTCTTATGCAAATATCTCCGTTTCTGGTAGGAGTATTCCAAAAGGAAAGTCCGTCAATGGAAGAAGAAAAGATCTCCTTTATATTGATGCAAAATATGTTGGCGTAAGTGGGCAAACAGCCGAGATATCGGAAAAGTCAATAATATATCCTATTTTTCCCTTTTTTTGTTACCACGCTACAGGTTGGAATTGTGATCGGATAGTCAGGAAATTTTGGGGGTAGATGGGGGCCCCACAGAGGAAGAAGTGTATTGATTTTGGTTATAGTCGGATAATATTTAGGGGTCGGAATGGGGAAAATCTCATGTGGAGACAAATTCAAAGTTTTATTCTTTGTGAATATATCAGCTTCTAGTAGGGGTATATCAACGGCAAAACCTGTCAATGGAAGAAGAAAATATTACCTTTACATCGTTATAAAGTAGGTTGGCGAATGTGGTCAAACAAGGAATATACCACAATAGTCGGTAATGCATCACGGACACGAAATTTTGGTTTCTTATGGGGGTCCCATAGAGGAAAGAGGCCTATTATGTTTGGTGGTAGTCAGATTAAATTCCCTAAAAATAATGTTTACCAGTGAAAAGCTTATGCACAGGAGTAGTGGTGTAGGGTATCACATGGTCGGCCCCGTCCCGACTTTGCTCACTTTATATATATATATATATATATATATATATATATAGTGCTGCTCATAACATTTGCAACTCAGATGCCTATTTCACATTTAGACATTTTATGTTTTGAAATATATTTATTTTTGCAATTTGATTCTTTATTAGTCCAACTTTCAAGATTTTAAAATGATTATTCATTTCTTAGCACTTATGTTACAGAAATGTGTGAAATGTCGGAGGATCACGTGATTTAGCCTGCCCAAAACATATGCAACTCCGTGGTTCGTATGTTTATTATCTAATTTTTGTTGAGTTTTTTGTATTGTTTGGCATAAGATGGTTTTTAATCAGAAGAAGGGGGCAAAAAGCTTTCATGAGAAATACATTCTATGCCGGCCAATGTTTAATTTTGACAGACAAGTATGCCGAAAACAAGGCATTTCTAATTTTTTAATAATAACAAAAGTTATGGTCCGAAATTTGTATCAAAAATATAAAAAATGTTTATTTCTGAAAATTGTGGATCCAACGCAGTCCAGAAATAAATATAAAAACATGACAATATTTAATATTGAGCTGTATACCGCGTAAAAAGTACTAAAACTACTGCAGTACTAGATCTACTGCAGGGGATAATCAAATAATGATGCGAATTATTGAGCAGATCCCTCAGAGGACATCAACAGACGTTAATTAAAGGGTTTACATCGATAAATCTATACAAAACCCTCTGATACATACCATAGATACCGGTGTACCAATATGGGCAAATTTAGGAAAACAGTAATTTCTAGGAAAAGTTCCATTTTTCATATAAATTTTGCATAAAATGTTTGGAATTGATTTTGGAGTTATAAAATCGAGTATTTTTCGTCGACTTAAATCAATATTTGAGTTATATGACTTGAAAAAATTTACTTGATCACCAAGTCAAATAATAATCGAATTTGTTCCCTTATACAAAAAAGTTGACCCAAAACGAATATGGTGTTTTATATTGATCTGGAGGTATATTTATGAACAGATATGGTACTAGAGGCATAAGGTCGAGATATTTATTGGATTTAAAAACTAACCAGACATATAATATGTCGAAATCGCACCACGTACACACCACAGATGTCGTATAAGAGAGGTTTTTGACATAATACCGCCACTGAACGTATGTATAACCACGTAAAACTAGCAATTTTTTGCAAATATTTTTTGTGTTCTTATCGGACCCGATCAGCTTAAGTGATCTGAATTCATATAAAAGGTTCCGGGACCCTAAAATGGCCTCTACACTATTAAATATCTAATAAAACTTTTGTATTTAATAATTATCCTTAGAGACAGGATTCAAAAGGATATTTAATTTATTTAGTTACCTGAATACCTTTATGATATGTCCAGATAATAAATAAAAGGTTAAACTCACAATATATTATCAAAACACAAATCTTATCTTCAGATTTTGAATCAAATTTTCTAAGTTGCAAATGTTTTGAGCAGGACCAAAAGTGAGTCCGAGCTTTGTTTCGTGCATTTTTGTAAAATAAGTGCAATTATTGCCAATTCTTTTTTAAATCTTTAAAAAGGGGTCAATAAACAATCAACCTACAGGGTATAATTAGAATAATATTTTCTTCGTATTTTTGCAAATAACATGAATATTATTGCTTAGGCATCATTTTATTTCTCACAGTGTATGGATGCTGTTTTAATTTTCTAATTTATTTTCTGTATGTACAGGTGCTATTATTTAAAAAAAATGTTTGTAAATACGTAAAATTTTTTTAGAAATATGATTTTCCCGAATCCGTTGAGACTTTTCCATATTTCATAAATATTTTTCCATCATCGCAAACAGTAATAGGATATAGCCGCTTATTATATTAAGCCGCAATTTTTTTAGAATTTTTTCTAATTATTAAAATTAAAACGCCTTTATCTTTTGCGGGCAACGATCAAAGTAAGTTACACAAACAGATTTGGAATGACGATTTTTTCTTAATCTATGTTGTTTTTAATTTCTTTGAAATGGAAAAACAACCGAACATTGGTAACGTCGTTTTTATTGGGATACTTAATACAATTTTGTTTTTGTTTTTTTTTTTTTTTTTAAATAGTCTTGCTTAATCCGATTGTTGTTGTTTTATTATTTCGTATTTCGTCGGAGTTGTGTTAGGTTGCCAAAGAAAAACTTCTCATTGAAGTTTTTTCTTTGTTCACCTTTATACTTCGAGCTGACGATTGATGTTTGGGTATAAAAAGTTTCTTGTTGAAGAAGTTATTGAAAAATAACTTCGGTGGATAATACCCACAAACAAGAAACAAGGGAACTGATGAGATCCAGTGGCGTGGATCGAAACTAGTCTTCCCTGCCTTACCCCTTGGCGAACAATGCCAAACTTTTTCCAATAATAAATTAGTTGTTTTAAAATATTAAAACAACAACAATGGGATTAAGCCAGACTATTTTGGAAAAAAAAACAACTTTAGAAATTTTTCGTGATATCTTAAAAATGGTAAAAACTAGGAAAAAGTCATGAAGTTCAATCTTGTAGAGAATTTTCACTGCTACAACATAATTTTTTAGTTCCATTATGAAAGGACTTGCGGCTTCCAAGAAACAACGTGAAAACCTAGAAAAACCCTAAAGTTGTTAACTTTGACCACGATTTGTTAGAAAATTCCTCCGGCGATTTTTTTTTGGTTTTTTTTCTCATCTATGAACATTGTAGTTCCATAATTCGCAAAAACTTACCGGGTGTAAGCACCTTTCATTTAAAGTTTGTTAAGGCGCACCGTGTTTACTTTATTTAAGTTGTTTAAAGCCGAGAAAACATCTAAAAAGAACACAAATTTTACGTTCTTGTTTTGAGAAACAAGGTTTGTCCAATTTTTGGCTTGGAGTATATCAAGAACAAAAACTCAAAATTATTGAAGGCCAAGAACACATTGCCCACAACCATACAAAATTAATTCACTCGAAATTTTAAAACAGTAAGTTCTTTATAAACGATGCGTATTGATATAAGATTAATTTTACATAACAAGAGCTACATGTACTTTTTGAAATGCCTAAATGTATGCAGCATTTTTAAAAAAATTGGATTGGCTGGCTCCAAAGATTGAAATGCTGTAAGTTAGCAACTTTTGATATTTTACCATTTTTAAAAATGACACAAAATGGGGGTGAGTATCGCCATAGGACATGTTTATGAGTTATGGCGTGAGGAATACTTTGATTGTCCCCCTAAACTCTGTTATAATTGATGGCTGGATGATGAATACATTGTTAACTAGAATGCACTTTACGCTCATCAACAGATAATTTATTACGCCATCACTAAGAAGTGTGACAAAATGCAAACAACTTCTAGTATGCATTTTTCGAAAGTACATATTTAGACTAAAAAACCCTAGTAGGGTTTTGTCCTGTCAGATCCAGTTCGGATTTTATTGCCTCATCTAAACCGGGCTAGATCTACACTTTTTTGCATTTATCAGGTCTTTATCTCAGAAACGAATAGGAATTTGGCTTTGCTGTTTTTGGCAATATTTTAGCCCTAAACTAGTAGAACTTCTCTTTTGAGAGAACCACATAAAAAAACTCCATCTAGGTGATCTATAAAATATAGAAAATTTTACATAATTGCTGAAATTAATTAAACTATTGGGATTTGAACCAAGTAACCTTTTGCAAAAATCTTCCAAATAAAGTTCTCAACAATTCTTTAGAACATTCTGAAACTCTTAAATGCTTACTTCATGTTGTTTCAGCGGTATTTTGCATCATATTTTTTACAACACGTATTTCAAACACAGTTCACACCAACAGTTTATGCTCGCATTTCGGATTTCACTACATTATTGACATTTTTATTAAATCGTCGTTGAAAAATGTACTAAAAACAACGGCATAGAGGCATTTTACAACAATGACATGTTCTGAAGAGTTGTGTATTTCATTCCAGGGAATATTTTCCCAAAAGAAAATATTCAGAAAAAATTAACGGTTTTGGAGATGCGAAATGTAAAACAAGTGGAATTTTTGCATACATTTTGAAATTTGAGGCAATCAATATAGTTTTTCGAGTTCATTATTTCTCCAAATATTTTATTCTTGTCCCTATCTACAAATTTGCTTCAGAGGTCAGAAGAAGATACGCATTGGTTTCAGAGATATAGCCCCGAATTTCTGTAAAAACTCAATATTTAACCATGTTTAGATGGGGCCATAAAATCCGAGCTGGGTCTGACATAACAAAACGCAACTAGGGTTTCTTGTCGTTTGGGTCTGAACTTTCAAAAAATCCTCAGTTCGGATTGTTTGCACAAGATCACCTTAAAAATGTTGCACAGTGTAATCGAACTCAGTACAGTTTGACATACGATCGTATGTTGAGTTGTTTACAGTTACTTCAACAAATCAATTTGCAAAAAAAGGAATTTAACATTTTCGTCCGATTATTTTTCACAAATTTCGACGTGGATTATCACGGCAAGTGTGTATCGATTAAATAAAATATTTGTATGGTGACGAAGAACCATCCTAGTCCGGTCAAAATAGACATGCGTATAAGGGGGAAATAGCAAAAATTCCCACAAAGCTGAATTTTGGTGGAGAGCTAGGGTTGGCCATTAGAAGCAACGTCCTAAAAGTCCCCATCGATCCCATGTGTGCAAAACAAGTTATTCGGGGTCAAAGGTCATTTTTGGAGGCATTATTCAGTTTTTTTTAATTTTTCTCAAAAACGGTAAGACAGCAAAAGCTGGCTAAAATAAAAGTTGTAGATTTAATAGTTGTCTACAAGAGTGGTCTTAACAATTTTTTAAAAAAAACTTACCATTTTCGAGATATCGCGATCTAAAGGTCAAATAAAAAATTAGCCGCGTAAATACATTATGAGGCGAACCGGTTAAAGTAATGACACTATGTGTTAGATACATTCATAAGCTTTCAAACGGTTCAGTAGAACCGGATATAACCGATTTTTAAATTTGGCCTTTCGGTTCGAATAACCGGTGTACCGGATCCGCAACCGTTGAAAATTATACATTTCCGTAATCAGCGCAACAAACCCTACCTTCTGACAAAACTTGAAAATAATCGGAGAGTTTTCGTTGGGGTCGTTCCTGTTGGGCTTTCGATTACACATGTGGGTTAAATGGGCTATTTTTGCATAAAATGACTCTAACATTGAATCACTCTACTAAACACGCTCCGATTTTGTTGGAATTTTTTTTAAAAGATAGCTATAATTTCTGTCTTCAAGAAACTTTATATTTTTTTTGGTGGACAGACCCGGTTACTTCGCTTATTTTAGCCGATTCGTATGAATATGTGCATATTTCCCCTATAAGTGCATAAAAATCATGTGTTTTTTAGAACAGCTATATCTCAAGAATGGTTCCTTCTAGGAAAAAAATTATAAACTTGTAGATAATTTTTCTGTTTACAATATTTACTTTAATCACTTTTTGATTTGATCAACCGTTTTCAAAAAATAAATCCGAAAACCTAAAAAACCATAAAAATTTGACCTTTGACCCCGAATAACTTTTTTGCACACATGGGATCGATGGGAACTTTTAGGACGTTGCTTCTAACGGCAAACCCTAGCTCTCCACCAAAATTCAGCCGTGTGGGAATTTTTGCTATTTCAATGTCTATTTTGACCGGACTACACTGGGAAAAACTGGTTTAATGTATTCAATCGTAGCCGACGCTCGCTCAAAAACAAAGATAAATAAAAGACGTGCTCAAAAACGAAGGTCGTGAGGATCGTTCAAAAACGGCCGTTGTGCCAGAAATTAAGTGAAATAGAGGCATCCTTGGTCATTTCTTCCACCAACTAACAGTTCAAATAACACTTTTTGCGGCTGTCTCAATCGAAGTGGAAAAAATGCGTCAACAATTGGTTTGAGCGCATGGAAAAGTATATAAATCATGCTGGAGACTACTTAAGAAAACAATAAAACTATTTTTGGTGATGAAAATACGCGTTTTCATTATTAGCCTCGAAGCTTCGCCCACAGCTTGTGGCATAATGAAAAGAATCAAACACAGTAAATGTTGTTTTTCCAAAATATTACTGTTATAATAATTACTGCGAAAACTATCCGAAATAAGATTTAAAATTTATCCGAGAACATGTTTGAAAAAGTTCTTAACCCTAAATGTTTGAACTTTAGCTTGGAAGGCACAAGAAAAGTGGACCAAAATAGTCCATCTTCGAATTTGACGTAAGTTTAGAAGAACCAAATCGAGGACTCCCTTTAAGAGCCGTAGGGTTTTGCAGCATTAGCGAAATTATATTAGTCGGTACGGACTTACCACGGATAAAAATTTTACTGTCGTAATATAAGCTACGAGGAGTAGCACTTGCATTAAAAATTTAAAAACGATTCTAGATATGCTCCATACTGCGAATTTGCAAAAAAAATTTTAATTTTTTGTGGGAGGACCGATATTGTCCACATTCAAGCAAGATTTAAGAGTAAATGAAATATTACGATGCGCTATGTTTGGTCCAATGTCAATCAGTCATTTTCGATAGTTGATCATCGTGGATGTTTCTATAGTATTTGGATCAATATGTCAGAAAGCATGGACTTGCCCACGAAAAACATTTTATTGCTGTAAATAAGACCACAAGAAGTGCTTTCGCTAAAAATTTGCAAATGATCCTCAACAAAAGCAACATTTTTGATGGTTTGTTTTTGTGCGCTCCAGCCAGCCGGACGGACGTGTCTTAATCGACTTCAAATTGAAATAAAAGGCACATTTTCATCACATCAAAGTGTTTGTAGGAAAAAGGCATTTCTTTTGCAATACCATTTTAAAAAATTAAAAAAAAAATTAAGAGCACATCTAAACTTATTTTTTATTTAGAGATTAAGGAACAATTACTGTTTCTAATCTGTTTGCTTTTAGAAATGTTATAGCAGTTTTAATTCTCATCAAAAAACTGTTTTATTGTTTTCTTAATTAGTCTCCAACACGATATATAAAATTGTTCATGCGCTCGAAGCAATTGTTTAGCACTTTGCCCACTCCGATTGAGACAAATCCAAAACATGGTATTTGAACACTTTTACAACATCTTCTTGCTGATATTTTTCGAGCTCATACGCATAGTTCCTTGATTCTACACCTGGGTCTATCTTATAAGCAGCGCGATCGTATTTTTTTCAAAATTTCTTGCACCGATCGACACGGGATCCAACGAGAAAACCCCCATTTGGCCACACAGTGTTCATGCAATATTAAATGCTAGTTGGTGTAATTAATGCATTAATTAAAAGGGATGTCTTTATCTCACGGTATATAACATGGTGATCTTGCATTATCCGTTTTCCCATGGCTTAATTTTTTTCTGGCATAAGGGGCGTTTTTGGACCTTCGTTTTGCAAAGTTACTTTTTCAAGACACTATAAACAACACAATATATGAGCCTTAACTAATTTTAAATGGAAGGTGCTTACACCTCGGAAGTTTTTGCTGATTCTGAAACTACAATGCTCATAGATGAGAAATATCATGAAACAAAAAAAATCGCCGGAGGGATTTTAAAATAAATTTAAGTTCACATTTTTAGGGGTTCTTTAGGTTTTCACGATTTTGCTTGGAAACCGCGAGTTCTATGTAAATGGCACTAAAACAAATGTTGTAGCAGAGAAAATTCTCCACAAGATTGGCCTTTATGATATTTTCGTATATTTTACCGTTTTTAAGATATGGAAGTTCAAATTGGGACAATGCACTGACTGTATCGCCCCCTTATAAAACAATATCATGCACAGTGTCCCTTAACTAACTTTTAATGAAAACTAGAGTTGCGTCGTTCATGAACGAACCGGCTCAAAGGAACGATTCCGTAAAAAGAACGAACGGATCCGTATCCAGCTCATTCTTTTATATCGTTCATTTAGATCCCCGATGAACGAGTCATTGCTGCTTACAAAATTAGCAGCATTGGTTTTGCAGTCAAACTCTAAACAAACGCTGCGTTAGCGCAACAGCACAAATTTCCACACAAAACAAACAATGATTCAGAGAGCTACTCTCGCTCAGTAACTCACCTCATTCAGTAGCACATCTCGGTCATATCTTTTATTTGCATCATTCGTTCATCTGGTTCTTTCATATCAAAACCACCACCACTACGTTCAGAAACAAACCCAGCAAACCAAATGTCGGATGTCCGACACGTCTGAACAATTTCGGAAGCAACGTCGTTCAGTTTTCGTTCCGATTTCTAAACGATTTTTCGGAGCGGAAATAGTTCAGATTTTGTACCGATTTCGTTCCGAATTCGGAACGAATGTCGGAAAGAAATTTCCTTTCCGAATTTCCCAAGGATTTTCTTCAGATTTCGTTACGAAATCGGATCGAAATCGATACGATGTCGCTCCGACATTTCGTTCCGAAATTATGTCAACCACTTCATACAACTTTCGTTAAGATATCGTTACGAATTCGGATCAGACATCGGACGTATCGTCCGAATTTTGTTCCGATTTCGTTACGATGTCGGTACGAATGGTTTGCTGGGAAAACCACCCCCATTAGCACACAAACAAGCAAGTAACACAACAGTTGTGTCATTCGTGACCGAACATTATCAAAAGAACGATTCGGTGAAAAGAACGACGGAGTCATATGCAGCAGAGAACGAACGACTTCAAAAGAAAATAATACATTCAAATGTATTGTTGAACGAAAAAGAGCCAACGAACGAAGTAAACGACCCAGATCTTTTTGGTGAACGGAATGAAAAAGATCGATCCGCTCAATGAACGAGATTGCCCAACACTAATGAAAACGGCTTACACATGGGATGAGAAAAATAAAAAAAGAGACAAAATCGCCGGAAAATTGCTTGGAAACCGCAAGTCGTATCGAAATGAGTCTAAAGAAAATGTTGTAGCTGTGAAAATTCTATACAAGACTGACCTTTAGGTTTTTTCGTAGGTTTTACCATTTTTGAGATACAGAGGTTCAATTCAAAATTTTAGGTTTTTATCTCAAGTCTTCACGATTTTGCTTGGAAACCGCAAGTGGTATCAAAATGGGACTAAAGAAAATGTTGAAGCTGTGAAAATTCTCTACAAGATTGGATGATTTATTTTTTCCTAGGTTATACCATTTTCAAGACATATATGTACGTTTAATTTAAAAAATTGCAGTGATGACATTGTTTTATAAGGAGGCGATACAGGCAGACCATTGTCTCAATTTCAACTTCTATACCTCAAAAACGGTAAAACCTACGAAAATATCCTAAAGGTCAATCTTGTGGAAAATTTTCACAGCTACAACATTTTCTTTAGGCCCATTTACATAGAACTCGCGGTTTCCAAGCAAAATCGTGAAAATCTAAAGAAACCCTAAAAATGTGAACTTAAATCGCGATTTATTTTAAAATCCCTCCGGTGATTTTTTGTTTCATGATATTTCTCATCTATGAGCATTGTAGTTTCAGAATCAGCAAAAACTTCCGAGGTGTAAGCACCTTCCATTTAAAATTAGTTAAGGCTCACCGTGATGTATGATCGTATATCAAACTGTCCTAAGTACATTTAGGCTAAAACCTGCAAAAAATTCAAATAGCTTCTGGCAACACTACGTGCTGCCTAGGTCGCAGACATTTCTAGTTCCCCTCGTAAACTGTACTTTTTCCCAATTTTGTCTGGTAGGTACACGAAGGAGTATACCGATTTAGTCCATATTTGAACCTGAACTATGCCAGCCAGTCAGACAGATGGACGGACATGGTTAAATAAACTTCAAATTGTCCGGTTTTTGTCCAAACATACAATTATATCGATGATGTACAACTTTGGTCGCATCAAAGTGTTTAGATCTCTTTAGCCTAAAGGTTTCGAGGTACTACATCAATTTCTATTCCTATCCTATAATATTTTTTGAATATTATTTTATTGCGGGTCCGGATTATTATGAAAATGTTTATATTTTTTTAGTTGGACGAAGTGGTCATTCCAAAAAATCATGAATAAGAACTATTTAGCCCAATGGGGTATTTTTCAATTCTTTCCTTGAACACAATTATGTACATTGTCTGTTTATTTCAGAAATCAGGAAAGAAGGTAAGAAATCATGTTGGCCTCAACACATTTTTAACCATTTTTTCACTTTCAGAGCAACACAGCTTCCACGTAAATAATATTTTATGGTCAATAATGTGTGATTTTTTCACAACTCTTCTTTTTATAAAAATGCATTCATATTAGAATACATAGAATAGAATGTTTTAACAGTTCGCAATTCATAAAACGGTAAACCCCAGCTTCAAGTATTGCTAAAGAGTTTTAAATTTTCCCGTATACCCTCTTTAGCGCATCATAACAAATACTACCGTATACTGATCTTCAATCCACATCATCTCTTACAATATCAGAAAATCTGGCACCACTTTCAAAAAATACAGTTATATGAAATTTTAATGTCATTCCCAAAAAAGATGCATAGCTCAAAAGACCTCACGACAGAGCGGTAAATTTTTTGGTTCGCCAACAGAGTGATGCTACCCTTCAGAATCTGTTTAACCTTAAACATACCCTTGTGTAGAAAACCTTTTTCTTTTTTTAATTTATGATTTCATTTTGTAGCCGATTAGTCCCCCTCCACATTGACAAAAATTCCTGATATTAGGTGTTCTTAGATCGAGTTCAGTACAACAATTTCACAAAATTACTCTGATATGGAACTCGATTACATAATTTCATGAATTTTTCAATGATATAACTCTAGTGTGGACCGGGACTCACAATGAAACCTTGTGACAAATACTTGTTCGTCACATTGAACTATAGGTATTTTGCCCTGTTTTTGAGGCAAAAAATAATAACGGCGGAATTAAAGGATTTTTTAACTTTTTAAATTATTTATGTGTAAAAGTAAGATGCAAAGATTTCTACAGATAAATTCGGATATAACGAAAAACGGTTATAAGCAACTACGTATATAACGAACAAAGCTATTTCTTTCAAAGCCATTTTCATTAGCTTTCTTGAAACTGTTGAAAACGATTACGGTAGTAAGTCACAAAATTGTTGTCCCCGCGAATAGATTTTCAAAGGAATTACAATTATTACAATTTTGTATATTTTTTTTTAATATATTTCAATAAAGACGAGTTTAGTACTGCTTTAAATCGTATCATTGATTAATATGTAAAAGAGAGATAAAATAAAGATTACTACTGTCGCTATTACTTATTTTACTTTGTAAATAATAATATTTTTATATTTATTATTTATTTCCTCAAACCAAACGTCCACAATTTTTAGACTTTTTTATTGGGAAGTAACCTAATAAAATCTGATAAATATTCAAAAACAGGCAAAATCGAGTTTTGAAATGCAGTAATACCAATGCAGAAAACTTTCAGTAATGTGTTCTAGGTGGCAAAATCACGGCCAAACACGACCTATTTAGTAAAAGTGGGAGTTTAAATAATAAATAAAATATTTATTTCCGACTTCTTGTGTTTTTTGGTCGCTACACAAAATGTATATTGTGTATTAAATTAATTCCACTTGCAATTGACAATCTATTCCATTTTGCATATAAATAGTTATATTAGGTATATTTTTCCGCGATTTCAAACACATTGATATATGCCTTTTAATTTATTGTTTTTTAGTTTTTCTTCGAAATTCTCACGTTGACTGCAATTTAAGTCGCGATAATAACATATTCTTTCTTCTATGCCAACTAAAAAATTATTATTATTAAAAGTTGCAAAATCGACTGTTTGCCTCAAAAACTGGGCAAATTACCTAAAGTGCATTATCGCAAAAACACTTAAATTGATCTTAAAAGCTTTTTAGGTATAGAGCTACACAAAAACTTACGAAAGTACAGTTTTCCAAGCATATGCATTTTCATTGCAATAAGCTGCAGAAAGCTTATTTGTAATCAGCTTTTCGATTTTAAAGTGTTCCACAGAATATATTTTTAAAATTATGATCATTGAAACGTCAAAAAATTAGCACCATATGCTCATTTACTCAATGAAGGTCTCATTTCAAAAACTGAAATTTGACTTCTCAACCTAAAAAGATTATTACGCAAATAATAAAATTAATACATGGACCAGTTCTAAATTTAGTGCTTCATAACCTCAAAAAAACTTAAAACTCTTTGAGTTTTAGAGATATCAACATGAAAGTTAGACACAAAATTAAGTAGATGTCGTAGAAAATATAGAAATTGCTTACTCAAAAACGCACCTTTTGACATATGCCACTCTTTGAGTAAATGAGCGATATGTATAAAACTAAAGATGGTATGTTGTATTTGTCGAAAAAGAGTTTTTAAGCGTACACCTAATATCTCGTAAATTGTTGTACACAATGTATTGAAAATACAAAATTTAAATAAAACTAAAACAAGTAAAAAAAGTAAGAACGGCGCACAGTGGTCAATTTTACGAAAAACCTGGCAATAACTCTAAAAATGAATGGATTTTGACCTAAACATGGATTCTTATGTTTTTCGGGTCGCCGGTTCCATTTTTCATATTAATATAAAATTTTACTATAGGTCCTAGAATACATTAATACTCTACATCTTATCGAAACTTTAGAAATATGCAAACATTAAAAACAATGTTAGGGTTAAAGTCGTACTTCATCATTTTAAGTTTAAATCATTAATAACGGACTCTTACTAGATACTAACCTGACATATGTGGAAAACAAAATCATATCATATCAAATATCACGGATTTGCTGGTTACCAAATGTACTTCTTATATTCCTCCAGCGTAATTTAAGTGTCATTTCCTGAGTATTTTTGTAGTCTAAAACTTCTCTACAATATATTCATAGTTTTTTTCTTTTTTCAATGATATAAAATTCGTAGCCAATATGAATATATAGCCCATTTTCAACAAAAGAGTAGTAACTCAAACTGTTGATACATTACCAGTAACTCTGAAGACATGAAGAGTGGCATAATGAAATTTATTGACGAAAGAGTTCACAAAATGATGGGACATTTTTACAGTTGATGGAGTTAAACTTTATGTACCGTTTTTTAATAAAAATAAACAATAAAAACTCAATTACTAATCGCACCGCTTAAAATGTTTGAATAGTTATAGCTAAAGTATCCGTAGAACTAGGCTACCCAAACCTAGATTTTAAATACTGTTGCTTACCATAGTCAGCTACAATGGTTGGACGGTAGAAAAATCGTTCGACAGATTCAGATAGTCCCTGCCCTCACTAGAGTGATTTCCTTGAAAAACATTTTAGATCGAGTTCCATAGTACAGTAATATCATAAAATTGCTATACTGAGGAACTTGACCTAAGAACTCCTAATAGCATGAACAATGATCGAAATGAATGAGGAAAATAAAAGAAAATATTGATGTTTAAATTATATATATTCAATAAATTTGAGGCCGCAACCTTCACTATAGCGAAAATCGGAAGGAACCGTTCTATGGAGACTATAGGAAGACGAAGAGCTACACCGACAAATTTCAGGTGGGGAGTTTTATACCCCCAATGAAGACCAAATACGAAATTACAGCCATCTCGGTGGGATATTGAGGCCGCAACTTTCAAAATACTGAAAAATCTGGAGTTATCGTCCTATGGGGGCTATATGAAGGCGTGGACCTATACCGACAAATTTCAGGTTGAAAATTTCATACCCCCAATTAAGAGATTAAATACCATTTCGGTAGGATATTGAGGCCACAACCTTGAAAATACCGAAAATCGGGAGGTAACGTTCTATGTTGGCGTGTAACTATACTGACAAATTTCAGGTGGAAAGTTTAATACTCTCTTTTGTGCTAATTAAAAATATATATGGTAATATTCAAAAAAGTTTTGCAATCGTTGAAGTTGAGGTTTTCCATTCATTAAATCGGGAACTGTAAATATATTTTATGCAATATGAATATATTTCTATTAATTGATGTGTTTTAGCCACGATCTCATAATATGGACCATAAAAACTAAATGGTAAAAATGTGTCGAAGTCAAAAATTTTTTTTATGTTCTTTCTTGATTTCTGGCCGAACCACGCCATATTCAGAACTGTCTCAAAGAAAGAATTAAAGAATACCCCTTGGGCAAGATGGTTCTTATGTATGATTTTTCGATATAGACACTGCATCCCACAAAAATCGATGCTGATATTCTGAAGTTTTGAATTCGGCGTTTTTTGAATTTTTGTTACAATTAGAGGGCGCAATCAGTCGTTTGATGTACAGATTCGTGGTAATATGAGTCCAAAGTCAAAAATTTGGTGCGTAAATTTTCTTAAAAAACCTATTTTTTTGGCTTAATAATTTGCAACTGTGTCACAGGTACCTTTAAACCAAGCGTGATTTTACCTTTTTTACGGGCCGGATCTAAGGAGTCCTTCCGCGTTCGAATCCATCTACTAAAACGGCGGATGTAGATATACATATATGAATATAGAAAAATCTGTAAAAACATATTTTGACAATTCCGCGCATTGAACCGCGATTTTCTTTGAAAATTTATACATAAGTAGAATCCTTTATACGCGATTGTAATACTTGCAAAAAGGTGTGTCATAAATTACAGAGATTCGGGATTAATATTCGCATCTAACCCAAAATAGGCACATCCGCGGTTCTTGATGAATCTGTTCAAAATTTGTTATATTGACGTATTTTTAATAGCCGGTCACTGAAATCGGATTCGCCTTACAATCATATACACATCCCGATATTTTTACCCATTTTAAGATTTTTTGAATGGTAAGATACAATTGACGGCACACTTTGACATCTGAATGAAACATGGATAAATGCATACATATTGATAGAGATGCACCCGCTGTATCCGAAAAGCGCATGCGCCTCAACTGATTTTAAAGGATTCGCGATATACACGGTTTAAATTTTGTGTTTATTCATTGGTTGTAATTTCAATATTACTCTCTACAACTTATTTCTATTGCTTATCACAGAAAGCCAATACACTTTCACGATGACAAACTGCTTTCCTTGTAGACGTTTTAGCAAAATACTTCAGGGTCTGTATGAAGTATAAAGCGAAATAGTACAATAATCCCAAAAATGTTTTCTTCTTTTAATGTTGCTGTAATATGCAAGCTATAAACCCAATCTTTTTAATTTTGGTCTCACATTTTTCTACGCGTTGTCTAGATTCTATACGTATGTTTAATTTACTATTTAGAGAATTTTATGGATTCTGAGTTAGAATAAATACAGTTTACTCCAAGATTCCTTCATTATTTTTTGATTTTCCGCGGAAATAAACCCCGAATTGGCAAATATTTAAGCATCTGCGGATAGATATCAAATGCTGTTTACGATTTTTATATACATTTTCTTAATACAACAAAAAGATAATTTTTAAATATGTATGTTTTCTATATAAGGGAAAAAACCCACCATTATTTTTGAGCGCAGTATCCAATTTTGTAAACGCGAACAGATTTGAAACCACCATTTTTTGTAACCCATGTACCAAAAATCGCTGATGTGCTCGCCAATTAATTTTTTAATTTTTTTTTCAATGGAATTGTAAAGGAAATTTGAAATTTATCATATATTTTATATGTCTCCGAAGAGTATTTCGATGTGTTACAAACTGAATGACAAATTTGTTTATACCCTACATATTACGGTGGAGGGAATAAAAATATGCACAGCTCAGAAGACCGCACGATATTCCGTTTTTGATCGGCAGCAGAAAATGTTGATACATTTCAGAATTTGTTTAATCTGCTTTGAAATCTCCGAAGAAGATTCAATTTTATACATTTTTCACAAAGCACTATTTTTTGTTACAAATCGCAAAAAAACAGCAACTAATTTTCGCACTGCTTTTCCACGAGCCGACAATCTATGTATATTTGTAAGAAAAAAAATATGTGAATCAATGTTCAGTTGACTTTTTTTGTAGTTTGCAATAATTTTTAGTATTAAACATACGAGTATTTACACAGTATATTACAGAAAGATGCGACATCAATGCTCTAAACGAATGTTCCATATACAATTTGGTGATTCATTAATTCATTCATAATTCCGATACAATTTGATAACAATGCGTTGATTTGTATTTTCCACAAATACAAACCGAAGTAAGCTATACGTGCTCGGAATTAATTCGTGTTTAATTGCATAAGAAATCTGCAAAAACGGCACGACAATATGACAACAAAAGCTGACACTGGAGATCACGAACAAAGAAGACAACGACAAATTGTACACACAAAAATAAAGAAGACACAAAAGTCTGATCATAAACAAAACAATAATACATATGTATGTATGTATTTGATGCCGGGAAGATATGTAATTGTTGTAAAGTGTTAACAACACTTCACTTTTTTGGTAATAATTTTAACCAAGAGTAAGTCAATTGAGCGTACTGAGCTGTGTGGAGTATACAAATTTGTGATTTTTACCGGCCAAGTAGTTGTGTTTCTCTAAGTATGATCTTGAGCAATTAGTGACAATCGCATTGTGTCGGAGAGATTCCATATACGATATTAGATAGGGCAGAGAGCGTATACTTGCTATTAACAGTTAACTTTCATTGTGTCGTTGTCAGAATAGAATGTTCAGTACGATTTGCGCCACTAACGTGTGAGGTTGTTAAGACCCGCTTTTTGATATCGCGAAAGTTATCGTTATTAAAAGAAAAGAGTAAAAACTCGGGTGCGAAAAATATTCAAACGGGTGTCCAGAGTTTGTGTATGTGTGCGCGAGTGTAAAAGTGTTGAGTGCATACCAAACGGCATTACAATTTAAATATGATGCCGCTAAAATTAAGATTGCCAAATATTGGCATTTTATTGTTGTTATTGTTGTTAACGCAAGACATTGATTGTTTTAATTTATCACCAAAACCGAACATCGTAATAAAAGATCCTGGCTTTGTTACCGACATGCCAAAGTATCAATCGTCGTATTTTGGATTTGCGCTTAACTTAAGGCCGTTGGGGTAAGTAACTGCGTTTATAGCCGGACAAAAGATATCTCCATATTATTCGTCAGCAAGTGTTTATTGAAAGTTGCGAAGTTGGAATGAATCATTTGGGAACATTTGTCGTTTTTTGCTGAAACCAGCTAGTATCGGTAGAATGAAGTCATACTAAGGCTTGCATATCTTCATTTCTTTATCTCTAAATATGAGTGTATTGTTTACGATAATAAATGTGTGTATGTATGTTTGTGATAATGTTGGCAAGCAAATACTCGCAATTGTTGTCAATATTTATTTAGCAAAAATCTACAAACATTTTGTTCACAACTGGATAACTTCGCCCCATTAAATTGTTCAATAGTTTCGAAAGTTTAACATTTCTGGCCACATGCAATTCAAACAACAAACAATTACATTCATATTTATCGACTCATTCGATTAATGTTGAATTCTCGTTACAATGAGGTGTAAATAGCAAATTTACTCTGATAATGAATTGGTCATCGTCATTATAGCCTTGTAGAATATACATTGAATTTTAAGGCAGCATTCTTTGTAATTCAGTCAAAATATGATATCAACAGCAATAGCAATGCCATTCAAAAAAGCCCACCCTTTCCAACACATTTGAAAACTGATAAGATTATTCCGAAATTCTATTTAATTTTATTACTAACTGAACCACAATAACAATGTGACATCAACAAATGGATGACCTTTTGCAACTACATACATACATGTGTCTACCTTGCTTTATGCTTTCACTTTCATTAAGATGGAATATTCTTGTTGTGGTATTAAATATTACTGTATAATTGGTCATTACATAGATAATTTTAATATACTTAATTCCTAAAATTGAAAATAATTTAACATTTCACACATGGTAAAGTTTAAACTTTCATAAGGTTTCAATTTTAGATGTGCAAAATTTTATTATGTAAATTTATTGCATAGAATGTTAGTGTATTTTTTTAAATTTATGAAAAGATTTTTTTTCAAAAATTATTTCCTGTTGCATGTACGAATAAACTTAAGCCCACTAATAATTAAAATAACGTTTCTTCCATTCAAATATTGAAAAAGGTAATGCACAAACCACTTTAAAAAAAATGATTTTTTTTTTGTTTTTGTTAAAAAAATATATTTTTGAAAAAGGCGTTTACGACATTGTTATGATTCTCTGATTTAAAGAAAATTAGAGAAAAACAAATGTTATGTCAATTTGGTTATCTCATTTGTGAAAGTTTATTTTCAATCATATATCTGCTTACAGACACTTCGAAAAATTGCCCATGATTCTGATAAATGCAAATTTTAAAATAATTTTGTGCATGTGTTTTTTTTTTCACCGAATCACCTTATAATTAGCATTTTATGTAATCTTATGTAGAAACTTATCACGATATGATACAGGGATATGAGGCTGTAAAAAGGTTAGAACCCCAGTAAACATATTGAAACAATGGAAACCAAAAACTGATGTCAAAATATTGAAAGGTGTGGGCGTGATGTGACCCAAAAGACAACAATTTCCCCCATTTTGGAAAAACAGCCTTTTCGCGGAAGCTATCAAAATATTATGTTTATTGTTTTTGTTGGGTAGGTAGGATTGTTGCCTTTAAGAAACGTAGCGTTTACACAAAGTGAGTTATTTTTTGAGTTAAATTTTAGTGCAATTCTAAATTTAGTGGAGCATAACTTTCAGAAAACAATGTAGAACGATGTTTCGTATCGTCATAAAGATGCCTTAGAGTGTCCTCTTTCAGTCCATATATATTTTTATACCGGCCCCATTCCGTCCGTTAAACACTTTTTTTAATTTATTGATATTAGATGAGTAAAAATGTGTGTTTTATTTAAATATATAAGTTTTTATATGAGTTTTATGAAAAACATGGAGAATTTCTTTTAATCGTCAAACAAATTTTGTATTTACAAAAAAATGTGAAATATTTTATATTAATATTTTTTATATTTTTTTATATTTATAGGGGTTTGACCTTTCTTAATAGATAGGAAGATATAAAAACAGAAAAACACTCACATTTTGATACAATATATTAAACAAAAAGGTTTAAGGTTTAATTTTGACCTTGAATTCCTTTGCAAATACTTAACCGAAATTGTCAAAAAAAAATATATATATCACGAATATTGTCAATTATTTCATATTCCATTTCAAAAAAAAGGATAAATTTTTTTCGCGCTACATCAACGATTTTTGATATGTAGGTTAAGAAAAAAATTCCCAGTACGAATCTGGTCGCGAGCCAATTTTTGGTTGTTGCGGACAAAAGTTATGGCGCTTTTATTTTGATTTTTAAGAAAGAAAATATTATAAAAACACTAATTATTTTAATGAGCACAATTGTTACAAAAAAGTTCTCTCGAACTGACTTAAGCGAGTAGATTGCATAATACCTGCAAAATGTTACACAGAATTCGCGGAATGTACGTAAAATTAATAAATTATTGAATATAAGTAAATTTTTTTTTCAAAATTAAAGCCCATTTAGTGGTCATAAAATGACATAAACATTTGTTGTGGATCAAAACTTCACGGCGAATCAAATGAGACTACAATCATACAGATTGGTGTTATAGTTTCGATATTACAGCCAAAATAAGCATATCGACAAAAATTTCTGAAATCGTCTTTTCCATTTCAAAAAAATCAAAAAAAAATTTTGATACTACATCTATGATATTTGGTACATAGATTAAGAAAAAAATCGTCATTCCAAATCTGTTTTCGTTACCAACTATGATCGTTGCGCGCAAAAGATATGACCGTTTTAGTTATGCTAATTAGGAAAAATTCTAAAAAAATCGCGGCTTAATATAGTAAGCTGTAATATCCTATTATCGTTAACTGAATTCTCACCCTTTGCGATGATGCAAAAAAAAAATTCGAAAAGTTTCAATGGATTCGCGAAAAATTAAATTTGTTAAATAATTTCACGTATTTACAAACCTATTTTTGAAATAATAGCGCTTATACTTACAAAAAAATATATATAGAAAATTATAGCAGCATCCAGACATTGTGAGGAATAAAATGAAACCTAAGTCGTGAAGTTTGGAGCTATAGTATTCATGTTATTTGCAAAAATACAAAGAAAATGTGACGAAAAAAATAAAAATCATGTTATTCTAATTTTATTTTTTTATGGTTTTATAGGAAAGGTTGAAGAAAAAATATTTGAGTTCTTCGTCATTTTCGTCCAAATTCCACGCAATAATGAAAATATTCCGTTGCAACAAATTTTTCGCTTATAGTTTTCCTATTGGCGAATATTATTAGAACCTTATATTAAATCACAAGGAATTCCAATTGTGGCATAACATTAAAATAATGTTATATTGAATATTACAACATTTGAAACGCATATAAACCGCGTAATCGTGGAATTCACAAAATGCGCATCCGATTTTCTAAAACAGCGAATCAAACCCTCTTATTTGATATACACTTTTTGAAATTCCATTTGGCGACCACGATGTAGCATCAGTTGCATGTTAGGGTGCAAAAAACAGTAAAATGCGCATAATTTCCACGAAGTAAATTTGCATTTTATGCGCATCCGATTTCAATGATCACCATTAAAAAATACATCATCCTATGTCATTTCAATGCGATCCATCAAGAACCGTGGATGTAGCATCGCACTCAGTTTTTAGAAAAAAGCTATTATATCTCCGGATTCGCGAACGTTTTTCAAAATCCGTTTTCGCACATTTTAAATATGCGTTTTGCTCTATTTATCTAAGTAGGAATAACACATCTAAAACGCGTCTAAATACGCGATATTTTCAAAATTATTTTTTGCAGATTTTCGAAATTTGAGGGGTATCATATCCGCCGATCTAGTGGATGGATTTAGACGCGCAAAGGCTTGTTAGATTCAAAACGAAAAAAAACTAAATTTACGCTGGTTTCCTCTGAAAGCGAATGGCATTTATAAATTTTGAATCCAAAAAACTGGTTTTTTAGAAAAATTTACGCACAAAAATTTCGACTTTAAGCTGAGATTGTTGTGAACCTTTGAAGGCTACACGCCCGAGTTATACATCAAAAAATGCGTAATCGCGAGTACTACAATCTCATAATCAGTTTTTAAACGAGTACAGTTGCGCGTCCCTATTAGAGCAAAAATTCAAAAAACCCAATTTTTCAGTCTTCAAAATGTCAGCATCCGTTTGAGATTGATGCAGTGGTTATATTAAAAAATCATACATTAGAAACTTCATCTCTGAAGTGTATTCTTTACTTCTTCTTTGAACATTATACTCTACATTGTATTGTAATGCCACTAATTGAAAATTGACTTAAAAAAACTCGTTTCCTTCAACGGTTTTTTCCTATTTTTTATATTAATATGACCACAGCTTCCGCTCAAATTATAATTTTAAGAAATCCATCGGTGAATCGTGCTAAAACAGTTTATTTTACCTAAATGCGTTCAAAAGTTATGGTATATTACAACAATTCGCGAGATACAATACCTCATACCTTAGTTTCAACAGAAGTAAATTTTCTACAAAAAGGCCGATATATTTTGGTAAAAAAAAAATAATTTTTTGTTTGAAAAATATTTTTTCACATGCATTATGTAGTAGAAAATATTGTAAAAATCTATGGAAATACTTCCTTCATTTTGCTTAAATCTCCCAATAAAATAGACGAATTTTGCTTTATTTACATTCGTATTAAAGCTTTCCCATTAGGGAAGGTAATTGGGTTGATGAGGATAGATCTCAAAGCTTCTGAAATGGAAATAGAGGTCAAATAACTCATTTTAATTTATATGCATTTCAAAATACGTGTAAATCGCGTAATTATCAAAATCATTTTGTCCGCATGTGATTTTCATGTACAGCAAGACCATATCTATTAAGTTGTATATATTTTTCGAAATATAAGTTGGACTCTATGATGTAGCATCGGCTGCATCTTAGCATTAAAAAGCCTATAAAATATCGCTAATTTGCGCAAAGTGTATACAATTTTTGTCCGCATCCGATTTCAGTGTCCACCATGAAAATCTACATCGATATATATCTATTTGAAGGCGATCAATCAAGAACCGTGGATGTAGCATCACACACTATTTTTTGGGATAAAATGAATGTATCTTCCTTATCAGTGAAGTTTTCAGATCTCTGTTTCCGATAAAACGAAGAAGCTGCACTAGTTTTTTCATTGCTGTGGAAACGATCCGCAGAAAACGCGATAAAATACGCAATATTTTCAAAAACAATTTTAGGTGATTTTTCTACTTTGGAATTTCTCGTAACTCGCGTTTTAGTAGATGGATTTTCACAAGAAATGATTTATTGGATCCGGAACTTAAGAAACTAAAATGTGCAATAGAGTACGAGGAAATTGAATGACAATTGTAAAAATTAGGCCCGAAAAATATGATTTTTTGAAAAATGTTCGCACAAAATTTCAGCATTTGGATGCAGATTTCAATGAAGCTGTGCAGACTACATTCACAATATACGTATCAAATAACTCAGAATCGCAAGTACTACAATCCTATATATGATTTTTTGAAAAACCTGTTTGTGGAATGAAGTAAGAAGAAAATTTCAAAAAACACTGTAAATCTGGCTTCAAAATGTCAGCATCATTTAATGGAAGAAGCAGTTCAAATTTTGAAAAGTAATACATTAGTGAGATGATCCTTATTTAGTTTGCTTCTACTTTTACTTTGACAGGAAACTCGAGAGAAGTGTGGTTTACTCACAAATCGATAGAAAACAAAAAAAGACATGGTGGCTTCAACCCATTTTACCCATTTTTTTACCATAAATAAAACCACAGCCTCCACGGAAATTATCTTTTAAGGCCAATGTTTTTTGCCACGTCCAAAAACATTTCATTTTATCCAAATATATTTAATTTGTATAATATACAATCACAAGTCGCGTGTTCTGAAAGGGTAAACCTTGGCTTCAGCTATGTTAAATTTTCAAAAATATTGGTGATATATATATAAATAAAATATCTCTATCCGTTCAAAAGTTTATACCAGGAGAAAAGAAAAACATTATTTGCGATTTTAACGAGTAATGAGTAGATATGGAAATTTGCAATGTAAGGCGAAAAATGTGTGATAGGCGAGCACAATTGTGCTCGCCCCAGAATTAAAAAAACTCCTATTTAAACGGAAGTGATAGGATTTTTTCATTTTGAGCGAGTAACGAGTAAGGTTGGAAATTTCCAATGTATGGACGAAAAATTGTGCTCAGCGACAAAAAAGATCATCTCGATATTTGCATTATTACAGAAATTACGGTGATTTTTCATACATCGAAATTACAATATCTTGAAAACGGTTAGAGATATTGGAAAAATTTAAACATCACAAGTTGGCACAAATTGAGTAGAACTCAGCACAACTTGTTTTTTCGAAATTCGAAAATTGCAATTCTATCGTATTTTCGAAAAAATCGTTTTTTTCGAAAATGGTACGAGATATCGAAAAAATTTTTGCGGCACAAACTGAGCACAATTCAGCACAACTTTTGTTTTCTCGAAAATTGCAATTCTGTCATGTATTCGAAAATATCGTTTTTTTTCGAAAATGGTACGAGATATCGAAAAAAAGTTTTGTCGAATATCTCAGCCATTTTTTCGAATTTCGAAAAAAAATTTCGGCACAAACCTAGCACAATTCAGCACAACTCAGCTTTTTTCGAAATTCGAAAATTGCAATTCCATCGGATACCACATCCCAATTGCGTTACTAAAAGAGTGGTATTTTTAGAATTTTATTTCTGTGGCCAATATCTCTGTTCCAGTTGGGCATATTCTAAGTATAGAACATGATAATGAAATAGACCGCCGAAGCTTTAAATAAATACCAAATATCAGCGTTATTGCAAAAGGCTTTAATCAATTCCGATACGTGACACGCCACTTCATCCGATTTTTAATTTCCTTCGATGTTGCAATGGAAGCCACTACAATATTCATTCAAATTATATGAAAGCGGCAAGTTGAAGGTATTAGAAAACCATCGCTATGGGTTCAATTGTTGTGGCCAACCTCGGTAGTTTGAGTTCCGATAGAGTTTGTAGGAACTACCCGCTATACATCGTGGTAATGACGTCGATGATGTAATGCCGAATGTTTTGACTTGTACTTTATGAAATTCCCCTAATATTTCGTTTATCTCTAGAAGCCACAGTAGTGGTGACACCATCTTGTGGTGTGCCCCTGGTGACAGACTTCCGTGTGGAACTCTCAGCGAGGTTTGAGTTGATTATTCTGCTGCTGAACATGCCGTTAATCCAGTTTATCAGTGTAGAAGAAACACATACGTTTAAGAGTGAATTATGGATGGATTCAAGCTTAACGTTCTTAAAGGCAACTTCTTTGTTAAGAAATGCTGCTAACGTGTAGTTTGAGCCTCCCATATTTCTCTCGATAAAGCCTACGTCCTCGTTCAGTGCCGTTTCTACGGATTTAGCCTTGTGGAATGAATGTCACAGAGACTTCCCTCCATATAATCGAAATGAACGATGTACACAGACAAGCTCTGAAAATATGTTGTGCGATTAATGCCTCCGATGCGTTATGTAGCGTTGCTGGTATGATACCATCCGGTCCGGTCGATTTCAAGGATTTAAAGGGTTTATTGCCCATCCTATTTTTGGATGACTTATGATCCCCTCGATGACAAGCTCTGAAAATATGTTTGAGATGTTGGATTTAAAAAGTTTGAATGTGTTTATTGCCCATCCTATTTGTTGATGTTTTATGGTCTCCTCGATGACACTCACTTGGTTGAGTGCGGTTGGAGCGCTTGAGGTACTACCGTGCAGTTGAGGAAGTGATTATTAACTAGGATAGTCTCCAGACCAGAGCTTGTCCGTGTACCATCTTTTTGGGTCCTTCGAAAGTACCCTACGGACTCTGGCAATGTCCTCGACTTCCTCTATCGACTAGCTAAAGCAGATTCAGATTTTTGTTTAACCTTCTTGATTTCGCTGTTGTACTTATTAAAAAACACCTTATTATTCTTCCTTATTGTTCAGTGGACAAATTCTACTGACATTCCTGAGATTGGCTAATTCTTTTGACCACCTAACTGGCTGACATCTCCGGCCTGAGCGAATTATTGGGAAGCCTCATAGCTATACACAAGAATCTTTGTTACAGTAGAAACAATATTATATTCGAACGAATGTTTTTTCCATATGAAAAAAACAACAGATTACCATTTTGAGTTGTATAAGAAATTTTCATTTGAGTGGATTTCAGAATCGGAGTCGTGAAAAAATAATCTGGAGTCGAAGTCGACGCACAGTGGTTCAGATTCGTTTTTCCTGGTCAAAACTCTGTAAGTTTTGAACAGATATTTTCATAATAAAAACACTCGATTTCAGTTTGGTTGTTGCAGAGGAATTCAAGGTCAAAGTTAAATTTGCGGTCACACAACAATAAACAAACAATAAAAATACAAGAAATTAAAAAAAAAATCCAAATTTAAATTTCTTTCCGAAATTATAAAAAACTCTCCTTGGGTTTTCATTAAAACTCATATAACTCTTATAAAAACTCATATATTTAAAAAAAATTCAAATTGTGTAAAAAAGCTATAATTGATATGGATAACGGTATGGGAAAAACACACATTTTTACCCATGTAATTTCAAAAAATTTTAAAAAGTGTTAAACGGACGGAAGGTGACTTATACAAAAGTATATATGGGCTAAAAGAAGACACTCTCGAGCATCATTCTGTGAAAACGAAACATTGTTTTAATCTGTTCCCAACAAGTTCTAGTCCACCAAATTTGGAATTTCACTAAAATTTAGTACATAAGAAAAAATAAAATAGCTCACTTCGTGTAAACGCTACGGTAATTTATTGAAACGGCTCCTAAAGACAACAACCCTACCTACCCAACGTAAAAAAAAACAAAACAATGAACACAATATTTGCTATAGCTTCCGAGAAAAAACTATTTCTTTCTCCAGAAATTTGCAAAAATTACGTCACGCCCACACCTTCCTATCGAATCCCATAAAAATTAAAAATCGGTGACGACAAAAAAAAATTGGAGTTTTGTCCAGGAAAATCGATTCCTGGACTACTGTGCGACGCTAGTTTTTACGAAGTTTAGCATAAGTGTAACGTTATCAATTCCTACTAGCTTAAAACAATTCTCTAAGCCTGCTACCATTCATCTGAGAAGTGTTGCCAACATCCATTTCTTTTCTCAATGGGAAAACTGATCCTATTTGGATACTTATTATATTTTCTTAACACTGACTGTAATTGGTAAAAGGACAATCCCAAGGAAATTGTGGTTCAAAATACGACATTGAAAATTTCTATTCATTTGATGATAATTGCTATAAAGTTAATAATAACATGAGACCACCCGCTTATCCTATAATTTAGTGATATTGTAGACTATTATATTTCCTAATTTTGCGATGGGATTACTTCCACATTGCCTATTCGCATTTTTACTCGTGACACATTAGATTGCATAACTTCTAATACGTTTAAAGACTGCCAAGATAATAGTGGTTCAAATAGGCAATATTTGGGGAGAACTGTCCCCCACCTGATCCGACCCCACTTGTTTTATTTCCACTTCTTGTGCTATATCTCCACATCAACACGGAATTTTAAACATTATTATTCCCTGACAATTTCAGAAATATTAAACGTACATACATTTTTCTATTTTATATATAGACTAGCAAAATGCTCGCTACGTATGCGGAAAAGAAATAAAATAAAAATAAGCAATATTTTATACGGAAATGGGTAACACTGAACATTTTGTTATACTAAAACCTATTTTAGTTGAGACTTAATTTCATTTAAGTACTGTTCATACCACATTAGTTCCAATTTACACATCAAAAACCCGTTTCCATGTTTTATGAAAACCTTACACCGGTCTAGGGTATTTTCAAGTTTTTTTCACATTTCCAACCGAATTAGTTGTACTTTCGGAATTTGTGATATCAAAGTGTAGAAAAACTGTGGTCAAGAAATTATACTTAATGTGCACGCTTTGACATGGCCCCTATATCACAGTAAATTTGTTTGGGACATTTCAATTTAGGGCTTTTTGTTCTTGTAAAACTATTGTCGCATAGATCTACGTTTTCGTTGAACTTTTCAAATGAAGAGTTATATAATTCCAGCTTCATACCTACACCCAACACCAAATTTTGTACCATCAGCAACACTGACACAAATACAAAAATTCGAAATTCCAGCTATATTCCTTTCTGCAATACCAAAATGCTACTAAATTTAGTACTTACAAAAGGAATAAGTTTCAAAAATTATAACCCAATATCCACACTATGTCCCAACTGCGATACTAATTTACAGCTGTATCTGTTCCCTCAAAACCAATTATAGTAGTATTTAGTACTTACCTCCACTCTAAATGCCAACTGCTATCCTAATACCGAATTTCACAATTCCAGATTTACCCCTTTACACAAAAACAGTTGTACATATATATGTACTAATTTTGGGAATCTTTTTTATTTCCGTTTTACACACCAACAGTAAACTTAATACCAAAATTTATAATTCATGTTTTAGCAAATACCAAAGTACAAAATTTTGTACCATTTAGTACTTTTCGTATACATAAGTAAGTATTTCTAGAACTACTTTGATATCTCACTTCCACATTAATTCTAATTTCCATCCCTATCCGTTTACCCTAATCCAAATTGTACCAAATTTAATACCATTTATTACTTTTTATACACATAAGTAATGAATTTTAAAATAAATAAATTCAAAAATACTATCTTATTAGATTTAGTACTTTTCGTACACGTTAGTACGAATTTCCACAACTACATCCCTATCACCCTATCACAATCCAAAAGTACGAATTTCGAAAACTACCGCAATCCTACACTTTAACAGTAATCTCAATTCCAAACTTCAATATTCCATCTCCATCCGTTCACCCAAATCCAAATTGTACCAAATTTAGTACCATTTCGTACACATAAGTACGAATTTCTTAAACTACATCCATATCTCAACCGTAAACTCCAACAGTAATCTTAATTCCAAATTTCCGGTTTCTAGCTTTATCCGTTCACCCAAATCCATATTGTACCAAATTTAGTATAATTTAGTACTTTTCGTACATATAAGTACAAATTTGCAAAAGTACCTCCATATCCTACACTCCAACAGTAATCTTAAATTCAAATTTCAGGTTTCTAGCTCTATCCGTTCACCCAGATCAAATTTGTACCAACTTTAGTAACATTTAGTACTTTTCGTACATATAAGTACGCATTTCCAAAACCATTTCCTTATATCAACATCACTTCCCAACCTTTATTCCCATACCAAATTTCAAGATTCTAGCTATATCCCTTCAAAATATACAATTGGTACTAAATGTAGTACTTTTCGTGCACTTATAGGTCTAATTTCCAAAACCCTATTGGTACACCTATTTTACTCTACATCAGTGACACTTGTTTTAAATTTCAGAGTTCTAGCTCTTCCCATTAGCCTAATACAAGGGGTACCCTATTTACTACCTTTCAGTACTTTCGTACCCTTCCAGTTCGAATTTCCCAAAACCCAGCCTTATCTCACCCCTTCACGCTGACAGCAACTCACACTAAAAATTGCAACTTCCTAGCTTCAGCGGTTTCGTCTGGTCATTGATATGTCAGTCACTCACTCACTCACTGAGCTCTTTTATATATAAAGATAACGATTTTCTTATTAATAACGGTTACTAACAATTATTTTCTGAATTCTCTTGTTAAGAAAACAATGCATTGAATCGAATCAATAAGATTGCTATAATCTGTATATTTTGTTTGACACGGTTAGTCATCCAATTTCTGAAACCTAATAATGATGAGTCAAACCATTTGAAGGAATGCAATAATTATTAAGTGTAAATGGACATATGGATGTCTCATTTTATTATTGCAAATATATTATATACAATATTATGTACATACATTTGAGTGAAATATTTGGTTTTACACAAATGTTCATATAAGGGGTATAATTGTTTCACCATGCTATGCTATGTTTTTTTATCCTACACCACAATGTGGTAAGAGGTATTATGTCTTTGTGCATTTGTATGTAACATGCCAAAGGAAACGAGATAGCATCACATACTGAGTCAATTTATGCATGTCCGTCCGTCTGTCCATGTATTGAAAAGTACAGGCCGCAGGGTAAAAATTCAGGATGGACATTTGTTTGTCCAATGGGCGAATACTATTGCTTTTGGTGAGGTATTTTATGAAATTTGGAATGTGGGACGGAATTCGCATTAGAAAAAAGTTTGGCAAATTATATAGAAATCAGTTTCGATTTGTATATAGCTCCCATATATTCTTTCTCCCGATTTCATGTAATTGATACACAAACACGTTAAATCTGTCCAGTTTTGATGAAATTTGTAACGAAATTTGATTTGGAAACAAGTGCGCCAAATTATATTGAAACCGGTTCAGATTTAAATATATGTCCTACATATTTTTCACCTGATTTCATGTAGTTGATGCAACAAACAAGCTACTTCTGTCCAATTTCGATGATATTTGGAATGTGTGACAGAATTTTTTCAAGATATAGATTTACCAAATTATATTGAAATCGATTCAGATTTGGATATATAACGTTACCATATATATTTTCGCCCAATTTTATATATTTGGAAAATGTGTCGGAATTTGGGCTAGAATTTCCCCAAATTATATTAATATCGTGGTAATGTAGGGTATCATACAGTCGACCCCGCCTGATGTTAGTCCTTTCTTAACCAGTTTTCAGCAAGAGTTTGCTCAATAATACTCCCACAGTGAACAAACCTAACCATTTTCAAAGCCTAGATCAATAGTAATGCGGCCCATACACACTGGGAATCCAGGACAGCATTTGTAATAGTATTAGTAAATTTTGCAGTATTTGCGAATGTATGTATGTGTGAATATTTTAAGCAGGATAGACATCAATACAATTTTCATTTTGGAGATGAAAATTTCATTTGAAAACTTCAACTAAAAACCGTGTTTTAGAGGGGAAATGTATAATTTTTGAAATATGTGGTCTGTTCCAGTACTGCAAGAATCTACTAATTTTTACTATTTCTTCCGATAACATAAAGGAAAAAATGATATCGTAGTAAGAAATTGTAGCTTCTTGCATGGTCTGGAACAGAGCAATGGATTGAAGGAGTGCCACACACTATTATTATTTGGTCTGTTCCTGAACTGCAAGAATCTACTAATTTCTTCTATTTTTGTCGATAACATAAAGGAAAAGTTGTAGATTCTTGCATGTTCTGGAACAGGCATATTATTTCATTACACTGTGTGTAATTTTTGAGTCATGTTTTATTAACCATATTCTGACACCGCAGTGTGATAGAAGACCAAAAAAGAGAAGACACATGTCTCACCGTTTTTCCCTATCTCATCAACTTTGGCGTTTATTGGTCTCCAAAGGTTTGCATGAAAGGTTTGAGGCTTTGATGTCAAAAGGCATAATTTTGTCGGGATCATATTTTCCAAACCGTTAAGAAATTTGATTTACCCTCAAAGGCAAAGTTGTAGCCCTTGTCTTATATATAATTATAATTGTTCCACAAACATCCCAGGCGGGACAGGAGAGACTTCTCTCATATCAATGAGTGCACCCCGATTCATATTAGCTCAATGATATGGGACCTAGTGTTTATCGCCGAGTCCGAACGGCGTGTCTAAGACACCACTTGTAGAGAAGTTGTACAAGGCTGAAATACTCAGAAAATGTCGCCAACATTACTAAGGGGTATTTTGCCACCGTTGAAAAGTGTTTGATGTTGACTGGCCGGGGAATCGAACCCACGACCTTTAGCGTGCAAGGCGGGTGTGCATACCATTGCACCACGGTGGCACCCCACCCTTGTCTTAAAGAACAAAAATTGTGAACACCATCAAACATCATCTGCACGGTCAAAATCGGCAAGGTCAAATTTCTTTTACAATATCTTCTCGGGTTGTGGTCTACAGATATCAAACCGACCAAAATTGAAGCAAACATCCAACTACAAAAACGTACCTTAGATCCCAATGAACAACTTTGTAGAGAATATGAATTCTGAAATATTTTGTAAAAAAAAAATCGGTTGTTGGGTTTATATGGTAGTGCCAAAGAAAAACTTCTTCTTCTTGGTCACTCTTATATTTCGGGCCGAAGATGAAAAGTCATTGTTTTTGTAAAAATTATTAATTATTTTACTCACAACATTTAAGAAAACTATCAAATACAAGTACATTGAACAATTCGTAAGCAAACTACATACTCAATAAATGACCTCGTGTTTTTTGTTATTATTACAGCGTTATTGTCGGCGCTCCACGTGCCCAATCGACATTGGAAGCTCAACGTACTATCAATGAAACCGGTGCTATTTATCGTTGTACTCTCAATGGTACACCGCAATGCACCACTTATGTGTTCGATGATCGTGGAAATATTGATGTGCCGGTTAGTGAGTATTCGTATGACTCCGAAAAACGTGATCACCAGTGGCTGGGAGCTTCTATAGACGGTGGATCGAAAGATACCGACAAACTTATTGTATGCGCTCCCCGTTTTATAACACCCGCTACAAACGATTACCTTATGCACGGTGTTTGTTATTGGGTCAATGATACTCTGGCCCAGAATCCCGAGAATGTAACAAGAATATCACCTTTGCGAGGCAAACAGGAACAAGTTATAGATGAAGATGGGACTCGGATTTATTATTACATGCTAGCTGAACAGGGTATTAGCGCTCATGTAACTCCCGACAATGAGGAATTCTTAATTGGTGCTCCTGGTATACACACTTGGAAGGGTTCTGTGATACGTTATCGTAAGGTGGTAGATAGTGATGAGCCGAGTTTAAGTCGTCGCGACACCAGCCGTGCTTCGCGCATTGCCAGACAGGCTGACGTTCAACCAGCACCATTTACAAGATACGAAACCGATATACCAAATCCAAAGTTATTTAAACAAGCTGACGATTCATATTTCGGCTATTCTGTTGCTTCTGGTTATTTTGATTCAACTGACCGCAGGAAATTATTATATGTGGCATCGGCTCCCCAAGATAATCAACAATCCGGATTGGTAAGTTTTCGAATGGGTATTTTAAAGGCACTGTTACGTATTTCTTCTATTTTTTAGGCATATATCTTCGATTTTGATAAAAATTCCATAAATAAACTCTTCGTCTTCCGCGGTTCACAATTTGGAGAATATTTTGGCTACGCTGTTTTAGCTGAGGATATCAATGGTGATGGCTTAACTGATGTTATAGTCTCTGCCCCGCAATACAGTATTTCTGGTTCGTTTGATGATGGTGCCATATACGTTTTTCTCAATCAAGGCAACGTAAGTACAACACATGTTGTCTTCTTTTCTCCCCGCCATATCAAGTCATTTAATCATTAACGTTTATTTTTAGATGAATTTCGAAAGCAAGATTATGATTTCACCCATTCATGCCAAGGCCCGGTTTGGTACTACTCTCACCGCTTTGGGCGATATCAATCATGATGGTTTTAACGACATTGCAGTTGGTGCTCCCTTCGCCAAGGATGGATCGGTGTTTGTTTACTTGGGCAGTGGAAAGGGTCTACGCGAGCTACCTAGTCAGCGTTTTGATTTTACTGGTACTACGATCCCTGCTTACGGACAAGCAATGTTCGGTCATGGCCTGTCCAGAGGTTCTGACTTTGATGGCAATGGTTTCAATGATTTTGCCATCGGTGCACCAAATGCTGAATCTGTATTCGTATATCGTTCCTATCCAGTTGTATCCATTAAGGCCAGCATATCTTCGCAAACACGCGAAATCAAGCCAGAACAAACGTCTTTCAAGGCGACGGTGTGCTACAGCATTGCTACAACTTCCACTAAAATGAAGTCCCAAGAACTAGAAATGCACGTCATCCTTGATCCACAAGTGAAGCGAGTTCAAATTGCCTCTACGAATAGCAACGAAATGAAATTCAAAGCTACAGCTACCACACAGAATCAGTGTACTGTTATAGATTGCAATGTTCGTTTCAACGTGGAAACGATATTCAAACCGATTGAAATGGAATTGCGTTATGCATTAGCAAATGGAATTCCCAACTCTGAAGGTATGGAGGCAAAGCTACGGTATTAGCAACGGTATTCATTTTCATACGCTCTTTTTTCTACAGTCTTTTGTGAATCTTGTGCTGCCGTGGATCCCGCAGAACCTACATCTTATGTGGAAAAAATCATCTTTAGCACAGGATGTGCCTCAGATGTGTGTGTGGCAGACTTACAAGTTAAAAGCAGTTTGGAGTGAGTATTTAACCATTATATAGGCGGAAATGTGTTATTTCCAATGTGTATTCATCACTTTATATCCTTTCAGAAATAAATTTGTTTTGGGTAGCAGTCGCACATTTAGCGTTTCTTATGAAGTGTCCAATAGTGGCGAAACTGCCTACCTACCTCAAATCAACATTACCTCTTCCAATCGTATGCTTTTTGCTCAAATTCCTTCAAATTGCAAAATGAATAATCAAGAAGCTTCTTTAATATGTGACCTTAATCAGGGTCAACCTATGGCTAAGGGTACAAAGGACACTGTCACAGTTATATTCGATACAAGCAGCATATCCGGACAAAGTATGACTATAGTTGCAAAGGCCTTTAGTACTGGTAAGGAGCTGAATGAAAAGGATAACATTGCAACAGATGTTGTTGCTCTGACGGAATTCACAGAAATTATTGCTGTTGGGTAAGTTAAGATGGACATGTGGCATAAAAACTTTTAAAATATCTACAAACTTTGTTCTTTATTTTAGAAAACCGAACACAGATCATATTAATTTGGAAAAGGCTGGAGATACAGCAGAAGTCATTAATGTTTATGAAGTAAGTAGAATGCGAAGCTTGTCTTAAAGACATCAGAACAAAAATATAGGAAAACTCAATTATTAAAATTTGTCAATAGATGAAGTTAACCAATGATATTACAATCTCATAACAACATAGTTAACCATGCTAGGCAATTTTAATCGCAAAGTTCAATTTCAATGAGCTGGAAAACTGTAATGGAATTCAATCCTGAGTCGAGATCTTTGTTTTCCTATAATCTGTATACACTATATAGAGCTTTAATGGCGTGAATATCCTACACCATAGTTTCAGCCGTTTCAGTGTTGTAATCAGCCTGATCATGAATATCAACTCCCCGTGAGTTTTGTCTCTCTGCCAATGCAACTTAAAGGAGAGAGTGAGAAAACTCACGGGGAGTTGATATTCATGATCAGGCTGATTATCACACTGAAACGGCTGAAATTTGGTATTTAGTCATCGCTAGGGGTATAAAACATTCCTACAGAGAATTATCGGTACAGATTCACGATTAAACATAGACCCATATAACGGTATCGGCCGATTTTTTGTATTTTGTGGGTTCTTTGTCACATGTGGATTCATAAGCTTCCTCCGTAGCGGAAGAGCTTAGTAGTTTCATAAACTAAAAGAAACTGATTATAGATTCACTTTGGCAGTTTTGTTGTGATGTGTGTTTTACTTCTTATTTGTAAAGTAAGCCAGCTTAATCACAGATTTGTTGTTTTTAAATTTTAAAAACAAGTTTTTAAAGTTTGATTAAGCTGGCTTACCTTACAAATACAGTCAGTAAAATGTCAAAATATAAACTTCTATATCTAAAAATTGTAATAACTACGAAAACATCGATAAGGGCAATCTTGTAGAGAATTTTCGCTGCTATAACACTTTCTTTAATCCCATTTCGATGGGGCTTTCGGTTTCCA